>NC_063347.1:46223682-46269774 GCF_021869965.1 Rhincodon typus | reverse complement strand
TGAAGAAGGGTCTAGGCCCAAAACGTCAGCTTTCCTGCTCCTCTGATGCTGCTTGACCTGCTGTGTTCATCCAGCTCTGCACCTTATCATCTCAGATTCTCCAGCATCTGCAGTTCCTACTACCATACAAATGTACCTGGTAAATGGTCTTGTTTACTTTATTTCGAAATTGCTTTCAGTTATTCAATATCAGGTTGCTCACTCCCTGTGGACTGTAACTGAAGTTCTCATTTTTTTGTATGTTAAATCCAAAACCAGCTGTATTAATGAAACTGCATTTTGTTACATTCTTAAATATAGTAATATTTGGTAATGCAGTAATATGTTGGTGATATGCAAGTAAGTTGAGTGGAAACTTGAGCTGAAAATAACACTTGCAAAATTGGTGCGATTTGAGTTCAGATCAGCATTCCAACCAAAGTGGAAGTTCCTGGCTTGCAGATTGAATGTTGTGCATAAGTTGCGATGATTCCACCTTACTTTTTAAGGTTTTCTTCAATTGGCTTCATTTTCGCTACATTTTCCTGGGCATTAATGGTGAGGTTTCAACACTTGATGCTTCCCTGTGTAAAACCAATGTCCACACAAATGCAGTTAAACTTGGTAATTCAGACATGGCTGTCAATGATAATCTATGAACTGATTTTATTTTGATCGGCATGCTGTCAATTTTGCTGCCAAACAACCTATCTTGCTCTGAAGTAGATAATTTTAGCAATATTCATTTGGCATGACAAAACTTGAAATTTTATGGAAAAGTATGATGTTGTCTCACACTTCCCAGAACATCAGTGTCCTCTTATACAGCAGAACAACCTGTTTTCTGTTTATGATTGTGTTTCTTGTGAATTGGCCTAGTAAGTGCAAAACAAAGATTTGACATAATGTATTTCTTTTACAATACTATAATTTTAAAATTACGGAGTTTCATTTCAACAGAAGAAATTGATAGGCTACAATTTTTAAAAGGTATAGACTGCGCTTTTCTGTTCACTTTTTTCCTTGAACCTGTGTGGCTCAATCTTCATTTCACTTTATGTATAATGATGTGGATGTTACTTATATTCCCTGGATTTTATTTATTTCCTTGGTGTGCTGAGAAATGTCCGATTGGATTGGTTGGTTGATTTCTCTGCTATTTGCTCTGTTCCTGAAACCTATAATTCTCCTTTTGAAGATGTCAAGATTAAACTAACATCAGAAAGAAGGAGAAATGTGCTCTGGAATCCACTGGAAGGGTTTTTTAAGTGGAAAATTGTTTAACTGCTGACAACAAAACACAGTCACACAATACCAGGTTATAGTCCAACAGATTTATTTAAAACGACAAGCTTTCGGGGAGCTCTGCTCCTTCGTCAGGTGAAGTGGAGGGAGGATGTGCCTCTTTCCACTTTACCTGATAAAGGAGCAGTGCTCCGTAAGCTTGTAATTTGAAATAAACCTGTTGGACTCTTACCTGGTGTCATGTGACTTCTGACTTTGTTCACTCCTGTCGAGCATCGACACCTCCTCATTAACAAAACGCAGGCTATTAACAACAGCAATGGCAAGGAATCTAAATTTTAAAAGTATGTTTTATTAAAATAAATAATTATCAATGTGAATCATAGGCTTGCTCAAACAACAGGCTTCTTTGTAATTTTTTATGTAATATATTTCCAACTGTTTATTAACTGTGTGCTTATATTTTTTTCTAAGACTGTCAATTTGTAGGTTACACCCTTGTCATTTTTTCCTGTAACAGATTGTCTACTGGAAAATCAAAAGTTTGTTGGAAAGGAGAAAACGATACGTTGAAAAACATGTCCTTACTTTCAATGGACAACGGCGTCATGGAATGGTTCCCGGTTTGGAACCCTACAGTGAATATGGTCTGATCGTGATGGTCTTTAATAGGAAAGGTGATGGACCACAAAGTGGACCCATCCATTTCAAGACTCCAGAAGGAGGTAAAGCTTTTCCTCCTACAATATCAATTTAAAAAGCTTAAGCAAACTTAAATATGATGTAATTTCTTATCATGGAATCTCTCTTTGACTGTAGGTAAGCAATGGCTTGCAGTATTTGTATAATTTCTGATTCCTTCATTTAACATTTTTTTTCAAAATTAGGTCTGTTGATACGCAACACATTCTTCTGGATTTGGTTTATTATATCATTGAACACCTTAAAGATGCTTATCAAGCATTTTCCTTGCAATTGTCCTGTGAACCAGGAGATAAAATAATTTATTTGGAATATTTTGTCGTAATACTTTGAACAAAAAAGATAACAGAATTCAAGGGAGGGTAATGATACTATACATGTGTTATTTTTGTATTATGCGGCCTGACTCTATGAACTATTCCAGTTGATTCTGCATATAAACCTACTGCTAACTATGCCATGATCTGTAGGAACAAGTTGATACAGCTGAAAGAATTGAATAGTTTGATTTCCCAGAGTGCTTCAGTTATCTTTTTGACCATGTTATGACTGAACCAAATGAAGATATGGAAACTAATGGAGTAAGTATCAGTGGAGGAGTCATGACATTTTGAATTTGACTTCCGGTATTACGTTACCAGTTGAAATAGAGAGGGACTTGCAAAGTGAAAATCATACTCTGAAGATCAGCAAACCAACAAAAAAGCCATTTAATCTATTTTGAGGTTGAAATTGCCAAGTACTCGATGGAACTAAGAGTTACAGTCAGTGACTATCTTTGAAATAGCAAGTGAAATGGGATAATGATGGCATTGTAATCTTTCAATCTACAGCAGTTGAGCTGGAAATGTATAATGTATAATAATGTGGTCTAAATACCATGTCCTTCCTGGTGCAGAAGTTACAAATAATGGGATAGGCATTTGCAGTCTATATAACAGTGTTATGAGAAGCAAGATTAGGTGTGTTGTACAGCTGCAACAACATGATCCATGTGAGCAAGTTCTTCGATATCATTAAGTTTGACTGCTGTGTATTCCTTGCTGTGAGAGAAGTCTTTACAATAGACCTATTCACAGACAACATCAGTGCCAGAAAAGTTCTGCAAACCTTATTGTCCAAAAATTATATTTGTATTTGCTTTAAGATATCATATAGCTGATGCAAACTAGCACAAAATATTATACGAAACTCTGGTCACTCCTGAAAAGTGATAAGTTTGGACTAAGATAAAAGATTCTATCCCTACCCCAGATAAACAGCAGGTTCCACAGTGTCCTTTTTGAAATATAACTGGGTTTCAGCTCAGGCATCAGCAGAAAACTAAGAAAGCTCATCAAAACAAGTGTTTCAGCACACATAGCTTCTATGTAAGGTGCTTATCCTCCAGTCTAAAATGATACCCTTGCCTATTTGTATGACTTGTCTTTTATATTCTCTCTGTATGAATGCTCATTGGACAGATCAATATAACAGGCTAATCAGTTCTCAACTGATGTTCAAACAGCCAATTTTATCGCTTCTTCTGGTGATTAATTGGCAAAAACATGAGAAGGGTGTATAATTTTACAAACTATCAGGATTCCTAAAGATCTAGAGCATTATAGATTGGAACAAAGTCATCGTGGGTTGGTTGTCCTGAAGAGCGACAGTGTGCATGTGATTGGGTGGTGGTGAAGGCGGGAGGCAGAACTGGAGAAGGTGAAGTTGGGAGTGGGTGGGGGAGAGTTTTGGAGAATTTGAAGGTGGGAGGGGCGTCCAGATAGGGTGCAGGTGGGAGATGGTGCCCAGATTGAGGGAGTAGCATACAAGTTCTTAGCCAGGGATGGGGGCAGATGAGGGTGAGGCACGGGTTTTGGGTCCAGAAAAGGGGAAGGAGGCTATCAATTCTGGAGCAGGAAAAGAAGCTGCAGGTCTGAAGTGAAGGACGGGGACGAATGGATCTACAGCAGGATGGCAGGGCGGGGGAAAGGGGTGGTGGTGGTATCGTACCCCACAGGGAAAGAGTGGTATATCCAGTCAGTCTGGTGTAAGTGGTCTGGTGGTGATGTTTATGGGAAAACCCGAGCTAAGTACGCGATCAGTGGAATAGCTCCACAGGAATCAGACTGTGTATTCAATAGTGCAGTTTCTATTTACTTAATTTCATCAGAGCTCTCAAGATTCTCTGATGTAAATGGATCCTTTTTCAGGGTTCCAGGCAGAGAGAAATTGTCCAGTGGAACACAAAAATGAAGAAACTCCAATTTCCTGTGCAATTCCTTCGAAGTGAGCAACAATGTGGATTCCGCAGGATCCTATACACAACTCCCATCTACGCGGGAATAACAAATGTCTGAACATCTCAAAATCCACTCCTAAATATACTCCTTTTGCATTTCTCACTGGCTATATAGATCTGAAAAAAATTCCGCTCAGTAAATGTTCAGCAACTTTGCAACCAGGAAAACCAGATGATGCAGCTGCTTCCGAGCAGCTATCACATAAGTGATCCACAATGTTATCAATATTTGCCCTCCATGATATAATGGTATGCTGCACCTGCATTGTTTGAACTATTCAATGTAACTTCTAAGCTCTTTCATGATGCCTGTTCAAACACAGTGGAAGAGAAGGGGGGGACAGTTGCAGATGCCCTTGAAGTTGCCCTATGATGGAGTTGCAGTCGTGCACTACCATTGCCGCGTTACTGAGTTTCTTGTCCCCAACGTGTGAGCTGCAATTGCAGATATTTTCAATATAATAATTCACTTCTTTATGAATAGTTATTAAATTCTGGCTTTGCTTATGATGTTCACATTCTATGTTAATATTAAATAAATATTGATAGAGCTGATTCCAAAATATATTTGGCCAATGTATTCAACTTAAGGCATATACTATACCCCTATTGCCTAACATACTGTTGAGAGTATGCCTGATATGGATATCTAATCATTTTGCACTTTGTAAATTCTTTCAGAAGTGGAACAGCATTCAACCTGGAGTGCTTCCTGGATGATCGTGTGTGTGTGTGTGTGTGTGTGTGTGTGTGTGTGTAGTGAATAACACCACCATCTCTGCAATAGACTGTTCCATTATGCCAAAAGTTGTTTAATTTGAGAACATATGTTTGTCACTAATGCTTTATAACTTCATGATGAAGGTTTTGTATGTGTGTACTGTCTTCCAAATACTCTACAAAGCAACAAGAAAATAATTCAGTTTGATCACAGTTACTCCAATGTAGCTGTGCTTTCCAGATTATCTCTCCTCGTTCAATGTCTTAAATCTCAATATTAAGTTTCCATTTTATCACTGTCATAATTAATGAAATAATACTTGTGTGGAAGAGATTGGTTCATTAAAAAAAAATTGGCCCTGCAATTGCTGCAAATGTAATGGCGGAATACCGATGCACATCATGATAAGTGAGCAACTTAGCCAGCAATTTGAGATGAAGAAAAAACGCTCCAAACGGGTTTCCATTCTCTTCAAATTATTCAGCAAGTTATGCCACATTACCATTAACCTCAGAAAAGCAATCAAAGCAATTATCATCTTGCTATAAGCTTTTCTGTTGTGTGCAATGTAATTGCTGGATTTGTGTCAAATGACAAGAAGTAATCTTGTCACAGCCATTTAGAGCTGTTGAGTTTTGTCATAATTAAATGATTTATAGCCATGTTTTAATGCAGCAAATAATTTTCTACTGTTTGAAAAGAAGGTACTATTTGCAATATTATTCATTAGGACAAGCTGAACTTAGTTTCTGGAAAAATAGATTTTTTTGGCACAATCAATATTGATCAGTCATGAAAATATCACTGGGATTACAGTTTAGAAGGTGGCTCCTTTCTTCATGTAAAGTATATACAGCTGAACCCATCATTAACAAACATGTTTTGCTTTTTCTTTTTTGACAGTCCCTGAGCAGCCTGCCTTCCTGCAAATTGCAAACTTTGCTAAAAACTCTGTGACTCTGATGTGGGGACCTCCGGCAAAACCTAATGGCATTCTTACTGGTTATTTGCTTAAGTACCAGTTGAGTAAGTAGAAGTTGCAGTTTAATGATCTTGATTACTGATCAAATTCATGTGCTTTCTTTGCTTTTATATTTTACTCTAATAATCTGGCTTCACTGTGAATATGTTGGTTAGAATTAAACATCCGACTATAAAGAAAGAACTTAAATTTATGTTTTCATAATGTCAGAAAATCCCAAAATGCATTATGGCTCATGGAGTACTTTTGAAATATACTGAATATTTGAACAAAGGAAATCTCGCAGCCCGTTTGTACACAACCAGGACCCGCAAGTAACAATGAAATATTGGTGGCCGTAAGCTTCGTTGAGAACAATATTGGACAGATTTGAAACATGATAAACCACACAATGGTTCACATTCACACCTAGTGCTGCTTCCTTGTTTACATGGTTGTAATATGCAGTCAATGCTAAACAAGTTGTAAGATGACTCTATGCTTGATCAGAGGTGACATTCATATGAAACTGGTAGGCACTACTTAAACCAAACATGCATCTCTAAAATGAGAACTGCATTTTGGCTGAGACAGTCTCTGAAAGTTTTTATTTGGAAAGACATAAGAATGCCACAACATAACTGAGATCATACTCCAAGGTCGGCTGATGCAGCACTTGGAAACAATCAAATAGGGAATGGACGTGGTACAGAGGTTCTTAACCAAGCATGGATAAGAAGGCCCTTCAGAGAAACACTGTAAAGACACTGGGTGCAGATAGCTAGAGGGGCCAACGCCAGCAGTATAGCTCTGAGAACTGGATAAAGTGCCTTAAGAAGTCTATTGAGATTTTTTATTCAATTCATTGTGTCACCTTTTTCATTTTAAATGTCCTTATATCATTTCATGTCTCATCATTTCTGAGGAACTGTTGAGGCACTCGACCCGAAAAGTTAACTCTGATTTGCCTTCACAGATGCTGGCAGATCTGCTGCACTTTTCCATTTTTCTATTTTTGTTTCTGATTTACAGCTTCTGCAGTTCTTTCGGTTCTCATCATTCACCGTCGTACTTATCTGATCTAGCTCGTTGGTAGATATCAAGAGAAAAAATTAATTGATGGTCCAGAACTTCAAGTCTCCAGATCATCAGAGACCAAGCATTCTACCAAAGTTAAGTGTTAAGACCCTGCTGAGGTCTCATTATAATGACCTCAATGGGAATTGCCCGAGAAAATTAAAGTTCTGATGGGCAATTCCCCTGTTCCCAGAATTCTCTTAAAAAAAATTCTTAAATCTGAGTTGTAGCTGGAAACTTTGGACGGTTCTGATGTACCTTCCTGGACAGTTGCTCAGGAAATGGTGTACAAAAAAAAAGTCTTCTTTTAACTCCTGTGTAATTCGATAACGACCCTAGTCACTCACACGAGCACTCCCACCACATACTGACACCCCCTTTGACATTCCGACTCATCCCTACCTCTTTGCCCGCTACATCCTCCTCTGATTCATTCCCCAATCTGATCCAATACTCTGGACCCAGCTAGCAGACCCCACAATCTGACTACATTCTCACCTATTAATTCCTCCCATCCCAACTTGACTACCCCCCTCAACCCACCTTCCCACTTGCCCACCGACCCTTTTCACCCTCCTGCAATCTTACAACCCTATTTATCTGACACCACTTCATCCTATCCATTGACTTCACCCTCTTACCCATCCGATTATCTTTTCCATCATTCATCCACTAACACATTCACTAACACTTCAATTTTTACCCATTCAGTAACATTTACACTGGACATTTAAACATACTTCACAGCAGCTAGTCCTGTAAATAGGTGCATATGGCTTGTCGTCCCTCCCCTCCCCCAACCCACCTTCCCCTTCCCTAACACTGCTTCTGTCCAATGGAGTTCTTTGTGGGATTGTACGCTTCTTAGTGTTGAGCTAGATCATCAGGTCCCAGCTTCTTCTGGAAAAGTTGAAGCAACATTAGGGTACAAGAAATGTAGGTGTGAAGTGGCAATTTGATGGTGAATTTTGTTTCATGATAGATCCAGGCTAATGTTTCTGCTCCCTGTTTTGGAGCTTTTGGTTTATCCTGTCTAATCTGTAATGGTTTCCTTCCCACCTATTACAATAACGTATTGTCAAAACTCTACTCCTTTATCACCTTTACCTACTTGCCGTTAGGATGGTTGAAAACTCCTTGTGATTATTATTCTTTGCTTTCATTGGTCTATTCACTAATTTGTCCATACATTTGTTCCTCCACCGCTCATCCATTATTGGGTGAACTGCAGAATGCACCTATTTGTGCACTGAATCAGGGTAAGATGGGAAGAAACTTCTTCACCCAGAGAATGGTGTGCCTGTGGAGTTCCCTGCCACAGAATACAGTTTGGGCCAAAACATGGAATATTTTTAAGAAAGAATCAGATGTAATTCTTGAGGCTAAAGGTATGAAAGGGTATGGGGAGAAAGTGGGAACAGGGCATTGAATTGTTGATGAGCGATGATCACACTGAATGTGGAACAGGTTTAAAGAGCCAAGTGGCCTGCTCCTGCTGCCATGTTCTATGATTCTATGTCTGTGTTTCTATACGTTCAAAAAAAATGATCATGTACTTCATGATTAAATTTGATATTTGTGTTTGTAAACTCTCTGTGGTCTTGTGCAGTTCTGAGTCTCTCTCAGGGCTATACTAACTGAGGAGAAGCCTATTATCCAGTTATTGATTGTGGACCTGTTTTACAAATTTTGTAGTGAAATTTGACTCCATTCAGCTCCAGATTTAGTAATGTTGTCGCTCCACCATAGCATTTAATAATCTTTAAGTAAGTTGAAACTGAGTACATTTTCTCACAAACCATGCTGAGTTGTTATCACTTTAATCTTATAATTTTCAAAGCTTAAACAATTGTTATGGAATAATCAATTATTTGTTTTCTTGATATAGTTATTTGGGAAAATTGTACTGTGTTCAACTATTTGCAAAATTCCTGATGCATGTAGTAAGTGGATTTGATTTTAGATCACCCAAGGATGTTTGCTAAATTAAAGCAGAATGGCTTAGGGCTAAAACAAATTGCAAGCAAGTAGTTTAAACCTCCTGCTGTCACTTTAATACAAAAAAGCTCACAGTATGTATTTACCAGTTTTATTTTGTGCAATGTAGAAAATCCGTTCGGGTTTTGTGGTATATTTGTAACCAATAGTTGTCAGCAGAACATTACATCACTTTCAGTTGAGGTCATAAACAGCTGAATACATGAGAAAATAAATGTAGGAAGTTGTTAGGTCATAGAAAGGATGCATGTATGGTTTAAGTCCAACGATGACATTTTCAGTTGCCTTTTTAAAGTAGTGCAGTTTCCAGGCACGATTTGGATCGACGTTTACAAGATTCGTTCTTGATAGGTTCTGTTTGTTCTGTAAGTTTTTCGTTTGTGACAATTGCAAGGAAGTCTGAGTGATATTTGCAAATGTATATAAATTACAGTGTCTCCACGTTTCAATTTTGCTGGTTGTTTTTACAAAAGGAAAATGATCGGAGCTTGCTAGCTGAATTTTAGATCAATGAGATATTTTAATTTTACTTGACAACCATGTTTTTCTTTTGCCTCAAATGGTTTGATCAGTGTTTACTTTGACTAATATTCACTTGTGTTCTAATGGCAGCATTGATTATCTTTAATAACTGCCATTATTTGTGCATGGAGTCATCACTCAGCACTGTGAGAAGTTTCATTTACTTCGTTCACAAAGGTGTTGAAACATCATTTTATGTGGGGCAGATAATTCCACCTGTAAGTTCTCTGTCTGTTAAATTTGTTTCCATGTGATGTAGCTTACTGGTGCTATAGCAGTGGTAAGATGAAAAGTGAAATTATCCAAATTAACAGGATTCTTATCTAAATATAAATATCGATGTTGCATCACCGTATATGCTTTATGACTGCATTGTTGTTTTCCATTTTGAATTTGTTTGAATCTTTGTGGAGCATGTCATTGTCCTTTCTATAATGTTATTATACAAGGTTATTCGCTCTAGAAAAGTAGTATCAATTGTTTGTAAAGGTTCATTTCCAACAGTAGAACATAAAAGCTACTCAGACGTCAGACTGTAATGCATTAATGGTTGTATTACTATCACATTTCCAAAGTAGCTGAATGCCTGCGAAGTCCTTTTCAGTTTATATTTGCATCAAGCATACCCTCATGGCACTTAGTTTCATATGTCTTTGCATTCAGGAGCTTGTATTTCTTCTTGTATTCTCTTTGATACAAGACCCTCTCCTCCCCCTGAAAATACCGTTGTATTAACTGAATACATGAGTATCCTTTACATAAACCATGTATAATTGGCTCCTTTGGTTCACAATGGCACGGAGATTTCCTCGGTGCACCATATATTGGCCTTTGAGTACGTTTAAAGAGGTTCAGTGCATTTTTCACTTTTTGATAGAGTTTGTGTTTCAGCTAATGTGTACACTTTCCTAGAAGTGCATAAAAAGATCAGGTTCAGAAGATGCGCCTCTGCCGCATCTGCTCCCAGCATGAGGCATTCCACTCCCGTACATTTCAGATGTCCTCATTCTTCAAGGACCGCAACCTCCCCCCCTTAGTGGTCGAGAATGCCCTCGACCGTGTCTCCCTCACTTCCCCCAAGTCATCCCTCACACCTCCCCGCAATAACAACCAAAACAGAATCCCCTTCATCCTCGCATACCACCCCACCAACCTCCGGATCCAACGCATCATCCTCCGACACTTCCGCCATCTGCAATCCGACCCCACCACCAAAGACATCTTTCCCTCCCCACCCTTATCTGCTTTCCAGAGGGACCACTCTCTCCGTGACTCTCTTGTCCACTCCACACTCCCCTCCAGCCCCACCACACCCGGCACTTTTCCCTGCAACCGCAGGAAGTGCTACACCTGCCCCCACACCTCCCCCCCTCACCCTCATCCCAGGCCCCAAGAAGACTTTCCACATCAAGCAGATGTTCACCTGCACATCTGCTAATGTGGTATACTGCATCCGCTGTTCACGTTGTGGCCTCTTCTACATCGGGGAAACCAAGCAGAGGCTCGGGGACCGCTTTGCAGAACACCTACGCTCGGTTCGCACTAAACAACTGCACCTCCCAGTCGCGAACCATTTCAACTCCCCCTCCCATTCCTCAGTCGACATGTCCATCCTGGGCCTCCTGCAGTGCCACAACGATGCCACCCGAAGGTTGCAGGAACAGCAACTCATATTCGGCTTGGGAACCCTGCAGCCCAATGGTATCAATGTGGACTTCACAAGCTTCAAAATCTCCCCTGTCCTGACCGCATCCCAAAACCAGCCCAGCTCGTCCCCGCCTCCCAAACCTGTCCCTCCTCCCACCTCAAGCCCCACCCCTATCTCCTACCTACTAACCTCATCCCGCCCCCTTGACCTGTCCGTCCTCCCTGGACTGACCTAACTCCTCCCTACCTCCCCACCTACACTCACCTTTAATGGCTCCATCCCCGCCTCTTTGACCTGTCTGTCTCCTCTCCACCTATCTTCTCCTCTATCCATCTTCTATCCACTTCCCCCTCTCTCCCTATTTATTTCAGAACCCCCTTCCCCTCCCCTATTTCTGAAGAAGGCTCTCGGCCCGAAACGTCAGCCTTCCTCCTCCTCTGATGCTGCTTGGCCTGCTGTGTTCATCCAGCTCTACACTTTGTTATCTCAGTTTCAGAAGGTTTGCTGGTTATTCAGATTTCATCAGGATAGTGCTTTTTGTGCCGGATACCTGCACTTGAAATTTAAAAATGGCGAGTGTGTCAGTAGCTTTTTAGAAAATTGTGTTCTGTGCATACATAAATATGGCCTTCTGTGTATGCACAGTGAAAGAAAACATTAATTTAATTCCCGATACTGCAGGAGCAACTGATCTGTTTCATGTTTCTATAGCCAGCCTTCTTCCAGTGAATTGAGTTTAGAGTTTTGGCTATGAGAGTTGTCATAATTACTATGGATACAAATGTTACTGACAGTTTCCTAATGCACAAGATGATGTGAAAGCTAATTTCAGATCTAGATGAGATATTTTTAAAGGTCTGCTGTCTCAGATGGATCCAGCATATTTTGAAGATGTTTGTGCCTGTTTTTGTTCAGTATTTATTCCTCAACCAATGCCAATAAAAAAATTCTTGTTACTAACACTGTCACGAAGCATTGCAGCTCATGTAAAATATTGATTTTTGAATGAATGAGTTTGAAACTTGAATTGAAATTTTTAAAAGACACGTTCTTTGAAACAGACTAAAGTAATTTCAACTTAGATCAAGACGATGACCAAAATTAATTTACATTGTTGGATATATATACCATACTCCAATCCCACTGAGAGACCATAAGATGATAGATCCAGAAGCAGAAGTGGATCATTCAACCCATCAAGTCTGCTCTGCCGTTAATAGTCGTGAACTGCCTTTTTGAACTGCTGCAGACCACATGCTGTAGGTAGACTCACAATGCCATTAGGGAGAAAATTCCAGGATTTTGGACACAGTGACACTGAAGGAACGGTGATATATTTCCAAGTCAGGACAGTGAGTGGCCTGGAGGGGAACTTGCAAGTGGTGGTGTTCCCACAGATCTGCTGCCCGTGACCTTTCAGATGAAAGTCATTGGTTTGGAAGCTGTTGTCTCAGATCTTTGGTGAATTTCTTGTAGATAGCACACACTGCCGCGACTAAACGTTGGTAGTGGAGGGCGTGGATGCTTATGGATGTGGTGCCGATCAAGTGGGCTGCTTTCACCTTGATCATGTCGAGCTTCTTGAGTGTTGTTGTGCCTTGTAGATGGTGGACAGGCTTTGAGGAGTCAGGAGATGAATTGCTCACCACAGTATTCCTACCTTCTGACCCGCTGTTGTAGCCACTGTATTTATATGGTGAGTCCAGTTGAGTTACTGTTCAATGAAAATCCCAGGATGTTGATAATGACAAATACTGTGATGATAACAGCATTGAATGTCAAGGGACAGTGGTTAGATTATCTGTTATTGAAGATGGTCATTTCCTGGCATTTGTGTGGCACGATGTTACTTGCAGCTTGTCAGCTCAAGTCGGGATGTTGTCCAGGTCTTGATACATTTGAACATAGACTGCTTCCATATCTGAGGAGTCATGAATGATACTAAACATGGTGCAGTCATTGACCAACGTCCCTGTGATGGAGGGAAAGTCATTGATAGAGGTGGTTTGGCCTAAGACACTAACTTGAGGAATTCCTGCAGACATTTCCTGAAGCTGTGGCGACTGACCTCCAATACCTACGACCATTGTCCTGATGCCAGGTATGACTCAAACTAGTTGAGAGTTTGCCCCGATTCCCATTGACTCCAGTTTTGCTAGGGCTCCTTGATGCCACACTTGGTTAAATGGTGTCACTTTCATCTTTCTGTGGTCTTTCTCCATTTAAATAAGATTCGACTTCTCCATTCTTCATGCCAGAATGTATAACCTCATATTTTCCCACATTATATTCCACCTGCCAAGATTTTTGCCCACTTGTAACTTGCCCATATCCCACTGCAGACAATTCTTGTCCTCCTCAAATTTGGCTATAGTACATTCTATTTCCTCATCCAAGTCATTGATATATATATTGTAAATGTCTCCAGCACAGAACCTTGTCACACTCCATATTGTTACATATTGCCATGCTGAAAATGACCCCTTTATTCCGACTCTTTGTCTTCTATTAGTTAGTCAGTCCTCTACCTGTGCTAATATAATACCTCTAACATCATGGGCTTTTATCTAATTAGGTAGTGATATCATAATCAACAGCTTCTGGAAATCCGAATATTTATCTGTCTTGATCTGTCCTGCTTGTTACCTCCTCAAAGAATTCTAATAACTTTATTGGACATGATTTCGCCTTCATGAAGTCACCATGACTCTGCTTGATCATGATAAGTATTTCCAAATGCTCTGCTGTTACATCCTTTACAAGAGATGCTAATATTTTTCTGAAAATAGACATTAAACTCGGAGATATTGATCTAGCCAGCAGTTAACTTTTTTTTTGCCTCCTTCTCAATATGAATAAAGGCATGACATTGACATTTTTCCAAACCTCCAGCACTTCTCCAGAATCTAAGAATTCTACAACAATTACTCGCCCATCCATTATCTCTGTAGCTCCTTCTTTGAATATACAAGGATGCATCCTATCAGGTCTGGGGATTGTAGTTTCCCTAGTATTTTTTCTGGAGTGATAGTGTGTTTATTTCCTTTCCACTTTTTGCCCCTTCATTACTGACTGATAGCATTCCAAAAATACTGCCTTCCCCTGTGAACACTGATGCAAAGCATTTATTCAGCTCCTTTGCCCCTTCACAGCCATTATTATTTCCTCAGCCTCATTCTTTAAGTGGGGTATGTTCACTTTGATCCCTGGCTTCCATTTTATTTCTAAACATTGCTTGCCAGTTTCCCTTCAGACTTACTTTCTCCTTCTTTATAATATTTTGGTCATCTTTTATTTAACTTTACTAATCCTCTGGCACACAACTAATTTCTGTGAAATTATGTTTATTTTTTCTTTCAGTTTGTTGCTATCCTTAACATCCCTGGTTAACTGTGACTTGCTTGTCCCCTAGAGTCGTTTGTCACTTGGATATATCTTCAGTGTAAGGCATGAACTATTTTCTTAAAATCTGCCAGTGTTCCTCAACCATCTCTGCTACTAAACCCCTTTCCCAGCGCACTGTAACTAGTTCTGCCCTTATTCTTAAACCTTAGTCTTAATTAACCTTAGCTAAGTTTAGCACAGATGCTTCTGACCCGGGTTTTATTGTCTCAAACTGAATGCTAAATTTTTACCAAGTTATTGTCATTGTGTTGAAGGGATTTTTAATTCTGAAATCAATTATTAAACCAGCCTCATGACACATCACTAAATACTAAATAGTCTGACAGCTTGCATCTACAACAGGTTATTCCAGAAAACTGTCAAGAATACACTCTTTGATCTCTTCCTCTTAGCCATCTCTTCCAATCTGACTTTGTCAATATGCATGAAAATTAAGTCCCTCATGATTAAATGTACTGCCTTTTTACGTACCGTCATTGCCTCTTGATTTAATTTACTATATAGCTGCTGTTTGGTGGCCTGTACACTACTCCTACCATTGTCATCTTGCCTCTGCTGTATAGATTCTACATTTTTTGATCCAAGATCATTTATTGCTATCAAACTTATTCTATCCTGTACTAGCAAAGCAAACTTACCACCCTGTCCTTCATGTTAGTCCTTTTGAAAAGTCACATTGCCCTGAAAATCTAATTCCTGATGTTGATCTCCTTGCAACCATGTCACTGTAATGGCTATATGATTGCGCCCATTAAATTGTATGTCTGCCATTAATTAATCAATTTTATTCCAATTGCGGCATGCATTGAAATAGTGATTAATCTTGCCTTTATCAAGTTTTTTTTGTCCCCTTTTTAATTTTTTTTAACGTTTCTTCCCTATGCTTGTGCACTCTGTCCCTTTCACTTTGTGTGAGCCTGGTTAGGGTTTCTTCTCTCCCAACCCCAACCCATTAGATTAAAACCCTGTCTACAGGACACTGGCTCCAGCATGGCTTAAGTGAAGCCTATCCCAACAAAATATCTCCTTTCCATGTCAGTACTAGTGCCAGTGCCCCATGTACTGAAACTTATTCCACCCACACCAAGCTTTGTACCACGCACTTAACTCCTTGACTTCATTTACGATTTGCCAGTTTGCCCGTGATTCAGTTAGTCATCCCGAGATTGTAACCTCTGAGATTCTGCTTTTTAATTTAGCTCATTAACTATTCAAATTCTTACAGCCGAATATATTTTTTAATCCTACCAGTGGTAATGTTACCAATGTGAATGATCAACCCCCACCCGCTCCCCCCCACCAACTCCCCAGCCCAAACAACCCTCCACCCACAAGTTCTTTTCTGGCTCTGAGAAAATCTCTTTCATCTTGGCACTCGGCAGGCAACACAGTCTTTGAGAATATTACTCATGGCTACAGAGTATCTAATTCCTTAATTATCCTGTCACCTTATATACCTGCATTCCTATTTCCTCACTGCATCTTGTTGCCATAGTACATTTATTTATCTTCCTTGCAGTCCCTTCTCTCGTCTGCACAGCTTGCGAGAACCTTGAAGGAGATAGCCGAGGTGGATTCACCAAAGTTAACCACTCCCAGCCCCCAGGAACATGAAAGAGCTTCCTTGCTGCTCTGCTGACAAGATACCAATGGAAGCCAACTGCAGTAGATTTAGATGTATTTTAATATTGACACTTGTACCTAGGTACAGTGAGAAGTGTATAAGATTGTCACATTCTTGGATTACCAAATAAATTACAAAATAAATTGCATAATTTGTAAAATACTGAATAAATGGATATTACATTAATATTACCGAAGCTGAGACAGCTTCAAAAGTTCATCTTTCCCTCTCGGTAGTCTTCATGCTCTCTGCTTCTTCAGTTGCTGACATCCAACATCGTCCCCAGGGGTCCTAGCAATGTGCTCCTCTTCTGCCACCACCGGCGCCATCGCTTCAGCATCCACCGCCTCTGAGCTGGGGACCTGCATAGGTCCTACACCTCCTCCAACGCTGGGTGGGTCCTGGCCACCCGGGACGGAGCAGGGATGGAGATACGCAGGGCTCCAGACTCCCACAGGGGGACCATCAGAAGGAGGCCTCAGGGAACCCGAAACTACAAAAAAAAATGTACCAAGCTGGAAAGACAATGATGAAGCCCTGTGAATGCGGCCGGACCCACTGCATGATCCCTTGAGCAGCTGACCCCCATGCTCAGGAGCTAAACACTCTTGACCCCGCCACCGCCATCTTGAAAATTCCACAGCTAAAGATGCAAATTGACTTCTGTGTTGCCTACATTCCACAATAGCTGCTCAAATGTCCTATGTTGGCAGTAGAGATTTTTGTAACACTCTGAAGAGCTATATAAATGCACAATGTTGTGGCATAAGACAAGACCTAGTTCAGAAAAGAGCTGGGCTGGGTGCTAGATATTCCATAATATGGGTGTTGTATGGCAATGGTAGAGTTGGGGATATGCTGGGCCATGAGGTTATAGATTGTATTGGAACAGAAACATTTGCAGATGGTTCATAGCACCTCAAGGACCCGTTTTTAGAGAATGCAGTGGATCAGGTGTTATGGGGTATGTTTCAGAGATAGTGATACTGCATCATAAGTTTAAGATTATCTATTGTGGAGAAAAGAATAAGAAGCAATTTGATGAGAATTAATCAGTTGGGAGGTTGGGGATTAGGGAGAATGGTGCTTGGTTGGGAAATTTTGGTGAGATGAGAATTGATTTAGGAACTTGGAGGCAAAGATTGTTGGGCAAAACTGTAAGTGAACAATGGGTTTCTTTTTCAAAGGAAATAGTTCAGTTTCCCATGAGGGGTGAAGTAAAAACAAACAAAGCCAGCGTTCCTAGTGTGGTGAAAAAGGTGGAGAGCAAACTGCAGTTGAAGAAAAGGTCCATAGGTAGTATGAACAATGCAGAGTGCAGAAATTTCAGAAGGAACTGAAAAGAAGTAACAGCAGCAAAGTAAGTGTTTCGAATGAGATTAGCAGCTGACATGAAAAGGAATCCCAAAGTAAAGGATGTAAAGAACGAATAGTTCGATTTGAGATCAAAAAGACATTTATGTATGGAACCAGAGAACATGGCAGAGATACTAAATAAGTAATTTGTATGTGTCTTTTGCAAGGAAGAAAATCTGCCAATGTTTTTGTGAAAGAGGAGCTAGTTCAGACACTCGAAGGGCTAAAAACTGATAAAGTGGAGCTTTTTTTCTGTCTTTTTATCCCACAGGATGTGACATCACTGGCTAGGTCAGCATTTATTGCTCCTCATCAGTGTCCTTGAGAAGGTGGTGGTGGTGTGCTGCTTTCATGATCTGCTGTTGTCCATGTCGTTCAGCACAACAACAAAACTCTTAGGAGGCTCCACAATGTTGATCCTGTGACCATGAAAACAATGTATTTCAAGTCAAGATAGTGTGTGGCTTGCAGGGAAGTTTGGATGTTCCCATTCTGAAGAAAGACAGTGTACTCAGAACTTTGATCTACTTTCTCTTCACAGATGTTGCCTGACCTGCTTAGTTTCTCCAGCAATTTCTCTTTTTGTTTCAGATCTACAGCATCCACAATTCTTTGTTTCAGTTTAGAAGTAATTGACCATATTGGATATTTGGATAGAGACATATAATTCAAAAGCAAGGGTTCATAATGAACTTTTACAAAACACTGTTTTGGCCTCTGCTGGAGTATTGTGACAAATCCTGGGTACTACATTGTAGGAATGAGGTGAAGGCATTAAAGAGTTTGCAGATGTGGCTGAGTTGCTCACGTAAAGAGCCAACACTGACATGACTCAGTGAGGAGGGGGAAATCAGCTTCCCTCATTACAACCTCTCCAGAAAAAAAAAATCCTTTTTTAGCATGAGACTATACCTCTATCCAATTGAAATGTAGTTGCCTAATTTCAACTGTACTAGTGAGAAGCCAATTATGGTGCTCTATCGATTGAAAGAAGGATCAATTTTATTATCTGTTAACTCCAGTAAAAAAGGAATGGATCCAATGTCAAGCATATGTACAGACAACTCCTGTGCTGAATAGGGACAGTATCCATTGCAAAAAGAAGATGAATGGAATGGACTGTTTAAAGTCTTTAGGGTGCTGTTGGTGTGTAAGGTTTTAACCTGAGGCCATGGTTGTTTGGCGGTGATAAATGTCACCGGTTTGGGATGTGTTGGCAAAGAAACTTTTGGAAGTTGCTGCACCATAGCCATGTTGAGGGATGGTGATGATGGGAGCTTCAATCATTCGCAGTGGTGAATATTTCAGTTGTCCTTTTGAGTTCTCTGCCTCCTGATGTTTATTTTTAATCCTTACTGTCATTGGGCATTTTTCCTTCTTGAAGGGCAGAAAAATCACTTTCTCAAGCTAAATTCAGTTCTGCAGTCACACGTCCATCTATTCTCTTCTACCATTATGTGAACATTCCTATTAAGGTGTGAATCAAAAGAAGATGAGGGCCTTTTCATGCTTGACTGGGTTGCATTAGCTTCAGTGACATTTGATCAGGTTTCCAAACTGGTTTGCTTCATTCCACATTGGTTTCTTGAAGCGAAGCCAGCTGGTGTAGTCAGGTGACTGCTCTGCTGTTTGAAAGTCCGTGTTTTGGCTGTTTTTAAAGCTGTTAGCATCCATGATGGCCCCAGGTATTAAAATCAAACAATGGATTTTGAAAATCAATGGTCCATGGTTTATCACCATCTTGACATGGGCCAAATGATCTCTTTCTCTATTCTATGATTTTGCAATTGCACTGTTGTTGTAGCATTCCCAAATGTATAACTTGCTGCAAGCTATATGTAAATTGGGCCAGGATTGACTGTAAAATGTGTTTGCAGCAACTGGTCGCGAATGGTAATTCTATCTTGGCTTGTGGCTGCTCACAGAAGTCTTTGCTTGATGAACACAGCTGTACTAACATGGGTTTCACCCAATATCAATACAACTAAACGCAAACAAAAAGAGCAAGAAGAAGCTACTTGCATTTACGCAGCACTTTCTCAGCCTGAAGATGTCCCAAAGTGCTTTGCAAACAAAGGAGTTATGTCTGAAGTAAGTCACGACTACAATGTAGGAATAACAGCAGCAAATGTAGAAATGAACTGCAAATTGCGATGTGATAATGACCAGTAATCTGTTTTGCTGACTTTACATCATTCTTTCAGGACTGTACTGAAATGTCAAACAAGATTTTGCACTGATCACCAGCCATCTACCACATTAAATCGTCACTCCCTTTCATCACTAGACCTCAGTACAGTTGAAGTTTGTACAACATGCAGTGCAACAACTTGCAAATGCTTCCTGACAACACAGAGCAAATCTATGACCTTTATCACTGGGATGATCAAGGACAGTATACACATGGGGACATTAGCTGTTCAGGTGCCTCTCCAAATCACATGCCATTCTGACTTGAAAACACACTGTTGTTCCTTCATTCTTGCAAGGTCAAAAAACTGGAAGTCCCTCCCTAAGAGTACTGTGGGAGCACCTTCACCACAAAGTACAGCAATTCACAAAGGCAACTCACCACTTTATCAAGGGCATTTAGGGTTGGAACTTAAATGCTGGTCTTCCCAGCAATGCCTTCACTGCTGAATGAATTAATAAATGGCTCACTTGTCACTGTTTCTTACCTCATGCTATCAGATGATAAGACTTCGGGCATCAAAGATAAAACAGTTGATGATGGATGCATCAAGGCTGAATTTCCAACAATACCTTGTGCATGTTCAAAATTTTTAAGGATAACAGTGGAGGACACCTAAAACGATAAACGAAATAGCTAAAAATTGAAGTTAGAAAATTCTGGAAGTGATGCAGCAAGTTAATCATCATTTATAAGTAGAAAAGATAGATGATTATTGTCATGTAAGTACACATCTAATACATTTTAACTTATCGTTGTACTTTAGGAATGTTCACTGACTTGTTTCTACGTGTCCAGCATTTGCAATCTGTCATTTATATTCACCGAAATAATCAGTGCGTGCTGAGGAGCTGCCGCATTCTGCCTTATATTTAGAAGAATGATGGTTAAACCTTTCAAATTAACTTTAAAAGAATATTTTATTGGAAAACAGGATGAAAGATAGAAGGTAGTTTGTAAGAGCATTCCCCTTAAACTAGGCTCAGAATATCTTTCTTCTTTTCTAGCTGATGCAAATGTAGTTCAAAACAATGTGATGATTAACTCCTTCCTAAGAATGTATTGGCTGGTGCATCAATTGTCATTTTCTCATATTTTATGACATGGCATTAGTCAAGTCTGGAACAGAAAAAAAGGAACATTTTAACTGTAAGATGGAATTATGACCAATGCTTATGAAATATTTAGCCGATCAAAGTGAAGTTCTTGAAGCAGCAGAGCTACATGGTTACTGCTGAGATTAAGTTTCTTGACATCATTGCAATTGAATGTCGAGTTACTCGCTGTAAAATATGCTGAAGAAAGAAAACCTGCTTTTGGCAGCAATTAGTAATGAAGCCTCTCTTCCTCGTGGCTTCAGGGGTCCATTGTATAGTGTAGTGTAATCCATGTAAATAAAAGATAGTATTGCTGTCTTGCACAGCTAGCTTTCTGGCTGTCAATGACCATCTTAACAGTAATTTCTGTTTTATCTCAATTATAGGTTTACCATTTTCCTTAATGTCGCCAAATTTTCTACCTCTTTCCGAAATACCCCAAACCAGGCTGTAACTGGTAAATCTGTAAACTGCAATCTGTAAGGAATACTAATACAAAGATATAAAATTAATATTGATCTCCTCTGCCTCAGTTCTGCATTAGAGAACTGACCAGAAGTGTAATTTCATGCTAAGCAGTATGAAATGTCAATAATTTTGTTCACTATTAAATACTTACTCTATCAAAGGTTACTTTATTGAAGGCTTATCAGCAATTGCACATATGCAGTTCTATGCCCACTCTGCATCTGTGAGAAATAGTACTGCAACCACAAGGTTTATCACTTAGTTCATGTTCAGTTGGTGTGTGGCTACACCAAGAACCAGAGCCAAAGAATCACAAACAACACTGTGAAACAAGTAACTGGGCTCCTAAACAGTAATTTATCCTTGTAGATCTCCAAAGAACTCTGCTTTATATGCCTGAGAAGCTCTCTAGATTTGTAGTGATCTTCAAAAATGAAGATTCAGCCACATAGGATCTGGAGATAGTGGGTTCATACTGAGGAAAAAGAAAAATGGGAAGAGGAGGAAGGTGCAGGAATAATACTGGACAGACGACAAGTGACCATATTATGTCACTTTGCTTCAGTGGGAAGGAACTTTTTTACTGTGATGTGGGTTTGTCTCCAGCTGGGCATTTTATGGGAAACAGCAATGCTTACGTTACCACTTGTAAACTAAGGAAGTGGTCCTGGATTACATGGTATTAAAGAATCAGACAGACATGTATTACAGCTAGCTGTATAAATATCATGTTCACAGGCATATCAGTGTCTGAATTCATGTTAAGCTGTTTGGTCACAAAGAGCTGCATACTTCTATTTGCATGACATACTTCAAGTGCTCTGAATTAAAATGGAGTATACAATCTTTACACCCTTAGGTCACATGCTGCAATGTTGATGCCATGAGCATGCTTCTGAATGGTTTACTGACAGTGAGATGTAATCCTAACAAAAATTTATGTTCATCCATTTCAGATTTCCCATTGGCCTTTTGGCATATATTACTCAAGAATAGCCAACAGCAAAGACATTCATAGAACAACTTTATTCAGCAATACATTAAGAATGCACAAAGAAACAGAACCAACCAACCTTGTGCATTCTTTTACTGTCAGTCTTGAAAGTGCCTTTGATTGCCCTTGTCCTCTTCTTGTGATAATCCTGACCCAATAGCTGCAGTACAGCTGGCTTTCACTGGGAAGGACTTTAGACAGCCATACAAGGTTGTCTTTGAGCATCTCTGGGTTTCAAGGGCCTGATTTCAGTCTGTGCCATTTCAGCAAGGTGGTCAGGAGCTTGATCTGATTGACTGAGAAGGCAACAGTAATGGCACAATAGCCATGCTGGGATTATGCTTTTGTCATTCTGAGAGAGGACAACGGATTTGTGCTTCATGGGGCATCTCTGACCAGAGATGAGGTACTAATCTGGAGATTATTTTAATTTGAGACAACAAGGTGCAGAGCTGGATGAACACAGCAGGCCAAGCAGCATCATAGGAGCAGAAAGGCTGGACCCTTCATCAGAAATGGGGGAGGGGAAGGGGGTTCTGAAATAAATAGGGAGAGAGGGGGAGGCGGATAGAAGATGGATAGAGGAGAAGATAGGTGGAGAGGAGACAGACAGGTCAAAGAGGCAGGGATGGAGCCAGTAAAGGTGACTGTAGGTGGGGAGTTAGGGAGGGGATAGGTCAGTCCAGGGAGGACGGACAGGTCAAGGGGGCGGGATGAGGTTAGTAGGTAGGAGATGGGGGTGCGGCTTGAGGTGGGAGGAGGGGATAGGTGGGAGGAGGGGATAGGTGGGAGGAAGAACAGGTTAGGGAAGCGGGGATGAGCTGGGCTGGTTTTGGGATGCGGCAGTGGGAGGGGAGATTTTGAAGCCTGTGAAGTCCACATTGACACCATTGGGCTGCAGGGTTCCCAAACAGAATGAGTTGCTGTTCCTGCAACCTTCAGGTGGCATCGTTGTGGCACTGCAGGAGGCCCAGGATGGACATGTCGTCTGAGGAATGGGAGGGGGAGTTGAAATGGTTCGCGACAGGGAGGTGCAGTTGTTTATTGCGAACCGAGCGTAGGTGTTCTGCAAAGCGGTCCCCGAGCCTCCGCTTGGTTTCCCCGATGTAGAGGAGGCCACAACGGGAACAGCGGATGCAGAATACCACATTGGCAGATGTGCAGGTGAACATCTGCTTGATGTGGAAAGTCTTCTTGGGGCCTGAGATGGGGGTGAGAGAGGAGGTACGGGGGCAGGTGTAGCACTTCCTGCGGTTGCAGGGAAAAGTGCCGGGTGTGGTGGGGCTGGAGGGGAGTGTGGAGTGGACAAGGGAGTCACGGAGAGAGTTGTCCCTCCGGAAAGCAGATAAGGGTGGGGAGGGAAAGATGCCTTTGGTGGTGGGGTCAGATTGCAGATGGCGGAAGTGTCGGAGGATGATGTGTTGGATCTGGAGGTTGGTGGGGTGGTACGTGAGGACGAGGGGGATTCTTTTTTGGTTGTTATTGCGGGGATGGGGTGTGAGGGATGAGTTGCGGGAAATGTGGGAGACACGGTTGAGGGCATTCTCGACCACTGAGGTGGGGAAGTTGCGGTCCTTGAAAAACGAGGACATCTGAGATGTACGGGAGTGGAATGCCTCATCCTGGGAGCAGATGCGGCGGAGGCGAAGGAATTGGGAATAGGGGATAGCATTTTTGCAGGAAGGTGGGTGGGAGGAGGTGTATTCTCGGTAGCTGTGAGAGTCGGTGGGCTTGAAGTGATGCCACAACGATGCCACCCAAAGGTTGCAGGAACAGCAACTCGTATTCCGCTTGGGAACCCTGCAGCCCAATGGTATCAATGTGGACTTCACAAGCTTCAAAATCTCCCCTCCCCCTACCGCATCCCAAAACCAGCCCAGATCATCCCCGCCTCCCTAACCTGTTCTTCCTCCCACCTATCCCCTCCTCCCACCTCAAGCTGCACCCCCATCTCCTACCTACTAACCTCATCCCGCCCCCTTGACCTGTCTGTCCTCCCTGGACTGACCTATCCCCTTCCTAACGCCCCACCTACACTCACCTTTACTGGCTCCATCCCTGCCTCTTCGACCTGTCTGTTTCCTCTCCACCTATCTTCTCCTCTATCCATCTTCTATCCGCCTCCCCCTCTCTCCCTATTTATTTCAGAACCCCCTTCCTTTCCCCAATTTCTGATGAAGGGTCTAGGCCCGAAACGTCAGCCTTTCTGCTCCTATGATGCTGCTTGGCCTGCTGTGTTCATCCAGCTCTGCACCTTGTTGTCTCAGATTCTCCAGCATCTTCAGTTCCTACTATCTCTGATTCATTATTTTAATTTGATCTGTTTGTACCCTAATTCATTTCTGATGGAAGCAAGGTGATGGATTGGATGGATAATCTGGTATCACCTATTACATATACCAATACTGTAAGAGCTGTTGAAGTTGTCATTTAAAGCTCTCCTATACTCTAATTTTAGTTCAGCCTGATTATTTGCGAATTGGTCCTGACTGCAAGACATGCTTACTGACATGAAATTCAGTGGATATTCCAAAATGTTCGGAAAGAATTTAATGCAGGAATTAAGTTTGCCCTCAGGTTTCTTATTGTCTTGGTATTAAGTTTTCGGTTCAACATAGGGGAGGAAAAGTTTGGAGAATGGACAAGTGTAGAATGGACGAAAGAAATAGCAGATAAATACCGAATGTAATAGAGAGAAATAAGAATATTGGTGGTGAAAAGAGAGAGGTTTGATGTTTGAGAGGAGATTGTGGTTGATATTTCAGACACATGCACACTCTCCCTGTTATTTATGCAGATTAACAATTTCTGAACATTGAATGTTAGCTTGATCTCATTTGAATTTCAGCATATCCTTTTCCCCAGATGGTTCCTCTTTTGCTGTTTATGGTTGTTAAACTATCCCTTGATGGGCTGTTTCTGAGGTTTGAAGGTTTTCTTTGAATGAGTCAACTTCATATTGTCTGTGCATGATTGTGAGGAAACATTGCATGTATTGATTTCTGCAGTGCAGGTTGGGTGCCATGTAACCTGTCAGAAGCTTCAATGTTCAAGAAGAATTTGTCCTGCTCCTCAGCATCCTCAAATATCTGGACACTTGCAGAGAACTTTGGTCTGTTTTCTGTTTTCTCTGCAGCCCCATACTTTTCTCTCTGCCTCTCTCTCTCTCTCTCTGTCTCTCTCTCTCTCGCTCTCTCTCTCAGCATTCATGACCCTTGGCAATACTAGATTCTAAATTTGGAGTCCCTGAATGGTGTTAAACAAGGTCTGTTTTGTCACCCACTTCCTGTGGTTGGGCTCTCCATACGTTCTTTTCTTCCCCATGCTTGCAAAGACTCACTGTGATGCTTCATTCAGGATGGCTGAATAATTTTTTTTTTGCTGCTGAACCTGTGGAATTTCATCTGCACTTTTTCAGTTTTTGCACTGGATTTCTCTGTTGTTTGGGATCGAGTTAGGCCTTGAAGTCCATCCGCTGTAACTTCCTGTTACTGTTGAGTTTCTCTTCTAGGGTTGGATCGATGGGCTGGCCTCGTTATTTACCTGGAAAAGCTCAGCAGGTTTGGCAGCATCTGAAAAGAAAAAAATCAGAGTTAACATTTCAGGTGCAGTGACCCTTCCTCAGAACTCAATTGAGTCACAGGACCCAAAACATTAACTCTTGATTTTTTTTCTTCACTGATGCTGCCAGACCTGCTGAGCTTTTCCGGCAACTTCTGTTTTTGTTCCTGATTTACAGCATCCGCAATTCTTTCGGTTTTCATTATTTACCTGTAGCATTATGCTGTCTGTGGGCTTCATTTCAGACATTTCCTTGCCTCTTGTCTCCAGTTCTGTGGCTCCGGTCATCATCTGCCTCCATGTGGTAGGATGAGGCCTTCACTCTTCTAAGTGAACATTTACAAACTTTATTCAGCGCAACTGTATACACAGGATGTTACGCGAGGACGGTTTCCGGAAGCCTACAGATTCGGGCTCCAGTTACGTATGATATGCTTCTTTTGCACACGTTTAGTTGCTATTCCTGGAGTAAAACTTGAATGAACCTTTTATTCCATGGAGATCAGCACTCAAGTCATGATGGCCTTACACTTTAGATTTGTTGAGGGGAAAGGAAGAGAATTATAATTAATTTGCAAATGAAGCTCATCAAATGCTCCTAAGAACCAAGCAATAGAAGGTGTCAAACATGCCAAGTTGCATAAAAGCATGGTATTGTGTTATACCTTCAAATGGTCTAATTTTGAGCGATTTGACAGAATCATTAATTCATGATTGTTCAGGTGACATGGCTGCAGTTATTGCTGGTTTTAGCTGAATGCACAAGAGATTGCAATCATGACTAAACACTGTAAGAAAATTGGACACCTCAACAAAAGTAGGAGGACCCCATTAAACCATCAAATGACATTCAAATCAAAAGGTCCTCTTTAGAATGAATATATTTGTTCATTGTGCTTAGGGATTTCAGTACCAGTGAATGCAATTCTTCTTAGCATTAGAACCAGCAACAAGCATATGGCTACCCGATAAACCACAGGCAAGGTGTAAAGGAAAACTCCCTTTTTCTGTCCCCACATTATACCTGACACCAAACTCAGAAGAGCAGCACTGCTGCTGTGTAACTTTTCTCCGAGGCTCACTTCAATCATCTCTGTGGGCTCTCGGAGTGAAATTTCCAATTAGTTCTGAATTATGGACTGTTCCTGCTGTGCTCACTTGGAACTGGGTTGAGATTGCACAAGCTCATTTCACTGAAGGCCTACAGAGAGAGAGAGAGAGAAATTTTCAGCCAATTCAAACTGTGATATTCTTGGATTTGGTTTACAGCAGTGAAAGCGGCTTGTTTTATTCCGCTTAGCCGGTAAGCTTGACTTGTCATCTGTTATTGATGCAACTGGCAGTGCAAAGTTTAAAATGAAGGATTTGTGTGAAGTGTATCCTCCATTACATGTGAATAGCAGCAAAATAAGTTTTTTATTTTGAGAAGCATGAACACAATCACTGTCACTTTCCTGAATGTGATGAAAAAAATCAACTTACCATATGTATGCATGAGATTAATTATTTTTTCAAGTATTAAGTGCGTGGGTAACATTTGCTGCCCCTGAAATTTTTATCCTGCTGCAATGTGTCCAGTCCCTTTGCATCACCAGAGAGAATACCTGCAAAATACATAAACTACTGCAACCTTAACCCGAACCTTGAATCAGGTCATTGACAACAGTGTTTGGCTGTCAGATTCACTAAGTCCTTTATTGTTACACCACTGAAAATTTCCAGACTGAAGTGGATGACATAAGTGATATTTCCCAATTTGTTTGTCTCCATGGTATCAGGGAACTACACTGAGGCTCTTTAATCTGGTAGACCTCACTCTTTATGCAGAATTTTCCACTCTTTAATATGGCAAGAGAAACGGGAAGGAAGGTCATTCATTAAAGCAAGTTTTTGTGTTAAAAATCAGATTGTCAATATTGAGAAAAACCCACATGGTTTTCCCTCAAGTTCTAAATGGCAACTTGCCCTCGAATGGGGATAAGCTTATTTCCAAGTATTTGCATGTCATTATTACGCCATCTTGTCCTATTTACATACCTCCTTCAATTCTTCTCTTCTCCATCAAGTAAGTGAACACTAAACCCCTGACAGATAAAACCTGCATACTTGGTGACTGCAGCTTGTCGAATGCCTCATTCAGGCATCATGTTACTGCTACTTCTACACAATGTCCCTGCATGGTCTATGGCCATAGTCCTCATCGATCCTGCATCACACAACTCTGCATTAGCAAACCATCCAGCCTCACCATGACATCTCAATGAACTGTGGACCACCAAGCCTACTTTGCGCACAAGGATAGCTATAATTTGCATGTTTCTGCCAAGTTGATTTGCAAGCAAGATGTATTTGTGCTGACATGGACAGTACCTTTTGACTAATTTCATTTATTAGGGCTCATTGACATTAATGGAGGCATCCAGACTCTCTGGGTGACATTGTTAACTTAGGGCATAAATTCTTGAGCACTGAGATGCAGGCTACCTGGCTTGGAGCAGCTGAAGTTAAATACCTGCATTAACGACATGAAAGCCAGAAGGCCCTGGCGGTGATAAGCTCATCGATCTCTCTCAATATGAGATTCTTCAACAAGTTCACACAAACTATCTTGTACATAATTATTGAGGTGAAAAGTGGGAGCAATCCGCTTCGAGCCATGATGGAGTGGATATCATGAAACTCGCTTGTCACAATGTTTAACTACAACTTCTTTTATTCACTTGTGGGTTGTGGGTGTCGCTGGCTGGCCAGCATTCATTGCCCGACCCTAGCTGGCCTTGAGAAGATAGTGGTGAGCCGGCTTCTTGAACTGCTGCAGTCCATGAGCTGTAGGTAGACCCACAATGCCCTTAGGGAGGGAATTCCAGGATTTTGTGCCAGTAACAGTGAAAGAACAACAATATATCTCCAAGTCAGGATGGTGAGTGGCTTGGAGAACTTGCAGCTGGTATTCCCATGTATCTGCTGCCCTTGTCACTCGAGATAGAAGGGGTCATAGGCTTGGAAGATGCCGTCTGAGGTTCTTTGGTGAATTTCTGCAGTACATCCTGTAGCTAATACACACTGCTGTTACTGAATATTGTTGGTGGAGGGAGTGAATGCTTGTGAATGTAATCCCAATCAAGCGGGCTGCTTTGTCCTGCGTGGTGTCAAGCTTCTTGAGTGTTGTCAGAGCTGCGCCCATCCAGGCAAGTGGGATATATTCCATTACACTCCTGACTTGTGCCTTGTGAATAGGCTTTGAGGAGTCAGGAGGTGAGTTACTTTCCCCAGTATTCCTAGCCTCTGACCTGCTGTTGTAGTCCTGCATTTATATAGCAAGTCCAATTAAATGTCAAGGGGCGGTGATTGAATTGTCTCTTATTAGAGATGGGCATTGCCTAGCATTTGTATTTATTTAAATTCATTTACAGGATGTGGGTATCACTGACTAGGCTAGTATTTATTTCCCAACCCTAACTGGCTACAGGAAAGTTAAGAGTTCTAGGATCACATGTAGGCCAGACCAGGCAAGGATAGCAGTTTCTTTCCTTCGAGGACAGTAGTGAACTAGATGCGTTTTTCAGATGGAACAATCAACACCAATTAACATAATTAGATTCTTAATTCTGGGTTTTTAATTGAACCCAAATTATTGAGCCTGGGTCCCTAGATCATTACCAGGGTCTCTGCATTAGTAGTTTAGCGATAATACCACTAGGCCATTGCTTCCTCTGTGTAGCGCAAATGTTACCTGCTACTTGTCAACCCAAGCCTGGATATTGTCCAGATCTTGTTGCATTCAGACATCAACTGTTTCAGAATCTGAGGACTCGTGAATGGTGTCGAACATTGTGCAATCATGGGTGAACATCCCACTTCTGAGCCTATGATGGAGGGAAGGTCATTGATGAAGCAGCTGAAGGTGGTTAGGCCAAGGGACAATTTAGCCCTTATCTTAAGTGGAAAGAGCAAAATAGGACAAGAGGGCATTGCAATGCGGGCCTGTTCAAGGTGCTATTGAATACACTCACATTACCTTGCTTGCACATCTCCGGTCTGGCATCTTCCTGAATAGAAAGGGACTCCTACGCTCGGTTCGCAACAAACAACTGCACCTCCCAGTCGCGAACCATTTCAACTCCCCCTCCCATTCCTCAGACGACATGTCCATCCTGGGCCTCCTGCAGTGCCACAACGATGCCACCCGAAGGTTGCAGGAACAGCAACTCATATTCCGCTTGGGAACCCTGCAGCCCAATGGTATCAATGTGGATTTCACAAGTTTCAAAATCTCCCCTCCCCCCACCGCATCCCAAAACCAGTCCAACTCGTCCCTGCCTCCCTAACCTGTTCTTCCTCCCACCTATCCCCTCCTCCCACCTTAAGCCGCACCTCCATCTCCTACCGACCAACCTCATCCCGCCCCCTTGACCTGTCCGTCCTCCCTGGACTGACCTATCCCCTTCCTAACTCCCTACCTACACTCACCTTTCCTGGCCCCATCCCCGCCTCTTCGACCTGTTTGTTTCCTCTCCACCTATCCTCTCCTCTATCCCTCTTCTATCCGCCTCCCACTCTCTCCCTATTTATTTCAAAACCCCCTTCCCCTCCCCCTTTTCTGATGAAGGGTCTAGACCCGAAACGTCAGCCTCTCTGCTCCTATGATGCTGCTTGGCCTGCTGTGTTCATCCAGCCTTGCACCTTGTTGTCTCCTCAAAGTCCAGCTTGATTGCATCCACAGGCATAGCATTCTGTCACTCTGTTTCCTGAATAACATATTATTAATCCCTTTTTAAATCACTTATAATTCTGATTCCATCATTCTTTTTCAATGAATTCTAGATCATAACAAGTAAATGTGTTCAATTTAGTTTGCTAATTACCTTAAATCTGTGTCATTTTGTTAACTATCCACATGCCACTGGAAATGATTTCTCCCTGTTCACTGTATGAAGACCCCTCAGAATCCCTGCTGTCTGCAGATGATTGTCTCTGTATATAACCCAGTGGTGCTGGATACTTCATTGAATATCCCCAGCAGTGGTGAGCCTCACCTTGATAAAGATAAAGACAGAATATGAAAAAGAAACATTGAAGAAGAATGAACCACGATAGACCTCATCAGTAAACACACAACTCCACACGATCTTGAAAGGTGATACTATGCAGTGTCTCCAGAGAACAACATATCTCCTTTGTAGAAATAAACTCCAAACTCGGCTGAAATCCAACAGATTTGAGCGAATAAATTAGATTGTTAAGCACTAACAGTACTTCCAAACTTCAAAATGGTGGGAATGACACACGTGTTTTTGTGGCAAAGGCTGAAGGGCTTTTTGCTGACTTCATGGCTCTTGCATAGGGCAGTTGCTCCCAGGTGTGCAAATGTTATTAGGCATTCCCCTTGGAATACAGCATCATTTGAAAAATGACAAGAGGCAAGAAAATCAAGAGAAAGACTTAGAGCAGGAAGTCCCATCCACTCAGGATGAAATTCTCCATCCTGCACCTCAATGAGGACCAATATATGAGATGTCTGCACTTTGGAAAGGATATCCTTTCTGGAATCTGCCCCCTGCATCCTCAAAAAGCATGACATAGAGAACATTACTAATGGCTGTGAAGGAGGCTGTGATGGCGAAGCATTTTATATCTAATGTAAGGAATACCATATTTTATTTGAAAATATAAAGCAGAATACTGGTAGTTTGGATAATTAGTTTTTTTAACAACTTGAAGGAAATGTGAAACTGTGATTTTCTTTCACTGAAACTGGATATGGTATGTCTCGTGAGACTCCCTGGCACGAGGAGTGCTTGGTGAAATAGACAGCTGCTCAACCACAGCTTGTGGATTGGTTTAAATACAGTTGGTCACAGAACTTAGAGAAGAGAGGGCTGTTGGGACTCAGACTTTCATAAAGCCTGCCAGGAACCAATCTCTCTCTCTCTCTCTCTCTCTCTCTCTCTCTCTCTCTCTCTCTCTCTCTCTCTCTCATTGAGTGGAAATTAAATAACACTCAAAGACGTGGAAAAAGAGAGAACTGCTAACTCAAACTAAAATCCAAGTCCAGCTAACTGGTTACCAAATTGGGAATTGCCACAATTGATCACAATGTGATATCATTACTAAAAACCGAAAAAGAACTAGGAATGACACTTCAAATTCCTTTTGGTTTGGACTCTGATCCATAGGCTTACTGCTGTTTTTGCCCTTTTTTTTAACCCATGGTATTCCTCAAAAACAATCTGTTTCTTTATTTCTGCACATTTTATGTGTGAATGAATGAGTGTGTGTTTGGTTGTAGACAAGCTACAGTTTAAGTTTATCTGTTAGTAGATAGTAATCTGCTTTTGGCACATGTTAGAAAATAAATTAATTTTCATGTTTTTATTCTCTTGCTCATTAAACTTGGAGTGAGTTTCTTTTGCCTTAGATAATGGTCACCATCATGTATTTGCCATCCTAGAGATTAAATAGGTTACATTTCAAAATAATGACAACTTATGGAATGGTGGGCTTGATTTATGGTGCATTGTTCTCCCCCAGGGTCATGACATTGGCTCTTTCTAGGCAGTTAGTAGAGATATTTGCTCCAACGTACAGTTTGCTATGACTAAATAAGGGAACTCACTGATGCTTTCTACCCAATGAAAGCCAGTTGCAATTCTTCTTAGCAGAGACAAATGGGCAGGAAGAGCGTGTGGCTTCCCTGAAATTGCAGGATCCCCTGTGGTTCATGATGCCACTGACTCTGTCACTTTTCTGTTCTATACTGGAACCAAACTTGCCTGATGTTTGAGTGCAGGAAGTGCGGATTATTGCTTGGTCTCCTGCGATCAGTCACAATGCCAAAATTTTGAGCCTGTCGAGTAGGCCAGCTTAATTTTGGTCACCATGACAAACCAAAATTTGGAGGAGAAATCCCTTACCACCAGCCGTGCGGAGGGTAGATGGGGAAGAGGAAAGGGAAAGGAATGGAAGAGGCAACTTGCATTGCCTGGTTCAGCATGAACTTGATGTGAGGATTTCAGTTGAGTATGAAACCAGTACCTGCAAGCTCAGAGTAAGTGTTTCTAGTGGCTGTGAAGGTGACCATGATTGTGAATTTCTTTGAGTCTGGGACTATGTACCAGTGATAAATACGAGCATGAGATAAATTTCATCCACAATGGATCTGGTGTATCCTATTGATTCAATAGCAGGATCACGAAACAAACACTGTTGTGCTTATTGAAGGCAAGTCCATAAGCGTTCAGGCAAAACTCCTGAAAAATCAACTTTGATGGATTGGACCCTGTGTCTGCATGGCTAAAAAATGTCTCCCCACCGAGTCTTGCTGTTTAAACTTTCAATGGCAACAAGTCTAGCGGAGGACAAAGAAATAGTTAAGATGCACTGAAGCTCTCCTTGAAGTGTGGCACCTGACATTAATGACAGAGAGAAGCTCATTCAAAATTCCCAACTCTTTAAAATGATGACAGTCTGTCTTTAAAGCTTTATCACATTTTGAATCAAAACACCTGAAAGATGAGGCAGAGCAGCAGCAGGGAAAAGAGAAGAAAGCAAAGTCTGCACTTTGGATCCACTATCTCAAAGGACATCCTGCCCCATGTGTTTACAATATGCACATCAAAAATTGGCTTGTTCAGTCACATGAGGACTCCTGGCAGAATCTCATGACTTGTGAAAACTTTATCTTTGAATTGGCGCTCAGTCAAAAACTGGTGATTTTTAATGATATCATCAAATGGATTTGTGAATGAAATTGAGTGCTGGGTCACTTGGCATCTCCATTACTCTTAAGCCTGTAGCAATATCCATTGAGCAGGCTAACTTGTAAATATTAATACTAAGATAAACTTTGGTCAAGAAAAACTTGCCTTTACATTGCACTTTTAATGATCTCAGGATGTCCCAAAGTGCTTCAAAACCAAGGATATACTTTAAAAGTATAGTAGCTGTTCTACTGACACATGTATTAAATAATTATGATTCATAAAAACAACTTTGTTGTCAGTACTCAGGTATAAAAACGTTTACCTGATAAATGCTAAATATTAAACAGATGAACTTTATAATGTAATTTATACATACTTTTTGAAATCATTTACAAGAACGATAAAAAAAATTACCATGTTGGGAAATATTACTAAGTTAGTCACAGTTCTATCTTTGGAATAGTTAATAGGGAAAATCCAAATTAAATGTCAATTTAATCGGAGTGGATTTCTCTGTGAGATCGTTCATTATTGAAAATGCTCAAAATCTAATTAATTATCTAGCATCCTTTGAGCGCTAAGGGCAACCCAGCCTGTCGATGGCAGCGCATATCAGAATGTATCTAGACCATCTATTTTCTCTCAATATATTTGAAGAGAGCATTAAATGTACTCTGCAAGTGTATTGCTGTGATTATGGCATTAAATTAGCAAGATTATTTGCCGCAGGAGTGATTTTCCAAGGTATTCATTCAGGAAGCCAAAACGTTTCCACAATTTCAAAATCGTCCATTATCTAATTAGTACACTGAAAAAGAGCCTAGTGCATGGGTTTTGGTGGTGAAGTCGAACTGTAAAACAGCCATTAAATTCCTATTCATTATGGTCTTTATGTATGTGATGCTTGAATAGATGATGTTTTCATTTCTTAATGGCCGTTGTATTTTAAGCATTTGACTCAGTCTTGCAGTTTAAAATCCCATCTATTCACCTTCACAATTTTTGAACATGTGGATGGTTAAATCCTACATTAGACCCTGATGATATAAGTATCAAAGTCAAATATTGACTACAACATAATTGTACAAATCACCAGAATACTCACTTGCATGTAGTTAATCCAGGAATCTAATAATGCTATCTGTTATAGTTCTTGGTTTCACCTCATGTCAAAACAATAACTGGAGTAAAATCTCGGAAATATGCATGGTTATTCTTGCCTATTTATATATTAAAATATTCAAAAATGTCAAGATCGGCTAGCCTTTTGTTTTAGAAGTTGCTATATTTATAAGAGAACAATTGAAATCAGTAAGTACTGAGCTCTGTGAGCACACCATGGCTGTTTTGGTTGCCCCTTGTCCTTGTAACCATCCTTGCTACACAGTTTCACCATGGCAACAAATATCCCAACAAACTGTCTGCATCAATTGCACAGCTAATTCTTAGAAAACATTCCTAGTATAGAAATTTGTCACTTCAACACCATGTAGTAAGACTACACTACCATTAAACTCCCTTTCAGAAGGTAATATATAGCTGTTCTGTTGCTTATAGCCTTGAATAAAAACAAGAAATGATGGAAGCAGTCAACAAGTCAGGCAGCATCCAAGGAGAGAGACATAGAATTCAATTTTTGGATTGATGACTTTTCATCAGAATTGGAAGTAGTCAGATGTTTAGCCTGTCACAATCAACTTTAGAGTTGGTGTTTCTGGAGGTCTTTGGATTTCCAGCATCTGCAATATTTTGCTTTGTGGCAATGCTCAATATCCTGGCACAATAAGGGAATAAAAACTTTGAACTATTATTGATTTCTTTGAAAATATTCAGTGTGAGCTTGTGAATTCTAATGTAAAACACAATGTCTGGATAAAAAAAAATAGAGAATTAGTCAAAAGAAAACAACTTGAATAACATCTGCTTCGGTGATTTGGAGATATATTTTGTGAAATAAACACACTGGAAATGATTTGAAAAAGATATCGAATATTTTCAGTTATTGTAGATGGAAATATTCTCTTTTCCACATAGCTCTGAATTTAACTTTCACCACTTGGTGGTGTATTTCCATTATCTTTGTTCCCACCAGGAGTTCTGCTGTAAGCTTCCATTAATTGCTATTTTTGTCGGAGGTATTTGTCAAATGTTTTTGACAATTTGATGACCCTTCACTTCAGGTACTCTTATGTTATGATTACAGTTGCATTGAAAGTCTGTTCCCCTGACTAATGCATAATAATTTCCAATTCATTTCTTTGCTACAAGTTCATTCTTGCTGAAGAAAGCTCGGGAGAGATAGTTGGAAACGTCACAAACAGGCATTAGCTCCAATCAAAGAGTAAATGGATCAAAATATACCTCCTAATCAAGAGCTATAGACTGAAAGCGATGATTGAATGACGGAGCAGACTTAATGGGCCGAATATCCTAATTCTGCTCCTATATCTGAGGAAGGGTGCTGTTTTGTTAATATGTTAGGTATTATCCCACCATTATCTGTGTAGCCAGTTCTCCCAACATTGGCTTAGTTGTGCCTCCTCTCGTATCACTCACAGGTTAACCATTTGGATGCATGCTATGGTGCTCAGGATCAGCTCTCCCTCTGACAAATCTTCTATGCAAGCAGTTTTTATTATGTTGAAAGGGAGAGGATTATAAGCAATTGTTTTAAAAATAATAATGCATGAGGAAATTGCCCTTCCAGAATCAATGCCATTAAGTGGTAGTAATTGGTAAGTACTTATGCACCTGAGTGCTCTCCTTTGTTTAGTAGGAATACGAACGCAAATGATATTGTGAAGTGTAAGGCTGAGTTTAATGATAGTGGCAATGGCCCTGATTGTGAGGGAAAGAGCTGGGGGCTACCATGCTGAGACCATTCCTTCAGTGCAATTGTGGGTTCGGCAGGAAATTTTTTTGTTGTAAGAAAGATGGCAAGTAATTTTCATTCAGCAACAATATTATAACCACATAATATATTTTTTGAGTGTGATATTAATTGACAAATCAAGATACACTAGGGCACTGGGGATAATTCCCTACACTTCTTGGAAATACTACTCTGAAACCTTTAACCTCCAGCTGAACAGGCAGATGAGACCATGGTGCATCTGAACAACTGCATCTCCTGCAGTGAAATGCTCTCTTCATGTTTCACTGGAAAGTCAGCCTTGACTTTTATTCTCAAATACAAATGCAAATTACAATTGATACTCGAAATTTGAAATAAGAACAAATATAAAGCCAGAAAAATCTAGCAAGTCAGGCAACATTTTTTTGGAGAGAAGGAGAGTTAACATTTCAGGTTGAGCAATGCCCTTTCATCATCATTGCAGTGAAGCCAAAACTTGTGTTCAGGGTACTGGTGCCTTTCTTGCGGGACAGAAGGTCATCACAGAGCCTGCAAGAAGATGCCACTTTTATGTCAGGGTGTGGGTAAGAGTGTTGGGGCACTCTCCATTTGATTTAAAGCCATTCCTTCCACTGATGGAATGTCAACAATGGGGGGATGAGGCCTTGAAGTGACCCCTATTTGGCCTTTAAGGCCTCATTTGACCTGTGGCCAGCAATGCCATCCTTGACCTCCTCTGCCACCAGCCCCAACTCCTACAACGGATTGCGATCAAGGGGCGTAGGAAGTCTGTTGGCTGTGCTTTGATGAATTTGTATTTGTCAAATATCGCTTTAAACCAAAATGAAACTATGGAAATTTGGAAAGTGGGGTATAATTGGATTTCCTGGCCATGTCATAATTGCAGGGAAATTCGACTTGGCTGAAGTTGCTGTGTTGATGAAAACGAGGTTAGAAAAAGACTAATTGCAGCGACTTGACAATTTCAGGTTACAGCTCACAATTAGCAAAACACACGGACCAGTGAGAAGAGAAGAAACAAATCGCATTTAGGAAGAGTTTAGGTTTTTGCTAGCGTTGTCAGAAAGGGGAACAAAAGCTCTTTGAGATAATGTATAAGCTTGCTCAGACAGCATAAAACCTGGAAAACTACGTGAATAGTTTAGAAATGCTGAAGAACTAGGGACAAGTGGCCAAATGGTGAACTGGGTTGTTATTAGCTGGTCAGTTGAAAAAGAATCTAGGAAAACTGCACCATAAGGTCTATCCTGACCCAAGGGAGCAAGGGTTGGTAGGAGTGTGATTCATTGATGATAATCTTCTGTTGAAACTTGAAGGGTGAAAACTGTTGTTGGATACAGTTGGGACAGAATGGCTAAATGATTCCCTTGACATCCAGGACCACTTCCAGCATCAAAGAGTTTATTGTTTTATACTGGTGGGGAGAGAGTCTTCGGGCAGTCCAGGGATTTCTCCACCGAACAAAGGCAAACAAGCAGTGTAAATACAATTGTTCAGCCCATTTCAGCTGCCTATCATCTAACTCCTCATCCAATTACCTGGGGATTTTAACATCATGTGAATGTGTGATCAGTGTGTGGTCAGACCCTTTCCTTCTATCCCATGATGAACGACAGACTTTGGACCAGCCTGGTTTGAACAACTCGACCTTATCTCACTGTCTCCACCCAAGTAACTCCATCTGCTTCTGTTCCACAGAACCCATTGTAGACATTTCACAAGACTCATTTTGTGTTATCTTAATCTAGTTACTGTGGATATCCACCTTCTGTGAAGGCAGCTAATTACTCTAGCTTTGAGTTTAACTTCAAACAGCAGACTATGGAAGCTGTTGTTTCAGCAAAAAAAAGTCTTCCCCAGCCATTTTACTTCAACTCAAAACCACTTTCAGCTAGTTTATGCTGCTTCAGCTGTGTCAGCCATAACAGGTAGGGTATCTGACCGACTTTGCATGGCTAATGAAAACACTACCACATAGTGCTGAAGGGAATGTTGGTTCTTCTAGGACGTATATCTTTGTGTATTAATGCTTTAAAGTGAAATTCTTGTTTGTATTTAAATACCATTTGTGAATGGAGATATAATTTTGTGTAAATTTGAGTTTAACTATTGTAGTAGAAATTTTTAGAAGTGAAATATTGTCCATTGACTGCTTTTATTGAAGCTTTATTGTGCATTCTTGTCTTTATAAGTTATTATTCTTTAAGAGATTCATAACAGTGGGTGAAAAGAAAAATCTAATGTAATCTTTGCTGTCTAAAATGATCTGATGGTGGATAGTTTGGGCAGATTAATTTGAAATGTAGTAGAATTCATTGTTGTTCAGTCAGATCTGGCGAACCTGGTTTTGTTTCACATAAACATGCATCCACTCCCTTTAATTCCCTGAGGAGTTAAGAAAGGTTTGAGTTATAAAGAAAGGCTGGATAGGCTGGGACTTTCCTCACTGACATGTAGCAAGTTGAGAGGCGACCTGATAGAAGTTTATAAAATATTGAAGGGTATAGGTAATGTTATAGGATGGGGCCTTTCGAGACTAGGGGGTACATATTTAAGGTGATAGAAGAGAGATTTAAAAAGACACAAAAGGCAAGTTTTTACACAGAGAGTGGTTTGTATGTGGAATGAACTTCCTGAGAAAGTGGTGGATGTGGGTACAATTACAATGTTGAAAAGATATTTGGATAAGTACATGAATAGGAAAGGTTTGGTGGAGCAGGCAGGTGGGACTAGTTTAGTTTGGGATTATATTCGGCACAGACTGGTTGGACCGAAGGATCTGTTTCAGTGCTGTATGATTCTGTGACTCTATGACTCTGTCAGTTCGTATCAGAGACGACAACTCGGATCGGTGGTGTAAGTTTTGTGCAAACATTATTCACAAATTTTGTTCATCTTGAAATACTGCAATGATCAAAGCTCCCTGCTTAACATTCTATTTTATGATTACTTTTGTTTTATATTGTTGAATCGCTTCATTTTTAAAATTAAAGTTATTTGCTATATGCCAGGTCCTCTCTCATAAGTCGTTGGGATCTTGTGAGTCGCATCAATCCCCTCGGGAAGAGAGAGAAATGATTTCAACTGTATTACTGTCATCTGTAAACTTCATTACATTCTCCAGCAATTCCATCAGATTGGTTAAACACAGCAAGCTTTTCATAAACTCATGTTGGTGTGTAGTTTTTTCCACTAAAATTATATTGCCCCGGAATATTTTCCCATCATATATATTAAGCTAATAAATCTTAAGTCCCCAGAGATGTTTTTTTAAAGATTGTATGCCAGTTTTGTTTGATATTACCCTGTAACTAGTGAGCAAAAGTTGGTTCAAGAAAATTGAGGAACCCTCTATTATTCTGTCCATCAGTATTTCTGACATCTTTTGAATATGTTTCAGCTGCTTTTATAGCCATCTTTTCATTTGGATTCTTGGAGGCAAGGTCTGGCAAACAATTTCCAGGCATTTGTAGCAGATTCAAACGTGTAATTTTATCTAGATTGATTGTCAAGGTATGCAAGGTGGATTAATCAGGATAAACACTGATAGCCAGGAATTACTGCTCCAATTTGAGTTGAAGCTGATTGGAGTGGCAGAAGAATTGGCACTGTATGCCAGTTTGCTGCTTTTATTCACAACTCTGATGATTTTCCAAGAGTGAGGAGAGCGAAGGTGGGAAAGTGAAGTTGCCCACTTTGTTAAAATGAAGTCATTAGGCAGCGAGTTAAGAGCACCCGTGATCTTCAAGATGATGGAGTGCTATCAGGAGTTTTTTGAAGCTGACCCGATGTCGTCTGTTTGAAACGGGGGGAACAACACTGAAATGGTTTTATTTGACATGAAAAGAGTAAATGAAGGTTCAAGCAAACAATCTAGTCAGCATGAACAATATTTTACAAACCAACATTTCCCTAATCTATTCAGAGATAGTAGGAACTGCAGATGCTGGAGAATCTGAGATAACACGGTGTAGAACTGGATGAACACAGCAGGCCAAGCAGCATCAGAGGAGCAGGAAAGCTGACGTTTCGGGCCAAGAGCCTTTTTCAGAAATGGGGGAGGGGAAGGGGATGCTGAAATAAATAGGGAGAGAGGGGGAGGCAGATAGAAGATGGATAGAGGAGAAGATAGGTGGAGAGGAGACAGACAGGTCAAAGAGGTGGGGATGGAGCCAGTAAAGGTGAGTGTAGGTGGGGAGTTAGGGAGGAGATAGGTCAGTCCAGGGAGGACGGACAGGTCAAGGGGACAGAATGAGGTTGGTAGGTAGGAGATGGGGGTGGGGCTTGAGGTGGGGAAGGGGATAGGTGGGAGGAAGGACAGGTTAGGCAGGCGGGGATGAGCTGGGCTAGTTTTGGGATGTGGTAGGGGGAGGGGAGATTTTGAAGCTTGTGAAGGCCACATTGATACCATTTGGCTGCAGGGTTCCCAAGCGGAATATGAGTTGCTGTTCCTGCAACCTTCAGGTGGCATCGTTGTGGCACTGCAGGAGGCCCAGGATGGACATGTCGTCTGAGGAATGGGAGGGGGAGTTGAAATGGTTCGCAACTGGCAGGTGCAGTTGTTTAGTGCGATCCAAGCGTGGGTGTTCTGCAAAACGGTCCTCAAGCCTCCGCTTGGTTTCCCCGATGTAGAGGAGGCCACAACGGGAACAGCGGATGCAGTATACCACATTAGCAGATGTGCAGGTGAACATCTGCTTGATGTGGAAAGTCTTCTTGGGGCCTGGGATAGGGGTGAGGGGGAAGGTGTAGGGGCAGGTGTAGCACTTCCTGTGGTTGCAAGGAAAAGTGCCGGGTGTGGTGGGGCTGGAAGGGAGTATGGAGCGGACAAGGGAGTCACGGAGAGAGTGGTCCCTCCGGAAAGCAGATAAGGGTGGGGAGGGAAAAATGTCTTTGGTGGTGGGGTCAGATTGCAGATGGCAGAAGTGTCGGAGGATGATGCGTTGGATCCGGAGGTTGGTGGGGTGGTACGTCAGGACGAGGGGGATTCTGTATTGGCCGCTACTGCGGGGAGGGGGTGTGAGGGATGAGTTGCGGGAAATGCGGGAGACAGGGTCGAGGGCATTCTTGACCACTGAGGGGGGGAAGTTGCGGTCCTTGAAAAACGAGGGCATCTGAGATGTACGGGAGTGGAATGCCTCATCCTGGGAGTAGATGCGGCAGAGGCGAAGGAATTGGGAATAGGGGATGGCATTTTTGCAGGAAGGTGGGTGGGAGGAGGTGTATTCGAGGTAGCTGTGGGAGTCGGTGGGCTTGAAATGGATATCGGTTTCTAGGTGGTTGCCAGAGATTGAAACAGAGAGGTCCAGGAAGGAGGGAGAGGTATCAGAGATGGTCCAGGTGAACTTAGGGTTGGGGTGGAAGGTGTTGAAGTGGATGAACTGTTCGAGCTCCTCGTGGGAGCACGAGGCGGCGCCGATACAGTCATCAATGTAACGGAGGAAGAGGTGGGGTTTAGGGCTAGTGTAGCTATTGAAGAGGGATTGTTCCACGTAACCTACCCTCCCCTACCGCATCCCAAAACCAGCCCAGCTCGTCCCCGCCTCCCTAACCTGTCCTTCCTCCCACCTATCCCCTCCTCTCACCTCAAGCCGCACCCCCATCTCCTACCTACTAACCTCATCCCGCCCCCTTGACCTGTCCGTCCTCCCTGGACTGACCTATCTCCTCCCTACCTCCCCACCTACACTCACCTTTACTGGCTCCATCCCAGCCTCTTTGACCTGTCTGTTTCCTCTCCACCTATCTTCTCCTATATCCATCTTCTATCCGCCTCCCCCTCTCTCCCTATTTATTTCAGAACCCCCTTCCCCTCCCCCATTTCTGAAAAAGGGTCTAGGCCCGAAACGTCAGCCTTCCTGCTCCTCTGATGCTGCTTGTCCTGCTGTGTTCATCCAGTTTCCCTAATCTATCATGGGTCCCTGCTCTCCTTTATCCCCAAATACTTTAAAGATAAAGACATTCTCCCTTTTCAAGGCCATATACAGAAAGCAACCACAGCATTGGTTGCTGACTCAATCTTGTGTCCCACCTCCATTTCTGACTTCCAGGTACTAATTCAGCTCCAGACCCTTCTGTCCAATCATTCAGACTCTAACCCTGTGATTGTCATGTTTTATGCCATGCTGGACATAGAAGTTCACAACCCAAATTGAATCCCCCTCCAACTGGAAAATCCAGCCTCAGAAGATAACTCATGCACAATGAATGGAGGGATTTCAACGTTGCAGTTGGTCCAGAGAAAGCCAAACTTATAATGATGACTTAATGAATTAAAGCACAGATCATCCATGATCTGTTTGAATAATGAAATTAGCTGATGGAGATGAATGGTTTCTCCTGTCTCCTATCTAAACTGTTCTTTTTCATGATCTTTGATTGATCCCTTGAGGAATAATTATTTCTTACAGTGAAAACTATTCGGACAAAATTACTTAAAATTATGTTTATATGGTTTAGTATCTTAGGTGTTTGACCATTAAGAAGTCCCACTTTACCTTAATTCTTCCTTAATATTTTCAATGAATGGCAACATATTGTTCTTGTTTTTAGTTGCAACCTTTTGATGACCATTTGCATATTTTCCAAAGCAAATTTTCAATGCATATTTTACAATATTTTCCCCTTGTCCATGCTTTTTTTTTCTGATCTCACTGTTTTACCATTTGGATCCAGGTATCAGTTTGAACATTATATCCTTGAAAAAATTCAGTTTCTGTAAAGTTGCTTTCCTCCTTCAGTATTGTTTATCAATTTATCTTCCAACATTTTTTTTTAAAAGCAACTATATTGCAGTCAGATTTCTGATTCAACTGCCATCTCGGGTCTAAAAAAAATTCTTTCATGTCATCAGAATAACAGAGGATACCATGATGAAGCAGGCTTCCAAAATCCTCCTGATATTTGCAGATATAATGAAAGTGCATGTTGGCCTTATTTTTCAGTTGGTGTTATCAGTTACCCCAGGATAGAAATTGATCTTTATCATGCCAGATTAGAAGCTATCAAAGCATATGATATGGCCTGTAAATACGTTCATTATCTGTAGAACTTTTAAAACAAATTATGCAGTATGGAAGAACTTCCCAAAACACGATTTTCAAAACTGAGTTTACTGAAGCACGAACAAGTTCTAGTTGTTGGACATAAATTGATCACTATCAAGTAAAATGGGTGTGCTTTTGTTTTTGTTTAATTACTTCTGGTAACTTCCAAATTAGAGATGCACTTTCATGGACAATAGTCTGCTCGTACTTGCAACAACAATTAAAAAAAATTCACCCAAAATGATGTGTGACCCCCCTGTTTTCCACTTTGGAAGTTGTTCAAAAAGCCATGCAAGATGTGGCCACGCACATCTGATGAGATAGTAAGAACTGCAGATGCTGCAGTCAGAAAAAGACAGTGTGGAGCTGGAGGAGCACAGCAGGCCAGGCAGCAAAAGAGGAGCGGGAAAGTTGACATTTTGGGTCGGGACCCTTCTTCAGAAATGTCAACTTTCCTGCTCCTCTGATGTTGCCTGGCCTGCTGTGTTCCTCCAGCTCCACGCTGTGTTTTTGCACAGATCTCATGACTGTGTACCACCTGATCTCAGTTGATGAATCAGTACTCTTCTATGCTAAACACCGCATGGGAGAAGCACTGACGATAGCAAGTGCACAAACATTCTTTTGGTGAGACTGCTTAATAATTATGACTAAGAGTGATTTGTTCAAACAACTACTGACTGAGCTGGTTGAGTGCTGAAGGAGCTATCTAATGGGCTGGCATGGGCGGCAGGTGTTGTGGAAACCAGCAAGAGAAAATTCCAACCAAACTTGCCTTCACCAGTCTACGTGTTGTGGATGCATCTGTGCATGACTGGATTGATAAGAATCACCATTACCCAGTCCTTGAGATCTATCATGTTGTGTTGCACAACAACTGTGCTAGATGTTAAAAATGGAGAACAGATCTATCAATTCAAATTGAGATACAGTAGACCATTAGCAACAACATAATTATATTTACCCACAATGTATGACCTCAGAACCTGGCATATCTCCTCATATGCCAGTATCATCAAGACAAGGAATAAGACAGGTTTTATGTAGAATGCAGGAACAACAGGCTAACCTAAAAATGAAGTGACAACTTGGTGAAGCTACAGCTCAAGAGTAATGTTGAACAACAGTATTAGTGCACAATACATAGAACTAAGCAATCCCACAACCAACAGATCATATTAAAACTCTGCAGTCCTGCCATTCCAGTTGCAAATGGTACTTAATTATATGATAAACTGGAGGAGGAGGCTCAATAAATATTCCTATCCTCAATGAAAGGGAAGCTCATCATATCAGCATAAAAGAGAACATTGTAGCTTTTTCATCGAGAAATACCAGTGGATTTCCACCTTGACCTCATTCTCAGCTCCAAAGCATCACAGATGCCAAGCTTCAGCTAAGTTAACTCACTGCGCTTAATATCAAGAAAAAAACAGAAGGTGCTGAATATCACAAAAACGATTGGTCCTAATAATGTCCTGGTATTATTAATGAAAGCTTGTTAACTTCTATGTTCCAATGTAGAGGTGAAAGATATTTTTTTTAAATGAACTTGACCCTGCTATCAGTAGCATCCCTAAATCATAATACCTTTAGCAATTTGGAAATGTCAATGCAGGAATGGACACAGATCATGAAGCATAGCCTTACTGAGTCTGGGAAAGATAAATGGGAACAAGCAGAAACTAGAGTCATAAAATCCCATGTGTGGAAACAGACCATTTGGCCCAACAAGTCCACACTGACCCACCGGAGAGCATCCCACCCAGATCCATCCCCCACCACCTATATTTTCCATGGCTAACACACCTAACCTACATATCACTGGACACAACGGGTAAATTTAGCATGGTCAATCCACCGAACTTGCACATCTTTGAACTGTGGGAGGAAATCCATGTAGACAAGGAGAGAATGTGTAAAGTCCACACAAACAGTCACCCAAGGGTGGAATTGAACTCGGTTCCCTGGCACTGTGATGAAGTAGTGCTAACCACAGAGCTACACCAAGAGAAATTTGAAAACGAGGTTTGAACCCAGGATCTCCTGTTGGCTAGGCAGGCATTTTAACCAAGTGAGCCACAGTGCCACCACTTGAGCTTTGTGGCTACAATGACTATAACTATTGCCTGACTGTAAAACAAGCCAGACAACAAAGTGTCTTGGAGATATCCAAGAACAGGGCATTGGCATGAACTGGATCTGTGAATTGCTTGAGCTGACTCTCTGAATAGCATTCCCAACACATGCAGCTACCATAGCGCTAACTGTGATATAGATCATTCCCTGATATTCAGTAGGTTGACAGTGCAGCCTTGGACATGTTTTCATTCAAAGTAAAAATCCCATCTTTGTATCAATGTCAGCCATTCTGTCTACCTAGATAAACAACCAACTGCCTCATGACTCGATTATGCAGGCACTTTCTGGCTTTGCCATATGAAGTGCAGAAGTGAAGTGAAACTAATTTGAGATACTATTTACAATACCACAATCACAATGTAAAAAAGCAAGAGTGAAAAAAATGCTTCAGAGATAGTAGGGACTGCAGATGCTGGAGAATCTGAGATAACAAAGTGCAGAGCTGGATGAACACAGCAGGCCAAGCAGCATCACAGGAGCAGGAAGGCTGAAGTTT
>NC_063347.1:46201944-46223282 GCF_021869965.1 Rhincodon typus | reverse complement strand
CAGCAGTTCTGGCAACAAGAAAATACTCCGTTGAAAACAAGGTTAATGGCGGAAATCACTGTGTCATTAAACCCAAACAGTCTACTCTTATCAAGAGATCTGATTGCAAAATATCTGAAGGAAGGAAGAACTGTTTGAAGCAAATTTCAACAGACTGTTGGGAGGTATACAAATAATGACTGGTTGCCACTCCACTCGAATATCTGTAGGTTTTTCAACATAGAGTATGTCAAGGAGATTTATGACTGGACCAAAAGAGCAGCAGTTCTGGCAACAAGAAAATACTCCGTTGAAAACAAGGGCAAGGGAGGTCAACACTGACTGCAATGAACTGTTGGCGAGGTGAGTGGAAAACGAACTTGAGTTGTACTCTTCGAAGAAAATGATCATCAAGGGAGCCCTAGGTCCCATAGAGGACCTGTTATAACAGAGCTTGATATCAAAGCCACAGTGAATGAATTGAGCAAAACACTTGACACATTTGCCACGGGTCAAGCTTGAGGTATTGTTGCGACACCACCCGAGACCAGTGCTCCTGCAGCATCTGTAAAAACTTCTCTATCTGTGCTGGTGGGAGTACCCCAGGATATGTATGTGACCCTGCACAAAAGAAAGGTTGACTACAGCATTTACAGCAACTATTAACTAACCATGTTTTGTATCATGGGATTAGTATGTGCTCATGTTGCCATTCACAGACTCCAGATCCTGGCTAAACTCATCACCTTCAGATCCCAGTACGGTTTCAGAACTGGGACATTTGTAATTGACATGGGCTACTCTGTTCAGCTGCTGCAAAGAAAATGCTGTGAACAAAATGACCTCTAAATATTACCTTCATCAATCCTGTGAAGGTATTCGACCATGTGAGCAGCGGTGGTCTATTTGAACTGCTAGAGAAACAAACTGCTTGTCGAAGCATCTCTTTTGATCTCTTTACATGACAACATGATGGGTAAAATCAGCTGTGATGGGCCAAAATTGACACCGTTTGAGATCCGTGATGATGTGAAACAAGATTGTGTTCTGTAACTTTGGCATATTCTTCAGGTCATCTACTGAGGGTGTCTAATTATTACTGTTCAACCTTGCTCGCTTCGGATCTAAGACCCTGATCTAAGATCCTCCTTTAGAGAGTTGCTCATTGCTGATGATGCCACACTGGCATTCTGTTCTGCAAAACAGCTTTGCTGGCAATTGGATAGACTCCCTCCTACCTGTGAAGAGTTTTGTTTGGCCACCGGCATCAAAAAGACAAATGTTATTATCCACAATTTTGCTATACCACCATAATCAGCAGTGATCGTGTGACCTGGCAGTTGTTAATAACTGCATGTAACAAGGTTCCACAATCATCAGCAATCTGCCATTTGAAGCTGAAATGTGCATACCTAGCAAAAAAGCTGAAGCTGTCATATCTGAGCAAAGAAATTGTAGAACAACAATAACCAGACTGAGAGCACCAAAAGGCAAGTGTACCAAGTCTGCGTCCGTAATTCACTCCTTTGCAATGCTGAGTCCTAGTCAACATATGCTAGGTAGTAGAGAGGTCTGAAATATTTCTACGTTTGCCTGTTTTCCCTTGGCATGGCAATGTCACTAACTGTAGGATTCTTGAAGTGTGCTGATTCCATCAGCATTTACTCATTACTAAACCCACAAAGACTGTGCTGACTCAACAAGTTCATCTGATGGAAAATGGCCACATGCACAAAAAGCTTTTGTACTATGAATTGGCCACTGGGTCACAATGTTCTGGGTGTCCATACCTACATTACAAGGACACCTGTAAGCATGATATAAAGATGGCAGACATTGACACTGACACCTGGAGACAGTGGGTGATGGCTGTGACCCCTGGTGGCTGACTGTTAGAAAGCACATTGGAGCAGAAAAAGACTTCGAGAAAATAGAGACCAGCAAACCATTGTCCTCCTTTGCAGCAAATGCGGACATAGACTTCGTTCACTTACCATTGGTGCTCTCAGTCAGGTTATTGTTGATCCACATTTTCTTAGCTTGGATATAATAGTCACAGCTTTTGTGATGGGTGTCTCGATTTCAGCTTCAAATGACAGATTGCTGATGATTGTGGAGCCTTGATACAAGAAGCTATTAACAACCGCCAGGGTCACATTATCACTGTTGATTATGGTGCTCTGGCAAAATCCTGGATGATAACGTTTGTGTTCTTGATGTTGGTGGCCAAAACAAGCTCTTTACAGGTAGGAGGGAGTGACGTTCCTTGAACCACATCAGATGATGCTTAACACAAAGTAGACAACCACAACACAAACCGTTGTCTTTTTCAGACAGACGGCTGCAGCAAACAATCTCTCCTCGTTGTCGGTAGACTTGGACAAGGTTCAGACTTGTGCTGATATCTGGTGAGTAATATGCACACCATGCAAGTGCCAAGCAACAACTATTTTCAACAAAGAGAATGTATCTGTTTCTCCATGACTTTCAGTGGCACTACCATCACTGCATTCACATGTCTACATTTTGGATGTTATCATTGACCAGATAATTGATTGGACTAACATTATATCTTGAATACTGTGACTACAAAAACAGACTGAGGATTCTGTGGCAAGTAACTCAAATTCTAATTCCTCAAAATCTGTCCGCAATCGAAAAGTTACAAGACAGGTGAGTAGTGAAATACTTGTCACTTGCCTGGATATGTTCACTTGAGACAACACTTGAGAAGCTTAACACAATCCAGTACAAAGCATCTTGTTTGATTGACACCCGTTCATATTTTAAACATACATTCACTTCATCACCAATACTCAGTGGCAAGCATGCTCACTATTTGCAAAATGCACTACAGCTGCTCGCTAAGACTCCTTCATTCTAAACCCACGGTCTTGACCACCTAAAAGGATGAGGGCAACAGCACATGTGAACGCCACTGCCTGCATGTTGCTTTCCATGTCACATACTACCTTGATTTGGAACTATATTGCCATGCCTTCAGATTGGTAGGGTCAATATCCTGGAACTGGATGGATGAAGCTGATAAGGAAGGCATATCAACACCACCTTCTCAGAGAGATGAGAGACAAATGTTGACCTTGCCAATGGTATGCCCATCCTTTAAAGAATAAAAAAGAGACCTGGAGTCAAAATACCTGGAGTCTGGCAGAACTTGCTTTGAATAAACTCGTATCAGGTATCTAGCTGAACACTTATAGACATTTTGATGGCTCCTTATTACCATCTGTTAATATAGATTGGCATTTTCATTTCATGCACTTCAGGTGTTGGGGGAGAGTTGTGTGTTTGCAATCAACTACACACTCAAACTGTAAAAGCACTTGTGGATATCTTTAACACAAAATAATTGATATACACGTGATAATTTTGAAAGAGCAAGGTGAGTTCACACAATCTATCCTGAATACTATTTGAGCGTAGAGCTTGAACACTGGCTGACAGTAGATTTGATGTGAGCACTCAGAATAGGGTAAGAAGCCATTCAATGAAGCATCAATTTAGAATTTTTCTCTTTGCAAAATGATCTTCATATTTGGACAATTCTATTAGAAGCAGTGCGTTAGTAGCTCCTTAAAATATTGCAAGAATCCTGACTCTTTTCCTGTTATGTCGTGTTTGGGTTTAAGAAGTTAAATACTATTGGAGTATGTGTACTCTCAATATGAGTCAGAAACAACATCCTGGCTGATAAAATCTAACATTGAATGAGTGCTGGATAGTTTGAGACGCCATACTTTGGGTAAGATTAAATTAGGGCTTCATTTTACGTAGAAATAATAGGTTCAATAATACTATTTCAAAGGAAAGCAAGGGAATTCTTCAAGATGTGTTTGCTGATATTTATCTTTCAACTAACATCTTTAAAGCAGATAACCCCAATGAATTTATCTCATTACTGTTTGTGGGAGCTTGTGCAAATCGACTGCTAGGTTTCCTATATTTTATCACTTCTAAATTACTTTGCTGGCTGTAAATATTTTGGCATGTCTTGAGACCATGCGAAGTGCTATATCAATGCAAATTCATTATTATTTTCATATTGTAAGAAATCATAGCAATTCCTGATTATATTCCGTCAGAGCATTGTGTATATCGGGATAGCAGAATGCTGGACCATAATTCGAGGTACAGAAATAAGAATAGTGGTGAACAGTTTAGTTCTGATTAAAAATAGAAATTTCATTTTGGCTTGCTTCTAAAATTGAGAAGCCTTCGTGTTAAAATTTGTTATATTGTTACCTCAAAATCTCAGTCATCTTATTAAGATAGATGAGCACTTTTCTCTAACATGCCTGATCAATGCATTGTTTTGTGCTTTACACATTTCCTGAATTTTAGGTTTCATTAGCAGCCATAGGATATCTGAAGAATTAATGACTTTTTTTTTGAAATGGTATTATGCCTTATTAACATACTTAAGGGGCTTAATATCTATCTACACAAAATGCTTAAGAATATGGCCCCCACACATTTAGCAGTGGTATAGCCATATCAATATGCCACTGCAAACCAAAATATAGTGTAACATGCATATATTTCTGTCCCTTAAGTTATTTAAATGTATCTCTCAAATTTTGCCAATGATTGGTAGATTATTAAATGATGTCAATTGTGCAAACAGTGTTGAAGCTAAAATTTCACAGGACTGCAGATGTGAGGAACTTGTTGAAGTTACTCCATGAATCTGCCAATGCCTAAAGTAAATTGCAGAGTATTTAAATCCTAAACAAGCTAAATTTTACAACTTATTGCTGTTAGAATTTTGCCACGTTCTTGAACCTATTAGTACTATCAGCAACTGTAACATATTGATGTGCAAAATTAGCTTGCAATTTGGCTGCATGTTGTGGCAAGAAATGTTCGTGTTTGCACCTGTAAATTTCACGTGCTATATATATCTATTTGGTGCCAATAATTATGTTCATCGAATTCCAGCTATTTTAAGGGTTGGCAAAATATACTTGGGACATTTACAGACAGCATATCAAACTTTAGTGTTCAGAGGCCATTGACCGAATTTATACTCCTATCAGGGAGTCAAACCCAGTTGATGTTCTTGATGGAAATTCAGATGTGCTTTGCAAGATTGGAATTAATCTAACGTTGCTGCCAGTAAATGTGATATTCTGCTGGCTGCTCATACCTTTTAATGTCACTTGGTCTCCAACTAATGTAATATAGTCCAAGAGGCTTTTGCAACTATATGATGTCCACTGATGATCTAATTCAGTATCCTTAATTTGTGAGCAAAGGATACCATTTTATGGATTTATAAATAGGGATATAGAACATTTGAGCAAACAAGTGAAACTAAATTTGTAAAAGCCAATTCTTACATCACAGAGTGAAGACTGCAATTTCACATGACCCATTATAGAAAGTACATTAAATACAGAGAGCCTAAATTCACTGCTTAAGCTATTCCAGGCGCAGTAGTCTGCTGTGGAAATTATGCGATGAAATATGTGTTCCTGAACACCACTTAGTGACCAAACACGAGGTCCATATTTCAGGAGGATATCAGGGAGAGTACAGACACACATATTGCTACCACAGTGAAACTTTCAAAAGTGATATGGGGGCAGGGTGGCTTCTCCTTGTAATGTGGAAAGATGATGCACAATCTTCATTTCAGTCAACCATAACAGCACCTAACAAGGAAGTCAAACTATCCAAAACATTAGGTCAGTGGAACCGAACATATATTTACATGTTATATTTATTTATCTATTCATTGTAATACAGAGAAGGCTTCAAAACCATTTCTTCTTCATATGCCTACCACCGCATTTAGATTCAGGCCCACCATGTACATCTGGAGTGGTGGATGCCTGCTGAAGAGGAATTCATGGTAACTGTGAAGACTTTGGCAGGCTTCGAGGCCTATAGTGCCCCTTGCTGGTGACCAGATACAAGTGCGTTCTACTCGGCTTGATTGGCTGCAGGCAATGAGCTCACTGGCAGATGAGAAGTGGCATTGCAGACCATCTTGAACAAATGAAAAAGTACAGCACAGGAACAGGCCCTTTGGCCCTCCAAGCCTGTGCCGACCATCATGCCCTAATTAATCTCAAAACAAACCTGCCATTTTTCGATCTGTATCCCTCTTTTCCCTCCCTATTCGTGTACCCATCTAGGTGCCTCTTAAATGTCTTCAATGTGCCCGCTTCCGCCACCTCTTCTGGCAGTGCATTCCAGGCTGCTACTGCTCTCTGCGTGAAAAACTTCCCTTGCACATCTCCCTTAAACTTTTACCCTCTGACCTTGAACCTGTGCCCCCTTGTAATTGAAACTTCAACCCTGGGAAAAAGCCTCTGACTACCCGCCCTATCTATGCCTCTCATAATTTTGAAGACCTCTATCAGGTCTCCTCTCAGCCACTGTCTTTCCAGTGAAAACAATCCTAGTCTTTCTATCCTTTCCTCATAGTCAATGCCCTGGAGACCAGGCAACATCCTGTTGAACCTTGTCTGTACTCTCTCCAAAGCTTCCACATCTTTCTGGTAGTATGGTGACCAAAACTGCACACAGTATTCCAAATGCAGCCTAAAAAGGGTTTTATATCGCTTAGGAGTGTCCTGAGATTAAACTCCTGGTCACCTCTCTGTCACTGTCCCTTCCTGTGGCTTTCTGCTGGTACTACCCTATCTCCTTGAGAAGAAGGGGCGCCTTGAGTGAGGATGAAATAGAACAAAGAACAAAGAAAATTACAGCACAGGAACAGGCCAAATGGCCCTCCAAGCCTGCACCGATCCAGATCCTCAATCTAAACCTGTCGCCTATTTTCCAAGGATCTGTATCCCTCTGCTCCCTGCCCATTCATGTATCTGTCTAGATACATCTTAAATGACGCTATCGTGCCCGCCTCTACCACCTCCGCTGGCTACGCGTTCCAGGCACCCACCACCCTCTGCGTAAAGAACTTTCCACGCATATCTCCCTTAAACTTTTCCCCTCTCACCTTGAAATCCTGACCCCTAGTAATCGAGTCCCCCGCTCTGGGAAAAAGCTTCTTGCTATCCACCCTGTCTATACCTCTCATGATTTTGTAGACCTCAATCAGGTCTCCCCTCAACCTCCGTCTGTCTAATGTAAATAATCCTAATCTACTCAACCTTTCTTCATAGCTAGCGCCCTCTTACCAGGCAACATCCTGGTGAACCTCCTCTGCACCCTCTCCAAAGCATCCACATCCTTTTGGTAATGTGGTGACCAGAACTGTATGCAGTATTCCAAACGTGGTCGAACCAAAGTCCTATACAACTGTAACATGACCTGCCAACTCTTGTACTCAATACCGCATCCGATGAATGAAAGCATGCCGTATGCCTTCTTGACCACTCTATCGTCCTGCGTTGCCACCTTCAGGGTACAATGGACCTGAACACACAGATCTCTCTGTGCATCAATATCTCATCCTTCTCTCACATCTGAGCATATGCAGGTCGAAGCACATTATCTGAAACTCCGTGAACATACTGTTGAACCTTTTCTTTAAGGGGCTGGTGTCAGCCATTCCACGGAGACAGCCAAGCTCTAGTATGATGGAGCCACCTCCTGAGACAGAAGATTGATGGACTTTCACTCCTGCCCTCTGGCTCCACTGCGTGATGTTCCCCTGTCTCTGCAGAATGAGTATGTCAGTTCTGACTGACTGAGGAGATACACATTCTGCCTGGAGCTCAGATGGTGCCTGATCTCCACGGCCCTTTAGGTATTGGAGACCTCGGGTGTTTCTGCCTCCACTAGCTGGGTCACATGTCAATGATGTACTCAGCAGATTCTGTCTCTGAATCTGCTCTAGTCCTTACCACCAATCATAGAATAGAATCCCTACAGTGTGGAAACAAGCCCTTCAGCCCTACAAGTCCACACCGATCCTCAGAGCATCCCACCCAGACCCATCCCCCATAACACACCTAACCTGCAAATCCCTGGACACTACGAGGCAATTTAGCATAGCTAATCCACCTAGCCTGCACATCTTTGGACTGTGGGAGGAAACCGGAGCACCCAGAGAAAACTCACGCAGACACAGTGTGAATGTGCAAATTCCACACAGACTGTTGCCCAAGGGTACAATTGAACCCAGGTCTCTGGTGCTGTAAGGCAGCAGTGATAACCACTGAGCCACCGTGCCACCTAATCAAACCAAGATAACAGCCTCTGTGCTGGTAGTGGGTGCAGGTGGGCACTTCTCTGTTGGAGCCACTGAAGCGTCACCTGTCTCATCCTCAGGGAAGCTCATGCTCGGCTGCCATCATGTCCATCTTTATCTGTTTATCTCTTGACTGTTCATAACTGTGGAAGAGAAGAGAGAGAATTCAATGGTTGAAGAAGTACAACCCCTAATGTAAAGGAATGTTTGGGAGTTTCTCTCCTTCAGCACAGGGCCAGTGTTGGTCCTCACCTTACAGCTGAACCAGATCTTCCTCCAAAGAGGGTGAGGATTCTGGGAATGGGTCTCCATCATCTGGGACCCCCTCCTTCCACTTGAGTTCTGGCTTGTCTTGCAGCAAGAGAAAGAGAAGGATTGAGTGGGATATGAATATATGCATCATCTTGCCAGGAGGTGAACCCTCTCCCATAAGTGAGTATCAATTGTGGTGCTCAGGATTGGCAGCATAAAATGGGTATGGGCTGTTCAGTGCATATCATGCATGTGATAATGAAGTAGGCATGAGCATGCCATCTGACTGTACAGTAGCAGAATTAGAATAAGTGTCTATGAACTTGCAGTGAGAAGATTGTGGCACTTAATGTGGTGGAGCACTGGGGATAAATCATCCATTTCCTGTGGTGGGCCACATGTCATTGATGTTGATGAAAGGCACTGACCTCTGTGTGACCTGAGCCCAGGCAGCCTGGTTCTGATAGGAGGGTTACTCTCTCCCTTCAGAGAGGAAGAGAACCTCTTCTCTCGTTCAGACTGCTTGGAGCAGATACTCTAATGAGAGATTGTTAAAGCAGGGAGTCCCCTTTGACTCCTGACAGTAATCTCTGGGATAGGGTAGGACCTGTGAAGTTCCTCATGTTTAGCAAGTGAAGAGGTGTCTGCATGACCTTTAAATATAACATCAGAACCTTCAACCCCAGGAGGTACCAGTAGAAGCAAGAACCTTCACTTGCCACCTGGATGATTCACCGTTTAATTCACCTCAGAACACATTTTCATAGGACATAAAAAGCTGATGATTGCTCCAGAACTCTTGCCACAGGCCATAATGGATGTGATACCATCTGCAACACCCATCACCATACTTGAAGTCTAAATTGGAAAATCCCATCCAACATCATGAATTTAAAAATGTAATCAGAAGAAATGTCATTTCACACAGTTCATAGATTGCTTTGCCGCAGGAAGTGCTTGAGGCATAGAATATTGCATCTTCTAAGGAAAAGTGGATTAGTACAAAAAGCAGAGCAAAAGACAGGGCTTTGGGAAGGAATATTTACTATCAGTAAACCAACATACTCTTGAGCAGCAATGTTGAACTACAATAGTCCTGTAGGTAGATTTTTAATTTGCATTACCAACAGGATTTTTTTATCTTTTGCTGGGACATATTGCATACTTTGCATCTGCTTTCCAAATACTTAAGTTAATGGTCAATAAATGTTAATTAATATCAAGTTAATGCTAACATTGAGTCAGCCTCCCTACTGGAATTGGGAAATCTTCATTGAAGACGAAGGTATTTAAGAATAAACTTTTGCTTTTCCTTCTGTTCTACCATTACTGTTATTTATGCATTGATCTGAAATTTGGCAGTGAAGCTGTATACCTGGGAATTAAATTTTCTTCTTCATTTTAAGCTTTGAAGATGCAAGCAATCGATATTGCTTTCAACTTGTATCCAAAGGCAAGTTTCTTTCCACCTTGCATAAAAATGATCACGTCCCAGAACTGTGCAGCACAAGCCAAGAAATGTCTCGACTTAATCCCCAATATGTGCTAAATTAGTGCACCACTGGCCTCAGCACTCTGGGCCAATAAAAGCAAAAATACCTGATAGGATTCTATTGCGTATAGCTATCCAGTGAAAGATATCACCCCTGAGACACCACTTCATTTAGTTCATACCTGAGAATTACGAGATATTGACTATTCATTCAGACATGAATTTGGCTGAAAGCCATAAACTTTAAATAGGCAGATTCAAAATCACATAGTTTATGCAATTTCACAGAGGATTTCACAAAGAGATAGCAACAATTCCACCAATAATTAATCATTATTAATATCAGTTTTGGATGACTGTCCAAAATGCTGCTAGTCTTTGGCCATCATCTTGTATATCTCTTTCTTATGATTGGAACTGGGTTTAATGGGAATAGGATCTTATTGTCCCATAAAGGTTCCCCATAAAAAATACCTCTTCATTCAAAATGTCCAACACTATGTCCAGTAATTTTTCTAAACAATAGGGAAAAAAGATCTGTCATCCAGTTACCGTCCACCATCCATAAAATCTCTGAACACGTTGACTCAAGAATATCTAGCTACTTTCTTATAAATAATCTGTTTTTATACTTTATAACAATTTAAAGACAGCACATATCAGCACTGTTTTTAACCAAGCAATGAACTTCTAGCAAAAAAGAAAAGCACACTTCCCTTCACCGACTTCACCACTCAGCATATTTTACTTCTTACAGTTAACCTCATTAAAGCACCTTTTTACCCTTCTGTAGCAAATTCTGATTTTCAACCAGATTCCCGATCCACTCACTCAGCCTCTCTTTACTCTGTCTCACTCAGGTGAATTCTCCCACTCACTGACCGTTTGCCGAAATTGACTGTGCACTTTAAAAACTCCTGCTGTAAACAGAACGGTAATGAGTCACTTTCTAACTTAGCTTTCTGCGACAGTGATCAACAACGTATTCAGGGAAGTGATTTCAGGTATTGAGAGATAACTGTCACTATCAAAAAAACTGCTGTTTAACGAAGCCACATCACCTTGTGCAAAGTCTCTTAGTTCAAGTCAAAAGCTGACTTATTTGTCGAAAATTGAACTTGGTAGATGTGTACCAGTTAAATTCCTACTTTGAACCAAGCTCTCAGAAGTACTCACTCAACCTCTGTTTCACTCAGGTGAAGTTTACCTCACACTGACCATGCATCTTTACTGTGTGGTTTGCTGCTCACTGAGAGAAGATAGCCAAAATAAATAACAGAGCTACTCTGCAAACCAAACAAAACACTGTTGACTGATAGGGAAAACTCAATCTCAGTTTAAATCTTATGAGGGGTAGAGCTGTAAGACTTCAACAGTTTGTAACTAGTGGAAGAATCTATAATGGCTCTCACAGTGCCTTATTACAAAAGAATGTAATAGGCAGAGTAACCTGGAAAAATTGAAAAATAACCATAGGAACTGAGGCTACCACATTCAATAGACGGTAAGTTAGGTCTTTATCTCTGAAAGTAGCAGTGCAGAAGAAAATAATTTGAAGATTGTTTTGTCTTATGAGGGAATTGTTAGGAAAAGTAAAACTAAATGCATGTCATCAATTGTTCCAAACAGTATTGTGAAGCTTATAGTGCCTGTCTTTATCTAATTCTTTTCTGTACCATAAAAGTTTTGTTGTTTAAAAAATAAAATTTCAGTGTGTTCTATTGGTTAAAATGTTGCTTTAAAAGTGTTGCTTTTAAATGTTAACAGTCCTTAACCAGATTGTAACTGTTAAATTGTCATGTTTTATTCCTATCAAGTTCAACTCGGGAAAGCTTTCCTTTGGACATCAATACTTGTAGATAATTAGGATGCCCTTTGGTACTTTTTCATGTGTGAGCCGGATCTGTAACTGTCCTGAAACACAGCACTATTATCTGACCACAAATGGGCCATGGCCCTGTTTGTGGTACTGCTTTGACCATTCATTAGCACGACTATAGATACTGGGTAATTGTTATGCTTTCCCTTCATAGTCGTCCACTTGGAACTTGTCACGAAAAGTGTACAATGAATACCGTGGATGAACATTTTTAGTTTTAAAAGTTCAACAGATTTTCCTAAAGTGTGTCCTTGGAGGGCACCAAAATTAAGGTTTGTAAAATATTGCTCCAATCCTTTATTATTCTTGGTGGAGAAGGAGTTAGTAAAGGAAGCATGTAAGGTAGATGTATCTTCATGAGAATGCTAATTTTAAACATTATCATTTTCCACCATTGGTGATCATACTCCATGCATCCTGAACATTATGAGTAACAGTTATTATCTCTTCCCATATTTGCAGCCCTTTATACATGAATTAATGGCCCATAATTAAGCTGATTTGGCTCAATATCTGTATCAGCAATAGTGCAGTGAATTAAAAAGCATTATATCACACAAATTTGTAAGCAGTATTTGTTGTGTAATGATCATGAACAACACAAGTAAAGCTTATTTATATGAGTGTTTTTACTCAGACTGTAATTTGATCACTTTGTATACTGAGACTTGAATTGCTACTAAGTCCAGTTTGAGATACCATAAAACAGAGTGATAGTCAGAATCTAATGTGTTGCATTTTGTGAACAGGACCTGAATTATGTTAAGTTTTACTGATCTTGAAAGGAGTTATCAATAAAGGATTGATACTTCCAATGCATGGTTTTCCTCATTCCCAACATCATTTACCCAGCAACAGGATCATATATATCCAACAACAAAAATTCAAGTAGGATAGCCAACCAATCATCTCAGAGTATTCTCACAGACCTGAACCCAGCATATAAAATGTTCTGACTGATTCATTTTTTATGAAGATTCACTGAAAGCAAAATTATAGATAGGGATATACCAATGTGGTTAAGATATAAGCTAATAACCAAACTTAAAATATATTTTAAAGGTGGAATTTTTTTATCATGCTGGAGAAATATGACATTCTGCCAATAGAGCTTATTTTTCAGGGCCAGTGTAATTGTTCAGCAATTTGGACATATGGGCTACTAAATCAGTTACGCCTTATTCAACAAATGTTTTCATAGTAAGATAAATAGGGTTAAAAAGCCAAGCTCTCATCAACTTGGTGAATTTTACTGTTCATTTAGGGGGACCTCAATCCTCATCATGGACAGCATCTTCTGGATTTCTGTGGATTCCAGAAGTTTCTGCCAGTTTCAGAAGAAGAATGAAGGTGAACATTGACAGTTAGTGCCACAGAATCTATGTCATCTAAATATTCTGAGAAAAGAGTAGAGAAGATGTGTGTTAACTAGATTCACAAACCTTTGCCTCCTTAGTGGAAGGTATGCATTGACCAACGTACTGAGAGGGAAAACACAGTATTCTAGCTATTTTGCACATGTAACGGAAAATAGACAGAAAATCAAACAAAAACACTGCCTTTCCACAGCTTTCATTTTACTTAAATTAGTTGTCAAACTAACAGCAAAATTATTTTCCTTGTTTCTCCCAGGTACAGATATCGAACACACCATAGCAAAATCTCATACTTAAATGTTTTATGTTACAGTTAATGACACAGAAGAAATTGGTTCTTTGAATACTATTAATATTACGGATCCTGATACAACCAAGATAGTAGTCTCTGACCTTGACACCAGCAGCAAGTATAAGTTCTACCTGAGTGCTTACACAAGGAGTGGATATGGGAAACTTATTACAGAAGAAGGGACAACAGTAATGGAAGGAGGTAAGGCAACCATGTTTGCAAATTCAAATCTTTAGTAATGAGTGATTGTTTTTGAATTACTCTGGTGTAATTCAAGGATTTTTGAGTTGCTGCTTCATAATATCACAAATATTCTTTGTACACAATGTATTAATCTTTCTATACAATTTAAAACAGTTGGGAATGACATTGCATTCTATGTATACTGAAAACAGAGTTGTTTTTTCATTTGTCTTATTAATTTTGTTTGATTTATCATTTCATTAAAAATGGCAAATGAAAACAGGTAAATCAGATACACAACAGTAAGTTAAAATGTTGTAAAACCTATTTTGAAAAGATAATTTTAATATAACTATAATACAAATGTCTGTTTCATAAAATTGGCAAATTCTAAGAATAATTGTTTTGTAACTATTGGTATTTTTTAATCTGTGTAAAATCACAACAGCTCTGCAATTTGCATGAGTACGACCTATACTAAAAAATGACCACCTCATAACTTAGATTTCATTTGCAATTAGAGAGTTTTAGCAAAAGTTATAGCCCAAAATACTAACTGTGCATCAGATCCTAAAATAGATGACCGTAGTGGATGAATTAGTGATCATTTTTCAAAGCAGTTTAGATTCAGAGACTAAGGGAAGGAGGGAGAAATTAGGTGACCACAAACCTATCATTCACAGTGAAGTGAGTAAGCATTTGAACAAGCGTGAGCTGTTCCAAGACATTTGTCTTGGCTCTGGGAAAAACAGATCATTCCTGACTAATCTAATTTAATTTTTTGAAGTGATCACTAATTTGCAGTGAAAAGCTCAGCAGGTCTGGCAGCGTCTGTGAAGAAAAAAATCAGAGTTAACGTTTCAAGTCCGGCGACCCTTCCTCAGAACTGATGGTAGCTGGGAAAACGTCAGTTTATATGCAGAAAATAGGGAGGGGTGTGGAGTAGGGAGTAAATGATAGGATAGAGCCTAAAGAGAGAGAAGAACAGTTGGACAGACAAAGGAGTTGGTAATGATCTGGCTGGGAGGGTGAATAGTTGTTAATGGGGATTGTTAGTGAATAACAACAGGTCGTGTGTAAGAGCAGGCTATGTGATAACATGGCCTGGTGTGGTGGGATAGGGGGCTGGGACATGGGAGAGTTTAGGCCCTAAAACTATCAAACTCGATATTGAGTCTGGAGAGCTGTAGGGTCCCCAAGCGGAAAATGAGGTGTTGTTCCTCCAGCTTACGTTGAGCTTTGTTGGAACACTGCAGCAGGCCAGAGACAGAGATATTTGCCAGAGAACAGGGTGGTATGTTCAACTTCAGCACTCCACCTTGTTCGCTGGCCAAATATCTCTGGCTTGCTGCAGTGTTCCAGCTTGGGAACCCTGCAGCCCTCTGGACTCAATATCGAGTTCAATAATTTTAGGGCCTAAACTCTCCCATGTCCTAGCCCTCTACCTCACACAGTCGGCCTTGTTACCACATAGCCTGCCAATACACACCCCCTGTTGTTAGTCACTAACAATCCCCGTTAACAACTATTCACCCTCTCAGCCAGATCGTTATCAAATCCTTTGTCTATCCAACTGTTCTTCTCTCTCTTTAGGCTCTATCCAATCGTTTACTTCCTACCCTACACCCCTCCCTACTTTCTGCATATAAACTGACATTTTGACCAGCTACCATCAGTTCTGAGGAAGGGTCACCGGACCTGAAACATTAACTCTGATTTTTTTCCAGCAACTTCTGTTTTTGTTCCTGATTTACAGCATCCGCAGGTTTTTTTGGTTTTTACTAATTTGCAGTGGATCGGGATTTTCTACGTGTTCTTGAAGCATTTTGGAATGAAAGCAAACAGGATGTAAGATAACTTTTTGACACGACCTAGTCATTTGTTGACAGTAAGGAAATATGCGGTTATAAAGACTGTATCCTTTTATTTTCCCATAATTTTGATTGCGCACTGAAATGGGAATAAAGCCTGTGTTTTCAAAAAAAAAACAAGGATTGTGAAAGGGATTGTTGCATGTTTTTTAAAGGCAAGTTACCTGATAATCATTACAAGTACTGTTTATGCTGGTGTTGATCAAGCTGCAGGGGAGTTTAGGTGCAGACAAGCTTGAGTTAATGAGTATCTGTAAATGGAGACTTGTTCAGCATCAAGTAGCTGATTGGTCTGGTCTGCAGTAGTAACCAGTTAATGAAATCAAAGGCCTTCTGCATGCCAACAACTATGTAAATAGTTTCTAGGTGGTTGTTCACCTTGTGTGGGTATGAATGTTTGAGCCATAAGCTATCAGACTTCCCGAAAGAAAGGAGCTGTCTTTCTCTCTGCAGTAAACAACTTCAAGCCTGAAGAAAGCCTGTTTATTTTCCCTCATCAGTTGCTGTAAGCTGGGGGTCTTGCCCAAAATGTCAGATAAGTACGAACTGATCACCCTGTGCCTCCTGCAAGCAAGTGAAAATACCTGGAGAAGGAAGATCTAAGAAAAGCATGATCTGACAAAGGAAAATCTCAACAACCCCGATAGACATATACCATTAAACTGTCATCCCAGTCTTCTCTTCTGATCAGGACAACTTTTTTTTTTATTTTGCATCTGTTGTGTGGTTAGCAGATGAGATAAGTCTTGGTTCCTTGAGATCTGTACTAAGGCCTGTATTTTCGCTAGGTATAATGATTTGAGTTAAGGATTTGAGGTTTAAATATCCATAATTCAAGTTAATGCTAAATTTAACTAATTATAGCAGGCAGTCTCGATGACAGACTAAGTGAACAGACAAAATTAGAGCAACTGGGGTTCATTCTTAATTAGAGATAACAAGGTGTAGAGCTGGATGAACACAGCAGGCCAAGCAGTATCAGAGGAGCAGGAAAGCTGACGTTTCGGGCCTAGACCCTTCTTCAGAAATCCTTCAGAATTCCTATTATCTCTTCATTCTTAATCAAGTGTGAAGTCAGCTGAGGAAGACAAATCAGAATATTTTCTCAATAGGAAGAGACGAGGAGCTGCGGAAATACAAAGGATTTACAAATCATTAAAAGATACTACTCAGCGAAAAGAAAATTTAGCCATTTATTTTAAAGGAATTAAAGTGAGAATGTTTGACTTAATTTGGAAAGAGCATTGGTTCGATCCTGTCTGGAGATTTACATTCAGTTTTGGATACCAAGAGCTGGTGTGCAGAGTTGAAGAACCCCAGAGCCACTTAAAAATGCCAGGACTTGATTCACGTTTCCAGTTTTTGCCGGCATAGGAAAAGGTTAAGAGTCATAAACTCATATCTTACATTTCCAGTTTTACAGTCTCTGTTGCAAGGTAAGTAACTCCTACTCCCCTGCAGCCTCTGTGGCATCAAACTAAATTTACTATGACTTGAATTTCATGATTTCAAAGGATTTGTGTATCATATTCTAGATACAGGAATCGTTTGAAAGGTAACCTCTAAACATCTTAGATATGTGCCCTCAATGCCAACTTGGGCCCTCCCACCTCAGTGGCCCCTTAAATCTCCCTTCGACTCATGTTGGTTCCATTCCTATTGATCCAGTATATACAATGGACTGAACCAATGAACCCTGTACTATCAATGGCATGTGTGAAACTGCTTGACAATCATCACATTCATAATTTTGTTTTGTATAAAGAAAATTAGTTCTTAAAACTCTATAAAAATTGTCAATCAAACCGACTATTGAAGCAGTCATAACAAACACTTTGAGCACCTCACACCTCCATCTTGTGCAAATAAGCATTGAGATAATGACAAAAGAAATCACAACAAATATTATACCTCCACCAAGGTATCCATTAAGCAAAATCAATACTTCATTGCACCCATGTAAACAAAATGACTCTTCTAATCTTTTTAAAAGAATCTGGGGTCGTAACCAGCTTCCCCAGAGTAGATTAGGTGCATAATGGAGGAGTTATACTGAAAGGTCTGCCAAGTCAGAAAATTTCCTTGGAAGCAAAAATCTGACAAATAAATTGTATAAATCTTGGAAAGAATAAAGTGCACATTGATCATCATTATATCATTGATTAAAGCGTTAATTTTTGAAGCAAGGCTGCATAAAGATGACTTGTAATCCTTGTGTTCAAGATGCCAAGGGGCAATCAAATTGCGTTGTTTGAAATGATACAAAAATTCTACAGGGCAGTAATGAAAAATGCATTTACATTGCAATGAAATCAGGAACAAGATGGCATAATCTTAAAATTTGAACTAGGCTAAGTAAGACAAAGCCAGAAAGTACATTTTCACACAAACTATAATGAATATTAAGTCAATTGAGATTTAAAAGACTGAGAATGAAATGTCTTTAATGATTTCAAGGAACGATGTGTAAACAAAATTGAGGTGCAGATCAGCCATGATTTAATTGAATGGTGGAGCTCACCAGAGGGGCACTGCATTGTGATCAATTGTCTTGTAGCCTAGAGGGGGAAAACAAGTCAGTTAAAAAACAAAAAATACTTGAAAATGGAAGCACTGATCTGACTGGAGCTCCATTTTAAAGGACACAAAATGAGTCAAACTGGTGCATGTCACTTGCAAGTTATACTGGTATTCCTTCTGGGCATTCAGAGGGAAACATATACAGTTTTATAGCAAATGACACAGGTGATTATACACATAGGAGGAAAAATAAATCATAAGCTGCACAATATAGATAATCAAAGACCCCATTCAAGCTCTGGTTGCAATTTTAACTCGGGCTTTGAATTACACTGAGTACAGTAGTTAAATCAGAGTACATATTGTACTGAAAGCATAATGCCTTTCATTCTTTAATGGACTGGTATGGCTGTACTTTGGTGTTTCAATCTGTTTTCTCTGAATCCTGCAGTCAGCAAACATTATTTCTTGGGACGTAGAACATTATGTTCAACTCAAATGTAAGAGGTGTAATGGAAATGTAGAATTTGCACAGTAATTAAACTACAACCTAACGTTGTGTAAAAATGACTGAAGCAATTTCAGAATCTTATTCACTGATTGGAAGAAAAGTTTGTTAGTAGCATTCAGGAGAATATTCCCAAATAATTACTGAGGAGACAATTTTGTAAATTTCTGCCCTTACATGTTAATTTAATAATTTTCTACTGATGGAATCATTACTTACAACCCCATTATATTTAATTACCTGGATCAAATGTTCAACCTCAATGTATGAACTTTTAGCATTTTGTACAAACTGACATACTTGGGCAGCTTACGTGAATCAAACTAATTTCAGGTTAATCAGTTGATGCTCCCGGCCCTCGCAAGTGGGTCAGTTCAGCCACAAAGTAATATCAGGACAGTTGGTGGAGCTACATTTTGGGCTGTCAAAACATTTAGCAGCAGCTACTTTGTTAAATGCTGTTTTTCTCCCCCTGAGAAAATTCAAATATTGTGTGTTCAAATATTTTTTACAATTTTTTTTAAACTACAAGGTGATCTACGATATTGTTTCCATGCTTTTGTTCTGTCTATGTTAATAGGAGTTGGATGCCATATTTCTTGGTGAACACTTACAGCCAATAGGCCGTGATTTCTTGGTTCATTTAAGACTGAACATAAAACGTTTAATACATTTTTATCATCTTTACTGTAGTTTCGTAAATTCTAATGACTATTTCATTCCACTTCAGCACTAAAGAAATACTGTTGCACATTAGATTAAATGACACAGAACATTCCAGATGAGATTTTGAAGATTAAGCCTTTGTTCCAGTTAAATTATTGTGAAACCAAAAGCATATCCATTATTTGAAATACCAGATCATTTTTAAAGTAATAAATGGCAATTATGCAAATGTCCCCACTTCACGATGTGACAAAGGTCTGCTCAGTTGTAAGAAACAGGACTAGTTTGATGAGCAAAATTTTCTTGGTTCATTTATTTCCTTTGATCCAAAATAGCCAATGATACATCAAACCTCCTGCCACGTCAGAGCAAATCAAGAAAATAATAATGTCTCAATTTGGAATGTGGTCTCTAAACTGTGGGTCACTCATAAAACAACAGTTAGACAGAAACCATGCAGAAAAATGCAAACCATTCCCTCTGGGTATTTATTTCAAGTCAAAACATGAACATAATGGGGTGGCATGGTTTGTTTCTAGCCTTGGGTGACTGTGTGGATTTTTCACATTCACCCTCTGTTTGCAAGGTTTTCCTCTGGGTGCTCCCGTTTCCTCCCGCAGTCCAAAGATATGCAAGTTAGGTGGATTGGCCATGCTAAATTACCCATAGTATCCAGGGATGTGTAGGCTGGGTGAACTAGCCATGGGAATGCAGAGTTACAGGGATAGGGTAGGAGGGTCGGTTTGGGTGGGATACTTGTCAGAGGGGCAGTGTGAAATCGATGGGCTAAATCTCCTGCTTCCACACTGTAAGGAATCTAATACCTTTGATTCGATGATGGGTAGATTGTTGTTTTGAGAGGCAAATTTGAGAAGCATTCTAAGAGAAACACACCTATAAATGTCCTAAAAAGTGTTTGGAAGAAATATTCCCAAAATGGTAATGACCCATTTGTCACTGTATCTATGGTTACAACAATGATGAGGTCTTCAAAAACAGGCAAATATTTCTTCCTTAAGCTTGGAGGCATAGGTTTCACAAATTGTTAACCAGATTTTATTTTATAGAAAGTAAAAATGCATTAAACACGATGCACTGATACACGTTCTTTTTTTAGAAAACTTCTGTTGCTAATCGGTTTGCATGCCCAGTGGAATAACCCATATATTGCGATATGTCTTTGTGATTCATCAGTTCCTTGTCATTGACCCTACCAAGCAGCAACTGCAACTGTCAGAAAATGCAAATCAGAAGTGGGATACTCACAACATCGACGTGTTCCCTGTTCAGAAAATCTCCTGCCTAATGAGCAATTTATGTATAACAATGCAATGAAGTAATAAAGTTGATATTAAAAAGTAAAATAGGTCGCATTACAAACCCTGGGCTAATTACCACAATTTAGTGAATCAGTGCAGCATAGTCATTCATATTGATAATGAGAAATTAACATGAGAGATTATAAAATAACAGCAATATGTTCAGTGAAATATAAATGTGTTACAGATTATTTGGGTCCTTTCAAATTGATAACAATGCGTGGCACTGCTGATTAGAAAATTCTTTTGATGCAGTGCAAATTTCTGAATTTTTGCTGAGACATTGAAACCTGAAATAAGTTTAAAAAGACAAAAAAAGAGAAATGTATGCACTTAAATGTAGTGAAAATAATGAACTATAAAAAAAAAATCAGGACACATGTTGTACTGTCCATATAAATGGAGCAATTAATCCCTGAAACCATGGGTGTACTTTCAGCACAATACCATACAGGCAAAACATGCAAATCTGGTCAACCACTCCAGATTGAAGACAACAAGGTGCAGAGCTGGATGAACACAGCAGGCCAAGCAGCATCGTAGGAGCAGAAAGGCTGACGTTTCGGGCCTAGACCCGTCATCAGAAATGGGGGAGGGGAAGGGGGTTCTGAAATAAATAGGGAGAGAGTGGGAGTCGGATAGAAGATGGATAGAGGAGAGGATAGGTGGAGAGGAAACAGACAGGTTGGAGAGGCGGGGATGGAGCCAGTAAAGGTGAGTGTAGGTGGGGAGTTAGGGAGGGGATAGGTCAGTCCAGGGAGGATGGACAGGTCAAGGGGGCAGGATGAGGTTAGTAGGTTGGAGATGGGGGTGCAGCTT
>NC_063347.1:46157679-46201844 GCF_021869965.1 Rhincodon typus | reverse complement strand
TGGGGGAGGGGAAGGGGGTTCTGAAATAAATAGGGAGAGAGTGGGAGTCGGATAGAAGATGGATAGAGGAGAGGATAGGTGGAGAGGAAACAGACAGGTTGGAGAGGCGGGGATGGAGCCAGTAAAGGTGAGTGTAGGTGGGGAGTTAGGGAGGGGATAGGTCAGTCCAGGGAGGATGGACAGGTCAAGGGGGCGGGATGAGGTTAGTAGGTTGGAGATGGGGGTGCAGCTTGAGGTGGGAGGAGGGGATAGGTGGGAGGAAGAACAAGTTAGGGAGGCGGGGACAAGCTGGACTGGTTTTGGGATGCGGTAGGGGGAGGGGAGATTTTGAAGCTTGTGAAATCCACATTGATACCATTGGGCTGCAGGGTTCCCAAGCGGAATATGAGTTGCTGTTCCTGCAACCTTCGGGTGGCATCGTTGTGGCACTGCAGGAGGCCCAGGATGGACAAGTCTTCTGAGGAATGGGAGGGGGTGTTGAAATGGTTCGCGACAGGGAGGTGCAGTTGTTTATTGCGAACCGAGCGTAAGTGTTCTGCAAAGCGGTCCCCGAGCCTCTGCTTGGTTTCCCCGATGTAGAGGAGGCCACACCGGGTACAGCGGATGCAGTATACCACATTGGCAGATGTGCAGGTGAACATCTGCTTGATGTGGAAGGTCTTCTTGGGGCCTGGGATTGGGGTGAGGGAGGAGGTATGGGGGCAGTTGTAGCACTTCCTGCGGTTGCAGGGAAAAGTGCCGGGTGTGGTGGGGCTGGAAGGGAGTGTGGAGCAGACAAGGAAGTCACGGAGAGAGTGGATCCCCATGGAAAGCAGATAAGGATGGGGAGGGAAAGATGTCTTTGGTGGTGGGATCGGATTGCAGATGGCGGAAGTGTCGGAGGATGATGCGTCGGATCCGGAGGTTGATGGGGTGGTACGTGAGGACGAGGGGGATTCATTTTTGGTTCTTATTGCGGGATGAATTGCAGGAAATGTGGGAGACACGGTCGAGGGCGTTCTCGACCACTGAGGAGGTGAAGTTACGGTCCTAGAAAAACGAGGACAACTGAGATGTACGGGAGTGGAATGCCTCATCCTGGGAGCAGATGCGGCGGAGGCGAAGGAATTGGGAATAGGGGGTGGCATTTTTGCAGGAAGGTGGGTGGGAGGAGGTGTATTCTAGGTAGCTGTAGGAGTCGGTGGGCTTGAAATGAATATCGGTTTCTAGGTGGTTGCCCGAGATGGAGACAGAGAGGTCCAGGAAGGAGAGGGAGGTATTAGAGATGGTCCAGGTGAACTTAAGGTTGGGGTGGAAGGTGTTGGTGAAGTGGATGAACTGTTCGAGCTCCTCGTGGGAGCACAAGGCGGCGCCGATACAGTCATCAATGTAACGGAGGAAGAGGTGGGGTTTAGGGCTAGTGTAGGTACGGAAGAGGGATTGTTCCACGTAACCTACAAAGAGGCAGGCGTAGCTTGGGCCCATGCGAGTACCCATGGCCACCCCCTTTGTCTGTAGGAAGTGGGAGGAATTGAAAGAGAAGTTGTTGAGTGTGAGGACGAGTTCGGCTAAGCGGATGAGGGTGTCAGTGGAGGGGGACTGGTCGGGCCTGCGGGACAGGATGAAGCGGAGGGCATTTAGGCCATCTGTACGGGGAATGCAGGTGTAGAGGGACTGGACGTCCATGGTAAAGATGAGGTGTTGGGGACCGGAGAATTGGAAGTTCTAGAGGTGGTGGAGGGCGTGGGTGGTGTCACGGACATAGGTAGGGAGTTCCTGGACCAAGGGGGAGAAAATGAGTCTAGATAGTTGGAGATAAGTTCGGTGGGGCAGGAGCAGGCGGAGACAATGGGTCGACCAGGGCATTCAGGTTTGTGGATTTTGGGAAGGAGATCGAAGCGGGCAGTGCGAGGTTGGGGAACGATGAGGTTGGAAGCCGTGGGTTGGAGGTCATCTGAGGTGATGAGGTTGTGGATGGTTTGGGAGATGATGGTTTGGTGGTCGGGGGTGGGGTCATGATCAAGGGGACGGTAGGAGGAGGTGTTGGAGAGTTGGCGTCTGGCCTCGGCGATGTAGAGGTCAGTGCGCCATACTACAACTGCGCCTCCCTTGTCCGCGGGTTTTATGGTGAGGTTGGGATTGGAGCGGAGGGAGCGGAGGGCTGCATGTTCTGCGGGGGAAGAGGTTGAGGCGATTGATGTCTCGACGGCAGTTGGAGATGAAGAGGTCAAGGGAGGGTAGGAGGCCTTGGGGTGGTGTCCAGGAGGAGGGGGTGTGTTGGAGGCAGGAGAAGGGGTCAGTAGAGGGAGGGTTAGGCTCGCGGTTGAAGAAGTAAGCGTGGAGGCAGAGGCGGTGGAAAAATTGCTCGATGTCCAAGCGTGAGCGGTGTTCGTTGATCTGTGGGTAGAGGGGGACAAAGTTGAGCCCTTTACTAAGGACTGACCGTTCGTCCTCAGTAAGGGGTAGGTCTGGGGATTCTCCAGCATCTGCAGTTCTTACTATCTCTGATTCAATTTTACCCCCACTCCAGATTGAAACTGCCTCATTTTCATTTTCAAATAGAAAGGAATATAGGAATACAAGGGAATGGCATGAGAGTAGGGGGTGATCATTCAGGTTGTGACAGTGACAATTACTATCTCCCCCGCCTCACCCACCTCCATGATTTCTACCACAGTGCAAGATTGGTAGTGGAGATACTTGATAGTTGCATGCTCATTTTGATAGGACAATTTGTACAGAGCTTGTTTTCAAACATCCAGACACATTCTGTCAGTATCACTTCAAACAGTTTTAAATTAAAGAACATTCAAAATCATTTAATCTCTGTCATTTACTAGCTATAAAAATGCTGCTTGAAATGTTTCCAAATGTTTCAAAACATTATAAGTTCATTTTCGATATCTTTAAAGCTCATATTGGATGGTAGCATCAAGATCTAGTCACAGATCAGCATCCACTGTCAAAGTAAGATTTGGCATAATGTGCGGCAACCCATTGATCATTTTATATAAATTCACAGCTATTCAAATGATTCAAAACTCCGCTCTCATGACTGAAGTTAATTACCTTGGACTCAAGAATATGAGCCACAAAATTTAGCTTCCTGGTATCTTTGGTTTTGGTAATACAGGAGCAAGAGGCCAGCACCAGATAATCTGCACTTGATCTCTTCCTGTGCAGCCAATGCCAGTCTGTGTATTTTGAAAGGCTATTGGGTAATTTTTTTTGGTGCATGTTCCATATCATGTAGGAGTTCAGATTCCGACACCAGACAGTGATTAATGCTGATTTGGTGCACAACCTGCCAATTTGCATTCATTTGCAGAAGGAATACCCCACCTGTGAGAATGACATGGATCACCTTTCAACTTTCAAGTGAGGTATCTTTGACTTTTGTTTGCTGCTGCTGCAGATCTCATGGAAGTGTTGCGTTGTTAGAGGAGCTTCCACAGCTTTTTTCAGTTTGAAGGGAGTGGAGCAATAACACTGCCTCCCGGTCATAAGGACCTGTAGTTACTGTTCTCCTTGAACTGAGGAATGGCAGGGCATTGGAAGTGAAGCACTGGAGAAGTGAAGCTGTGCATGAGGGGCAGGGCCCACAGGGATCGTACCTTCTGGAGGTAAACTTGAAGTGTGAGCATGCAGGGGCCATTGTGTCGGTGAATTCCCACATCCTTGACAGCACTAACCATTTTTCTGATCCGGTGCCATACAGCTGATCCTGCTTTCTTCAAGTCACCACATGGAACCAGAGGGTGATTGCTCCAGTCCAGGCCTATTACTGTCCATGTGATGCGTGTATCCTCTCTGCCAACTAATATACCCTGCCCCTCTCTGCCCCCTTTCCCCCAGTGTCTTTAAACTGCCCCAGTAGATGTGAAGAAGATCATTGGCACCCTGTAACAGTGCACTGTCTGTCTCGACAGCTTACAGAATGCCTCTAGTACACAGCAGTAACTCCTGAGCCACCATTGTTTTATACAGCCTGCACACCATGTGGATATAGCCTCCCCTTCAACAATCACCTCAGGAGGAGGAAGGGAAGAGTCATGCGGCGATCATCCTTCCACAAAGGCCATCCATGAACATCTCATCAGACTTTAGTTTCCCTTTTGAAATCTACTGTTGTTCCTCAGTTCCCTTCCTTTCCATACCCCTGCTATAGAGCAATTCTACATTGCATTGACTGAAATCCTCAAATACAAGTGACCACAAAACAAGCATTTCACGCCTACTTTATTTTCTTACTGTGGTGGAGCACTCCATGCAACATTGCTACAAGATCCTGCCAGCCATTTTCGGTGCTGGTATCTACAGCTGCAGCCTACAAGAGACCAACCTGGGCTTACATGCAACAAAAAGCAATTGTATTCCTCAGTGTGAGCTTCCACTGCAGCACTCAAATTTTGAGTAGCTTCTGCCTGTGATGCAGTGGAAGCTTTTACATGAACTGTCAAATTCTGCATCATGGTGGGCTTGCAACTGCTCTTATGCACCTGGCCACTGCTTTCATGTCTGATGGAATGGGCTCCAATCTTTGTGAACCCCAACCCCACGTTGGGCTGGATTCCTCCATCCTCCTGATGAGTAACAATAAGTTCTGTGGCAGGTCTGTCAATGCACCAAGCATTTCTCTGTTCCTGACCATCAACATTTTCCAGTATATTACACCTTGCATGTGTTCATCTGAGTCTTTTGCAGCAGAATGAGGCTGCTATCTCTTCATTTGCTCAGCTGGCAAATATACAATATGTTCTTCCAGGCTTAGCCATAGCCACTTGTGTTGGGTGTCTCACCACTTGCAAATGTTATCTCTATATTACCCTTGGCAATGCTAGCATCTGAGCTCAAGATTCCATGCTTCCTCAGCCCTGTGCTGGTCCTCCAAACTTTCATATTAAGGCACGACTGACTGTCCAAGTGGCAGGTCTTGAGCATATGAAAGCATAAATGCACATAAAGAAGTTGAGCTGAGGGAAAGCTGGTTGGATGGAAGCCAAGAGGTGCACAGCTACACAGTTGTCAGCATTCTATAGTAGGCAGATTACGGTCGAGTGTGAAGTGGGATTTAAGAAGTTGCATAAGCCAGATGGCTTCAGTGATGATAGTTACCATGACCTCAGCCCCAAGTACGGTTATCTCCAATGTGGTGAGGAGTTACAACTGTGCCTGTGCTCTCAGTCTCTTAGCTGCTGCACCCTGCTATCAGAGTATCAGTGAGTGTATTGTAATGTGTTTGGTGATGTGGCTGTCAGAGTTGAATAGTTAGAAGCATATGAAAGCTGTGAAATATGAATGTGAATCTTGCCACAGTGGTAAGTGTGAGACTCCAGTGGAGCTTTTGAACATTAGGCAGGAATCCTAATCCCTTGAGATTGATAATTGGTGAATGATGATGATGCCAGCAGTGTGTAAGATTAATGGTGCAGTTGGTGGAAGATCACATTTTTAACATTTGTTCACCAATATTGAACTTTTACCAGCACTGTATCTGGGTTATCAGAGCCACACTCTTGACATTGATCTTCGTGATATTGTTCCTAATGTGGTCACATAATATGTATAGATGGCCTTCTAGCCTCTACAAAAAGTTGACACCTTTCCTCATTTTCACCTCTTGTGGCTGTCGTGTTGCATCTGAGAACCTCGGAGTCCTCTCTGTCAACTGGGGTACCAGTGCTTCAGTTTATTCAAGGGCAGATGGTCTTCCACAGCCAATTCCATCAACAGCTGTAACCAGAGTAATCTCTTGTTTAAAACATACAGCTTTTAGAAGTAGAGCAAACGTCAGTTGGTGCGAGCCTAGATCCTCTGCTGAGCTTGCAGGCCCTCAGCAGCACGTTGAGCGCTGCATTGCACATTACAGACACGGAAATGAGCAGACAACACGAAAGCTGTGCATTACTTGCATCACTTTAACTTAGTATGGGGATGCAGTGCATCATGATCATTATAGCTTTTAAAGGGCTACATTATGTCTATAACCTTGGATTTCTCTACATATAATTAACATCAAACTGTAACAAAACAGACAAAGGCCTACTATTTTAATTGGACAAAATCCCAATTTTTGTTGGTTTTAATTAATGCAGAATTATTTAGTTCAGCACTGTCTTTGTTCCTGAAGCATGCCATAGAATCCCAACAGTGTGGAAACAGGCAATTTGGCCCATTGGGTCCACAACAACCCTCTGAAGAGCATCTCTCCCAGACCCACCCTCTTATCTCTGCATTTCCCACGGCTAATCCACCTCGCCTGCACATCCCTTGACATTATAGGCAATGTAGCATGACTAATCCACCTAATGTGCACATCTTTGGACTGTGGGAGAAAAACTATACGTGGGGAGAATGTGCAAATAGACAGTCACCCCATGCTGGAATCAAATCTAGATCACTGGTGCTATGAGGCAGCAGAGCTAACCACTGAGCCACCGTACTGCTCATGGTGTTGCGGCACTGATGCGTAGAATGTTCAAAATAAAACAAACAAATGCTGGAGATCTGAAAGAAAAACAGAAATTGCTGGAGAAACTCAGCCAGTCCAGCAGCATCTGTGGGAAGAAAACAGTGTAAGTGTTTCAAATCCAGCGACGTGTCTTCAGAACTATTATCAGTTGGGAAAAAATTCTGTTTGTATGAAGGCTGAAGGGATGGGGCAGTGGGTGTGCATTGGAGGGGTACAGTGGAGGGGAGAGGTGAGCAGATAAGTGGAGACAGAGCTGAGAAAAAGAGAGAGAGGTATATGAAAAGGGGAAGAGTTTTTGGACACGACCTGGATCCCCTGCCAACATTTCTGTCGCAGGCTTGCTGCAGTGTTCCAGTGAACCTAAGCGCAACCTGTAAGAATAACATTTCATTTTTCTACTAGGAGGCATTGCAGCCTCAAGAACTCAACATTGAGTTCAATAACTTTAGAGCCTGATTCCATCCTTCCACGTTTTTTAACCACTCCACATGTGGTCCTGTTATGACATGGATTACTTTCAGCACAGTCACTCATTCCTACATACTCCTAGACCCATTATCACATCGTATGGCTGCATTCAGCATAGCCAGCTCATTTGCTCTCTCTTAGCTCTTAACACCATCAACACCCTCAACTCCTGCCCCTCCCATCTAATAATGAAATAATACAGTAAATATAACACTTTACCTTGAAAAAAAGTGAAGATACAGAAACTTGGTGGGGGAGGAGGCTGGTCTAGAGGTTGCTGAGTTGTTAAGACAGGGGCTTTTTAACATCTAGCTTCTCTTCAAGCGTTATAGCCTTTCTTTTGTGTTCACCAACTGCAATTTTATCAGCAGGACGCTTCTTGTAAACATTCTTGTTACTTTGTCCTCCTATCTTTATGAGTAACATGGCAAAATATGCAAAAAAAAGTGAAAATTATCGAGTACCTCTCAAAAAGCACTTCACAACAAAGCACGTGTCAACTGAACATATGATGTCAACCCGGAGACTCAATGCATAAACGTTGACCGCGACACCAAAGTGTTGGGGATGGAATTGCATAATAGCCAACACATGTTTGCGAAAGTTCACGTTTTACAAATAGCGTTCACCTATTCATCAATCGCGTTACAGCCAAATCGCATTGCCGAAACACTCGTAATAGCAGAAAACACTGTATTGTCTATCTGCAGTTTCAAGTTGGCAGGGATCCTATGAGTCCCAAGATTTACCAAGGAAATTGAGGGAAAATGTAAGGTAACTGAAATTGAATGCAAGCTCCTCAAAGACAGAAAACAGATACTTTATTACAATTAAATCTTAGAAAATGTTTTTAGGAATACAAAATACTGCTCATGCTTGAAACTGGAAGCAAACAAAACTGGAAATACTCAGCAATATGAATAGGGAGAGAAACATGACTTTGAAATGATTCAAATGTCGCTATGTGTGTTTTTTTTTACATTTAAGAATGGTTTTCTTGGTATTCATCTTTCTTTGAGTATATTCACGCAATTATATACATGTGAATATATTCTAGTCAGCAACTGGAAGTGATAGCCAAGTCTAATCTTGGAGAATCCTCAGATATAATTGATATCAGACAGAATTTAGCAATCTTGATATTGTTCCCAAATCATCATTGATATTTTCAATTCAAGGTGTTGGTGAACTCCTGTATTGATTAAAATCAACTTCTCAAAGTGTGATGCATGAACATTTGGAACTTCTCAGCAATGCTTAACGAGATGCTAGAATGACTGGAACTTGCACTCTGGTGATATGATGTCTGAGACAATATATGGAAAGGTACCAGTGAGCTGAGAATGCGCTGTTGAAAGCAGACTAATCACTGATTCCTCCAGTAGTATGCACTGAATGTTCCCACAACCTTCAACAATGGGCTTTTCACTCCCTGTCCAGCAGACACAACACTTAAGAAGTGTTTGAAGTGAATTTGTGTGAAGAATTCCAAAATAGTGGTTATAAGTTTTAAATATCATTCTGCTACTCAGAAACACTGCCTGCTTGAATTGAACAATTTAAATTCAAGGTTGAACAAAGGTTGAAGACTGATGGTCTAGCTATATAATCAAAACTTTGTATCTGCCTGGTTCTGAAATGCCAAACCAACACACTTAATTGGCTGACATTTTGCTGGTGGTGAAATGTTATAAAAACGGTAAAAATGGACTATCAATTTTTGACTTCCATCATCTGATTTTAGTATCTTTGACAGCTCATGGATGAAAATGGTTCTATAAAAGAAAAAGAAATGGTCTAAGATGGCCACAATGCTCACTTGTCCAGCTTGAGACAAACTCATAAAAACATCACTTAACAAGAATCAATTCAGTCAAAAATTAATATTGTTACGAAATTCGAATCGATATCTTTTGGTTGATTTGCATTTTTCTGGAAGTTTTGCTTATTGGAATGAAAGTCTCCTGCAGATTATCCAGCTTGACAAAAAAAGGAAGCCAGATCCAGAAATGCATAAGTGAACTGTATTTCAGGAAACAGCTTTTGTTACAGAAAGAAGAAAATGGATTCATCATAACAGTGCTGAAAGCACTTCTTCTCAAAATCCACGTATCTCAGCCTCTTGAAAAAAGCATCTCCCAGTGCCAAAACAAATTGGACAAAGATCCAATCACTGAGAACTCAAAGATACCTACAAATTCTGTTCAGGATAATGTTTTTTTTACCAACCGTGCTTTCTGTTAAATCTAATCGCTCAAGGATTGTAAGCACTTTTTAAATGCCTATCCTGATTTGTCCTTTCGGTACGATTCTCCTGTTTTTATACCAGTTTTTAAAAAGTTTGTTTAATGTCGCTTTTTTACTTTTTTTTTCTGTTAGTAGGTTATAAAATTGCTCTTTCTTTGAACAAAGAACCAAAAAATTGATACAGCATAAGAACAAGCCCTTCAGCCTTCCAAGTCTGTGCCAACATATTTTTCCCTTCCACACTAAAACTGTCTTCACTTACAGGATTCCCCTTCTATTCATGTACTTGTCCAGATATTTATTGAATGCTGCTATTGTGTCTGCTTCCACCATCTCCTCTGGCAGCACATTCCAGGCACTCACCACCCTTTGAGTGAAAAACATAGCTTGCATATCTCTTTTAAACTCTTCTCCCTGCACCTTGATCCTGTGTCCCATAGTAATTGACTCCTCTAGCCTGGGAAAATGCCTCATACTTTACGCTCTATCCATGTCATTCACAATGTTATCAACTTCTGTCAGGTTGTATCGGGTTGTCCTTGAACCTCTTGGCGTTCCAATGAAAACAAACCCAGTCTGTCCAACCTTTCTTCATAGCTAAAATCCTCCATACCAGGCAACATCCTGTACCCTCTCCAAAGCATCCACTTCCTTCTGGTAGTGTGGTGACCAAAACTGTATGCAATATTCCAAATGTGGCCTAACTAAAGTTCTATAAAGCTGCAGCATGACTTGCCTATGCTTGTACTTGATGCCCCTTCCAATGAAGGCAAGCATGCCATAGGCCTTTTTTGCTCCCTTATCTACCTGCGCTGCCACCTTCAGTGATCTGTGGACCCGCACATCCAGATCCCTCTGCATATCAATACTCCGAAGCGTTCTGCCATTCACTGTATAATTTCCACCTGTACTTGACCTTCTAAAATGCATCACCTCACTTTTGTCTGGATTAAACGCCATCTGCCATTTTTCTGCCCATGCCTTCAACTGAATTATATCCTGCTGTATCCTCTGACAATCTTCCTCGCTATCCGCAATACTACCAATCTTTACATTGTCTGCAAACTTATGAATTAGACCAGCCACATTTTCTTCCAAATCATTTATGTAGACCACAAACAACAAAGGCTCCCAGCACTGATCCCTGTGGAATACCACTCGTCATAACCCTTCATTCCGAAAAGCATTCTTCCACTGCTACTCTGTGTCTCCTATGACTAAGCCAGGACTGTATCTCCCTTGCCAGTTCACCCCGATACCATGTGACTTCATCCTTTGTACCAGTCTGCCATGAGGGACCTTGTCAAAGGCTTTACTAAAGTCCATGTTGACAACATCAATCACTTTTCCCTCAACAATCATCTTAGTCACCTCCTCAAAAACCTTGATCAAGTTAGTGAGGCATGACCTCCTCCGCACAAAACCGTGCTGTCAATTGCTAATAAGTCCATTTGCTTCTAAATGTGTAGAGATCTTGTCCCTGAGAATCTTTTCCAATAATTTCTCTACCACTGACCTGAGGCTCACAGGCCCTGTAATTTCCTGGATTATCCCTGCTATCCTTCTTAAACAAAGGGACAACATTGGCTATACTCCAGTCCTCTGGGACCTCACCTGTGGCCTAAAAGGTTACAAAGATGTCTATGAATACTCCAACAATTTGTTCTCTCTTTTTTTCCCCTCAAAAGCCTGGGATAGATCCCATCAGGACCTCGGGACTTATCTACCTTAATACTTTTTAAGATGCACAACACCTCTTCCTTTTTAATAGCAACTTGGCTAAGAAATTTGACACTCCCTTCCCTGAGATCATCCTTCACCAATTCCTTATTTTTGGTGAATATGAACACAAAAATATTCATTTCTCAGATAACTCAGGTAAAATTTGTAATTTACTTCCTATTTGATTCTCGGCAACTTGTGATCTACGTTTTTATTACAGTTTGCTATGGCTGTGTGCTAAAAAATAATTTTAAAATCTTCGAGTAGTTTTTTTTTCCAAGCATATGAAGGATGTGGGCAATGGTGAAAAGGTTGGGAAAACCAGATGTTAATTTTAAAATGTTAGATTCATAACAGTGAGAAAGAAACATCCATTTTCCCCTTGAGGTTTCAATAGCTTCAGAAGAATCTTACCTACCAAAGGGCTTCTTGGCATGCATTAACATCTCCATCATACTAATCTCACATCAATTATATTTATATTTAATATATTCCCCCGGGTGTCAGTGAGAAACTGATGGTGCTAAATTCAAACTAGAAATTCTGAGTGCTTGCCTTACACCTGTCTTCTCCTGGCATCCATCTTGTCCATCATTCCCCAGTCTATCTGGGCAGGTTCCCTGGCAACAACTGCCTGCACCCTCTGTCCATGGATCTCTGCATCGTCAAAAAGAGCCCCCACTACATCATTGTGGTGTGTGTCATTCAAGTGTATGATACTGTTCTCCTCCAAACATGAATCCAAATTACCGAACCTCTGACAAACTTGCCAAGTGCTCCTTGGCCTGTTTATGCATTTTCATGAACTTATTATGGCTGAGGTCCTTGAGGACCTCTTCTACCTGGGGCTTAGCAAGTTCTGGTCTGTGGCAGTCCTTTGAGTGCCAGTGACCCAGCACATTTCTTCTTCAGCTGGCTTTGAAGATGTGCCAGTGCTAGGCTCATTAAAAGGTGCTCCTCAGCTGATATACACTGAGTTGAAAGAAACTCTGCTGGTGGAGGGTGCATTTAGAAAGCCTTGGTGTTTCCTCTGAGAGATGTGTGGCTTCTACCTTGAAGGTAGGTGATGAGAGGGGTTGACCAAATCCCAGTACCCTTCAGCTGCTTTATCAATGACCTTTCATCTGTCACAAAACCAGAATTACTGATGTTCACTGTTGATTGTTAAATATTCAGGACCATTTCTGACTCCTCTGAATTCGAGCAGTCTCCGTCCATTTGTGGCATGACCTGTACAGCATCTCGGCTTGAACTTACAAGGGGCAAGTATCATTTGCACCATACAAGTGCGAGATAATCATCATGTTCAACAAGAGAAACCTTAAATCTGATGATGAGAGGGGTTGATTGCTTGTACAGTGGAGACTGTGTGTGCGCCTTGGATAAGAACTTCCAGATGACGGTGTTCTCAGACGTCTGCTTCCCTTGTCCTCCAAGCTGGCACAGCTCACAGCTTTGGAAAGTGCTTTTGAAGGAGCCTTGGTAAGTAGCTGCAGATCATCTTGTGGATGGTGGATAAAGTGCCAGTCAACTGGGCGACTTTGTCCTGATGGACAAGCTTTGTAGAGCCAGGAGGCGACCTGCTGTTCTGGCTAAAGTATTTATGTAGCTAATTCAGTTTCTGATGAACTGTAAAACCCAGTGCAGTGCCTGTGGGAGATTTAGCTATTAAATGTCAAGGAGACATAGTTAGATTTCTCTTGTTGACCATGATAATTATCTAGCACTTGTATGGTGTAAATGATAATTGCCCCTTGTAAGTTCAACTGGAGATGCTGTACAGGTCATGCCACATATAGACAGAAACTGCTCAAATTCAGAGGAGTCAGAAATGGTTCTGAACATTTAACAATCAACAGTGAACATCAGCAATTCTGGTTTTGTGACAGATGGAAGGTCATTGATAAAGCAGCTGAAGGGTGCTGAGGTTTGGACACCATCTGAGTCAATCCTACCGTAATGTCCTGGGCCTCAGATAATTGACGTTCATCAACCATGTTCATTTGTGCTAGATATGATTCCAACCAGTTGAGATATTACCCCCTGATTCCCATTGATTCTAGTTCACTCCACTCCTTGATGCCATATTTAGTCAAATGTTGCCTTGTCTTGAATTTGACTATTTCTCCATGTTAAGATCAAGACTGTAATCAGGTCAGGAGCTGACCACCTTTATTTTCTCTCTTTTAATTTCTCCCTTTCTCCTGATATGTTAATTCCTTAATTGTATATGTCAATCATGATCATTTTATCCTGTCCAAAGATCACCACATGAGTTTTATGACCCTAAGTATGAATTTGTGGCCCACAGTCATGTGATTGGCACTTTTGAGTTTGTGTTCACAAGTGCTAGAGATTTAAAAAAAAACAAAGTGATTGAGCACAATAATTAATGGAACTGCAGGTAGCAAGAGAAAAATGTCGAGGGAGTGGACAGTTTGTGAAGTTTGAAATGCAAAAGTTAGATAAATAAGATTAATACAATATTGGCAATGCTGATCCAAAAGTTAATAAAGAAGGAAAGAAGCATATTCAGAAACTAAATCGCGGCGAATAGTGGATTGGAAAGGTTAAGTATAAGGGTGAACCTGATTTAACGAGTTTAAATTACACATCACTGGAGCTTCTAATCTACTCCACAGCACACTAAATCCAAATGATAATGTATATGTCCTGCCTCTTCTTCTTTACATACCTGTCAGATTCTTTCTCTTCATTCATGTGTTAGGATTCCAACTGTTCCTCAGTACATGAATACTGAGTTTTGTGGCATCCCAGGGTGCAACTTCAGATTGGGAAGACAAATTCTGGGATAGATGTGCAATCATGAAGAACATGAAGAACATCAGAAGATGTGTAATCAGTTTCAGACAACCTACAAGCAAGTTCACAAAATTAAATGAGATTCTTGAGACAATTAGGATCTGAAATGCCACATACAGCAGCCACGTCCTAAAAAAACCCCTGCGAGGAATTTCTATTGGAGGATTCCAGCCTCTTTGACCCTATCTCACTCACTCCCACAGCCTCATTATCTGGATAGCATGTAATACCTTCAGAAGTTCAGGCCACATCCTATGCTTGCAAACTGAGGTCAAATTTACTTCTGCCAGCCTCAGGCCTTTCTGCCCATCTGTACTTGTACTTGGCACCGTCAGATTTCCAAAGCAGGAACAAGAAAACTGTCAACCTCACCTTTTTTTTTCCTTTACTCATTCATGGGATGAGGGTGTCACTAACCAAGCAGCATTTATTGTCCATCCCTAATTGCCCAGAAGCCAATTAAGAGTCAATCACATTGCTGTGGGTCTAGAGTCACATGTAAACCAGGTAAGGATGGCAGTTTCCTTCCTTAAAGGACATTGGTAAACCAGATGGGTTTTTCCAACAATTGACAATGGATTCACAGTCATCATTGGATTCCTAATTCCAGATATTTATTGAATTCGAATTCCACCATCTACTGTGGCAGGATTTGAACCTGGGTCCCCAGAATATTACCTGGGTCTCTGGATTAACAGTCCAGCAATAATACCACGAGGCCATCGCTTCCCCATTTCATCTTCACCCATCACACTACACAAGAAAGCTATTGCTTGGGGTGTCTATCTCAAAGAAAATTTTGCAGAACCATCCATAAATACTGAATAACAAATTAATTTCCAGACCTTGTTTTGCATTATTACCAGACCTGTGGTGGAAGGACGCAGGACAGACTGTGAATTTTCATCTCCTTTAATTTCAGGGATTTGAATTCCTCTGAACACTTCTCTAGTGCACTGGTTAATATGCTTCTGTCAAATTCCTCTTTGTGCTATTTTAATGAGACCATTAACCTGTGTTATTTTAAATGGATTAAGAAATCTGTTAGAACAGGTCACAGAGGAATTTCAGACCTCCGCTGTCTTTCAAATGTTTCTCCATGTGCCTGAATGATGAGAGGATATTTCAGAAAACTAGCTTAGCCCAGATTTCTCCAGAGAGTGGAGAATGCTTTGTGGAAAGTATAGCAACTAATTGGTCTCTGGCAATATGTTCTCTGTTCATCAGGTGTAAATTCCAACTTAATTTAAGACATTTTGACGTCCAAGCGTAAATTTAACCGATAACAGTGTTGTATCGCGAATGCTTAACTAGTTCTAGGGGTAGGAACTCATTAATACATTGCTGCTTCCAGCAGTGATACACGGACTTATATTAATTCCCTGGAGTCAGGCAGTGCCAGGTACTGCTCTTAGCAGGGCCACATGGTGTTCTTCACTGCTATCAATGTAGTTATCACTCTCACTGCATCTGCTGCCTTTCTTTTATCACAGTATCTCACTCTGTTCTCACACGAACTGTTAGAGTTATTATTGTTCCTGCTGATGTCGAAGTACCATTACACCAGCGCAACTAAGTTTATTTTGAATGTTGTCTACTCTTAAAAGCCTCCCCCACAACAGTTTCCATTTACTGTAATTTATGAGAGATGTCATGTGGGTAATATAGCTAAAGACCCGGCCGAATATAAAAGGTTCAACGAGGATGTAAGGAAAACACAATAATTAAAGCTAAGAGAGCATATGCAAAGAGATTGGCAGCTAAAACCCAAGACCTTCAATAGGTGCAAAGGTAAAGTCACTACAGTTCTAGATGACCTGCTCTCTTATTAGAGAGGGATGACTGCTAGAGAGTTTAATCTGAGCGTCACAACGCCTCAGGTGAAGGAAGCGGTTGAGAAGATGAGACCTTCATGGTAACATCAGTTGGCACGGAAATTGAGCCTGCAATGTTAGCCTCACAATGCATTTCAAACCAGCCATCCAGCCAACTGAGCTAACCAACTTCCTTTAGTCAGCATATAAATAGAAAAAGGATAGTAAAGGGAGGAGTGGGGATGATTCAGGATGAAAAGGGATTTATGCATAGTGGCAAGAGGCACAGTTAAGATATTAATTAATACTTGGCATTTGTTTTTACCAAGTCTTTGTGACCATGACAAATATCACTTCATTAATAAATAGAAGGTAATCAGTCCGAAATTGATCTTACCAATATGTAACTCCAAACCCAGTGCAATGTGCTTGACTCTAATACTGAGTAATAACAGGTGATGTCAAGTTGTATCCATAATGTGGAGGTGCCACTGTTGGACTGGAGTGGACAAGGTCAGAAGTCACACAACACCAGGTTATTGTCCAACAGGTTTATTTGAAACAGCTTTTGGAGCACTGCCCCTTTGTCAGATGAAGTGAGCAAAAGCTTACAGCCAAACTCCCTACCCATGAAGACGGCTGCAATGGTGATCTTGGGTTCATGTCGCACTATGTGTAACCCCACCATACTGTTCTGTATCTGCAAAAATTTTCTTTACTGTCCTGTTTTGACACCATCTGCTTGACAAATTGGTATGATCTGTCTACCTCAATTAGTTTGTAGAGATTTGGATTGCTTGTTACTTTTGTTCGACCCTCAGCATGTGACATTTATACCAATAATGTTATTTCCAGTCATTTGGTTTGTCTCCAGCACCACCTTATTTTTAATTTTTGTAATTATCTTTCTGCCTCAATTAGTCGGATTATAGGTCATCCTTTCACCTGATATTCAGGTGTTGACAATTTACTCACACTGTCTGACACTCTTGATCACCTGCAGAGACTTATTATTCAGCCTGTCGACTCTCCCCTCACACCATTTGCATGATCTTGTGATCTCTCTGCTTATAAATTCTGTGCCTGAGTGCTTTTCTTCACTTCACCTGACGAAGGGCCAGCGCTACAGAAGCTTGTGATTTCAATTAAGCCTATTGGACTACAATGTGGTGCTGTGTGACTTCTAACCTTGTCAACTTGTATGACTTGTAAACCTAATCAGAATTAATGCTGTAGGGAATGAATTGCTGAAATGTGTATGAGATGGATTTCAGGAATAATATATTGAAGAACCAACAAGTGGTCAGACTATTTCAGATTTACTTTCACATAATGAGAAAGGACTAACTAATTACATTTTTTCTGGAGATAATGACCATAATAAATAAGAATAATGCTTTAACTTTGAAAACAGTGCAGTTCATTCTGAAACTAGTGTTTTAAATTTGAACATGGAAACTGAGGTACGAGTTGGCTATGTTGAATGGAGAAAATACACTTTGACTGTTGACAGGCATTTAACAGGTTGGCTGGTATTTAAATACACACTTTTTGGTCCACAATAGATATACATTCCTCTACTGCACAAACACCTAATGTGCAAGGCGACTCAACCATGGCTAAGTAAAGATGTTAAAATTTGCATTAGATCAAACAAAATGGTCCATAAGAATGCCAGAAGAGGTTTGTAAGCCAGAGGGAGCAATTTAGAACTCAACAAAAGATGACTAAGAATTTGATAAATAAAGAGGAAACATAATATGAATGCAAGCTCGTAAGAAACATACAGGAGGACTGTAAAAGCTCCTTTAAGTATGTGAACAAGAAAAGATTAGCTAAGACAAACATCAGGTGAAAACTGGAGGATTTATAATAGAGAACAAGGAAATAGTGGAGAACAGGGAAATAACAGAGAGCAAGGAAATAGCAGAGAAACTACACAATTACTTTTTGTCTGTCCTCACATAAGATGTGAAAATCTCCCAGAAATGATAGGTGACCAAGGGACTTGTAAAACTGAGGAACTAAAAGAAATTAATATTGGTAAATGGTAAATCCCCTCAACAGGTTACACACCAGAGTGTTGAAGGAGTTGCTATAAAGACATTGTTCGTTGACTTCATAAATTCTGTTGATTCTGGAAATGTTCCGGCAATAGGCTAAGTTGCAAATGTAACCCTATTTATAAGAAGGAAGAGCGAATGAAGAACGACAGACATGTTAGTTTGACTACAGTTATAGGGAAACTGCTTGCATCCATATAAAAGATGTGATAACCAGTGTCTTGACCATGGGTCAGAACTCCCAAGTACTGTGGGCAATTTTAATTAGTCATTTCAAAACGTGCCTTTTCAAAAGGCAGCTTATATAACCATAAAATGGCAGCAGATGTTAATTAAGCAGCTGTCTGAGAGAGAATGTGATACCCACGGGTACAAAGGGAACTTCAAATATCAACCCTTCAAAAGAGGGGACAGAGATAAGTGAAAATAGGCTAGACAGTGATCTTTCATGACGATAAAACTGACAAGGTGCTGACAAACCCTGTTCAACAGGAGAACACCCCCTGTGCATTATGATCCAAACTGCAGACACATTCTGTGTTTTTTCCCTTTGAAGAATACACAAGGATAAGGGTTAAAAAGCCAGTTTCAACTCTCCTGGAGTATGCTCGCGAGAGACTGAGTATTATTGTCTGTACCAGCCTGTGTTCAAGTGTTTGCATTCTGTGAAGGTCACTTTGGAAGAAATATCTCCGAGTCACCCCTATGTGCAGATAAAGACTCTCTTTAACTCTGGGTGCTCAAAGTCAGACAAAAGGAAACCTGATAACAAAAGGACTGTCTCTCTCACCCTGAATGCTGGAATTCAATCATAGTTGAAAGGAATCAGAACCTAGAAAGACAAGCCATTTCAGAATCATGAAATGAACAGTTCAACTAGCAACATTAATGCCACTGGTAACTTCTGCTGCTACAGCTCCAACATTCAACTGTCTACTCTTTGTGAACAATTCAAGGCTGGTCTGTTTATCTGTTTTTTTTTTAAAATGTTTATCTTGTTGGAGTTGCCTCTTACTTATAATTTGCATTCAAATATCTTGCATTACTAATTCTTCTTGTGTTTAGCAATGTATGAATACACTCATTTCTTTGTGAATTTAAGAGAACATGGTTAATTGGCACCTTTTGAAACAGAAGTTCATATGAGTCTGGGAGAAAAGTATCCTCAGGGGAAGAAATCCTTTCCAAATTAAACTTATTGCAACCAAACAAGGCTCAATTAAGAAGGCAACAAAAGGCTGGAAAAGCTCAGCAGGTCTGGAAGCATCTGTGAAGAGAAATCAGAGGAAACGTTTCGGGTCCAGTGACCGTTCCTCAGAACTGGTGAGCTCTTCCAGCAATTTCTATTTTTGTTTCTAATTTACAGCATTTACAATTCTTTCAGTTTCAATTAAGAAGGCAGCCTGTTCACAACTCTTTACTTTGGAAGTACCCCACTTGGAATTGTAACAAACTGGGGACTCTGATTATAGCAGTAAAAATACCTCAGTGAAATCTGCCATGTGCTGCCACCATTTGCAAAACTCCAAGGATATCATTACCGGTAACTGTACGGGTGACTGGTCATAAACATGTGCATGTTGGCCTTCTTATAGTTTGGATATGGGGAGATTAATGGCCTCTCACTATGCCATAAATCTTCCTCTGTTCCTGTGTTCTATTTTGAAGCAGACGATATCTGCAACATCTCACAGTTTGCCACCTTCTGTTGTGTAAAGGAGATCACTGAGTCTTACTGCACAAAGAGAACTGACTACCCCTCATTCTCATTTTCCAGAGAACAACAAATAGATTGGTGCAAGCTTTTGCTGGGATTGCGGGCTTTGCAATGATGCAAGCTGCCATTCACAGCATATACACTCTGCAGGCGCCACATGAAACAACCAAAAGAAATTCTTCTGATTCAACATCCAACTAGTCTGTGACCATTGAACATGACAGTTTTCTAGACAATAAGATGCCTTCATTCTGCAGCAGGACCCCAAACCAGCTAAAGTTGAGCCACCAAAAGTTAACTCAAAGGACAATTACTGGGCCACAGTGGCTCAGTGGTTAGTACTGCTGTCTCACAGTGCTAGAGACCCAGGTTCAATGCCAGCCTCAGGCAACTATGTGTGGAGTTTGCACATTCTCCCCGTGTCTGCGTGAGTTTCCTTCACATGCTTCAGTTTCCTCCCAGAGTCCAAAGAGGTGCAGGCTGGGTGAATTGGCCATGCTAAATTGCCCATAGTTGTCTATGGTGGGAAATGCAGGGATAGGGCAGGGGGTGGGTCTGTGTGGGATGCTTTTCAGAGGGTTGGTGTGGACTCGACAGGCCAAGTGGCCTGCTTCCACTCTGTTGGAATTCTATGATGATGATTCTTCACTGTCCAATATACCACTAGTTTTGGTATTACCTGCAAACTTACCAACCATGCCTCCTAAATTTTCATTTAAATTGTTATATAAATGACAAACAACAGTGGACCAGCACCGATCCCTGCGGAACATTGTTGGTGACAGGCCTGTAGTCTGAAAAGCAACCCTTTACCATCACCCTCTGTCTCCTATCGTCAAGCAAATTTTGTATCCGTTTGGCAAGTTCTCCCTGAATCCCATGTGATCTCAGTTTACTAATTAGTCTTTCATGAGAAACGTTGTCAAAGGCTTCACTAAAGTCCATGCAGACAATTTCTACTGCTCTGCCCATATCAATCTTTTCAGTTACATCCTCAAAAAACTCAACCAAGTTTGTGAGACATGATTTCTTACGCACAAAGCCATGCTGACTATCCCTAATCAGTCCTTATGTCTCCAAATGCATGTAAATTCTGTCTCTCAGAATTGCCCCTAACAATTTATTCATCACTGATGTCAGACTCATTGGTCTATAGTTACCAGGCCCCAGGCTTCACCTTACTTCCTTTAGTAAATAAAGACACAACATTAGCCACCCTCCAGTTCTCCAGCAGCTAACCCATGCCTATAGATGATGCAGTAATCTCTGCTGGAGAACCCACAATTTCTTGCCGAACTTCCCACAATGTTCTGGGATACATTTGATCAGGTTTGAGAGATTTATCCACTTTTATGTATTTTAAGACCTCCAGCACCTCCTGTCCTGTAACGTGGACTGCTTTGAAGACATTAATATTTATTTCCACAAATTCACCAGCCTCCATTTCTTTATCCACAGTAAAAACTGATGCAAAATATTCATTCAGTATCTCTCTCATCTTCTGTGGATCCACGCATCAATGACCTCATTGATCTTTAAGGGGCATTATTCTTTCTCTAGTTGCTCTTTTGCTCTTAATGTACTTGTAGAATCTCTTTGGATTATCCTTCAATTTGTCTGCCAATTCTCATATCACCTTTTAGCCCTTTTGATTTCCATGTTAAGAATGGCCCTACAGCTCTTATACTCTTCAAAAGATTCACTTGATTCCAGTTGTCTGTACCTAATATATGCCTCCTTCTTATTCTTGATCAGAGCCTTAATATGTGGGGAATAAGCCGAGAAGATTGTGCATGATGTAGATATGGGAAATGCTGTTCTAATTAAGCAACATCCTTATAGACTAAACTCTCTAAAGTTGACACAGGTTTAAAAAAGTGATTGAACACATGCTCGAAGTCAATATAATCGAAGTGAGTTACAGCAAGTTAAACTCACCTATCATAATAGTGCCAAAATCAGATGGTACCCAATGATTATTTGTGGACTATTGCAAAATCAATGCAGTTACAAAATCTGATTCATATCCTATGCCCTGTTTGGAAGACATAATTGAGAAGGTGGGACAAGCAATGTAAATTTCAAAGTTGGACTTACTTATCCTTTATTCAAAAGAGTGAAGGAAATTTTGGCTTTTGTGACATTGAATGGACTGTACCAGTTTGAAGTCATGCCATTTGGTATGAAAACTGTGTCAGCCACATTTCAAAGACTAACCAATAAAGTCATTTTGGGATTACCCAATTCTGTGCTGTATATCAACAAATTTTTAGTCACAAATGGAAGGACTATTTGGAGCATCTGTCAGAATTGTTCGATGGACTTCAGGAGGCAGGCTTGATAATGAACCTGGCTAAGAGTGAGTTTGCAGAAGTCCAAGACATGTTCCCAGGCCATGTCATTGAATATGGATAAATAGCCCCCGTGAAATATGAAAACTAAGGTTTTTCAGAGTATCCTATTACATCAAAGAGGACGAAAGTACTACAATTTGTGGGACTGAGTGGTTTTTATCGGATGTTTGTATTGAATTTTAGCAGTGTTGTTGCTCCACTGACTGACTTGTTGAAGAAGTGCAGACAAGTTCAATGGCAGAGAAATGTTAGAAGGCATTTCACAGCCTGAAAGCTGTGTTAACCACTGCCCGTGTTAGGCACAAATAATTAGGCAAAGCCATTCAAAGTGGCTATCGATTTGAGTGATGTGGGTGTCAATGCTCTACTTTTGCAAGAAGATGATGAGAAGATATAAAGACCTATTGGGTATTTTGCCAGAAGATTGAATAATCATCAACAGAAATATTCCACAATTAAGAAGGAGACCTCGAGTTTAGTGTTGGCATTGAAAATTTTCAACATTTATATTGCCAGTAATGTGTCTGAGACAACTAGACACACTGATCATAACCCCTTAATGCTTTTGGAAAAACTTAGAGATAAAAATTTCACACGTTTAGATTGAGCTTATTATTGCAGCCATTCAATTTGGAAATTATACACATGGCAGGATGAGAGAACATAATTGACAATGCATTGTTGCAACTTTTATAAATGAAGATAGAAGCATTCGGTGGTAGGAAAATACATACTGAAATGGACTGTACCAGTGAATGTTTACATGCTTAGAGTTAATGTTGTGTATATGTGTTGTAGTGTACTAATAACATTTGTATATTGATGGTTCATTTTTTATGTTGGGGGGAGGTGTGGCGATACTGTGGCCTTCAGAGGTGTATTTTGTCCTGGAGTTTTTTTTTTGTGAAGAGAGGTTGAGACAGAGGTGATCAGTGCTCTGCTCACAGCCAATACAGTAAACAACTTCTGAAGCCTTTTTTTTAAAGGTTGAGACAATAGAAGTGGCCTGAAGGGGTGGGGTCAAGCTCCCACAGAGCCAGAATTTTTTTGTTTTAGCTTTCTGCAGTTGCAGGGATCTTGAAGCTGGATGGAGAAATTCTTATTCCTTTCTCTGTTACGCCTAAAATCTGGGGTTATCTTCCTGTTGCTGGAATTCCATGTGAGACAATCTATTTCACTGAATTTTCCTTTGCCAAAGGTTGTTTATAAGATGTTCCTATATTGGAAAGTTAATTAGTTGTCATTAATATATATCTATTCCTTTGTTAAGCACTTCAACAGAGTTCCAGTTAAGCCAATTCTTTTATTTTTATTTTGTCTGTATTTTTAACTGTCATGTAAAAATAAAATGTGTTTTGCTTGAAGTTGAGTGGTTTGACCAATCAAATTGCATCTGGAATGCAACACCTTGCACTTAACTTTAAAATTAAAAAAAAGTAAGGTCTAGGCCATCTTTTTAATATATTTTGAGGTGATTTGGTCTGGTCCATAACAGGTGGAGTAGCCAATCCTTTAGTAAAAAGCAAAAATCATTCAAAACCTTTTAAATATATCTTCTTTCATGTTCTAGTGTCCAAAATTGCTTAAGTTGAATTTAAGGTTAAATTCTTGAAGGCTGCTCACAAATTTACAAATAAGCAGACTTAGCAGAAACGTTTGATGGTGATTAGTTCACCACCTGCTTATGCTATGATGTTTTAAAATTAGTGCAGAAGATTATGTGGAAGTGCACTAATGTCTTACAGTTATTAGAATTTGCAGTCTCCAGGCCAGGTACACCACTATCTGTTGAATTACATCAAACACAAAATGTATTCAAACCGAAACACAATTTTGCAAATGACAGCAGTTTTATTAATTTAGTCTGAAGCCAAATAAACAGACATCTTTTTAAGCAACTAATTTGCACATAATCTAAAAGATAAATTACTTTTCTAAAAACAGTAGACTTGCTTTAATTTTACAGACACTTTATTTTCAGTGGTTCATTGTTCAAAGTAATAATGATATCTAAAAACTAAGGGAAAACCATTCACTTCCTATAGCACAAGCACTAAATTGATACAAATGCAACATAAAATGCTTTTTCAGAAAGGAAAATATCATGTTTCCTTTTCAAACAAATCATCATAATTATATACAAGGGACTTCACTGTAGGATATGGTCTGCCAGAAATGAAACAGAATGATGTGTGTTGAGTAGAGAGCAGCCATTACAAATTTGAAATTTTTTTGTCTCTTTCTCTTATTTCAGACAGCTTGAGGATAAGCATCTCAGTACCTTTTCACTCTCACCGTTGTCACTGACTCTCAAATAGAATGATTCCTTGTCTGAGTGACAAGGTGTTTGCAAATTATCTGTTGTAGATGTTCTCACATGATGTCCTCAATTTTAATAGATGGCAGAATAATATCTCACCTAACTGTAAGTTGTGTTCAATAGAATTAAGCACAGTGAAGATTCAGAGAACAGTAGTCACCATGCTATGTAGAATTTGCTCTTTTTTTAATCTCAATCATTTTCTTAAACAATTCAAAAGTACTGCATAGTCATGAAGACATTGCAGAATTATGGGTAGGTTGCAGTCTTCATTGTCCTTTAGAAAATCCATTTGATCTTCATTCTATGAATTACAAAATACCATTTGGGTGACAAAGAGAAAATCTATTGTTACAATGTAAAAATATACTGAGCTGATGATCTCTCTACACAATGGTCCTCTGATTTTCATTGAACAGACTGAAAAATACGATCCAGTAAGGACTAAGGCCAAGCAAATTTAAACAATGAATACAAATGCTAAATACTGCAGATACTGAAACTCTGAAATGAAAACACAAAATTCTGTAAGTACTCAGCAAGTCAGGCAGCATCTGTTGTGAGTTAACATTTCATGTTGATGACCTTTTGTCAGACTGGAAAAAGGAGGCTTTATATCCTTTAAACAGGTTGAAGCTAGGAAAAGGAGGTTGAGAAAGACCGAAAGGGAAGTTTCTCAAAGGGTTGAAAGACTATGAACCTGAAATTTAACTCAGTTTCTCTCTGTATGGATGCTGTGTATTTCCAGCACTTTCTTTTTTATTATAAATTGAACTCTCTGAGTTCAAGAAAGGATTGTCACTCACATATATATTTAAAATCGTTGACACAAAACTTTTGCATTTGAACCATAGGATTGATCGTTCCTTGAACAGCAGACATGGCAAATCAAATGTGTTTTCTGTGCATGAGGCTTTTTTTAAACTGATGATGCACTGTGAAAGAGAAATTATCAATCAATTATGATACTGTATGAATGAGAAAAGTGTTTCAGTTTTTCGTTGTTTTTGTTTTCCTTGCAATCTCCCCATTTGCTCCAAAATCCAAGAATGTGAGAGAATGTGCATTGCTCGAAAAAACATCAAGAATCTTCAACCCAAACTATTAATCATGTGTTCTGTTCTCAATTGTCCAAAGAACATTGAAAAATTAATGCAACTTTGTATACTTATTTCATTTTACACTGTAAGAGAGTTTGCAATGTAGACTGTTCAAGTCAGGCCATTGTTCACTTTGTGTTCTTTTCCAGCACCTTTTGGCAATTCTGTAAATTCTCATGAGTCTATTTCTGTGCTTTTTTTTCAGGATCCTCCTCCAGTTTCTCCATTCCAACTGCTTCCCTTACCCTAATTTCCAATGATTCTTTGTTTTTTGTAGGTATTTCACATTCAGTTGTGTAATATCCTACATGTCAGCAACGTGAATTCAAAGTGGCATATCATAGAAAGCTTTTTTGTTTCTGTAGACAATGGATTAGCATATTGAGATTTGTAACCTTCTTCCTGCTGTGTCTACATCTGTTTCCAAAGCTGAGGTTTGCCTTTGAGGGCACAGGGAAGGAACACTCCATGCAATTATGTTGTGTGCCTTTTTAAGCTAGAACATTCAAAATACACAGTGAAAATTACTTGATTCAAACTGACAATTTGCCATTTTCAACACTTTGTAAGTGTATTCGGTTTGTGTCATTTATTACAAAATTACATATAGATTGTACTCATCTGACAGGGATTGTACTCAATGAGCCGTGGTAATATTTTCAGAGACTTTAAAAGTGTTTCTCACACGAGTGGAAACAAAGCTATTTATCGACAGAAGAATGTAAAACAATTGTCTTGTCTCCTGAAAAAACGTGGAGACTGTGGATGCTTGGAAGTGAGAACAGGTTAGCACCAGGCAGTGATAGACTTGTAGCAACTAGCTGTATGAAAATCCACTAAAAATGGTTTACATTTAGCTGAAACCCACGAGTTGGGGTCTGTCATATCTTGGAAAGAACCCAAGTTGATTCTCTGTAGCCTGGGTGACATTTTCTGTCGTAGATATTTTTAATCAACATGCTCAAACGTGAGGCAGGTAGTATTTGAACCCAGACCTTCTTTCCCAGAGGTACAGACAAGACATCTGCACTACAAGAATCAGAGATAGTAGACTGCAAGAATCTTTGTTTTTATATATGAGTATGCTATTGAAACCCAGAATGACCTGTTCTGCTCTTAAATTTAATCTTAAAATGACTTGATATTACTTGAATTGTATACAAGGCTGAGATACCAGAAAACAACACGCTTGGCATTTTTGCTGTTATGAGATGTTGCTTAGCCTAAAAGATTGCTTAAAGTACACTTCTCATTAATTTATTTGCTTGTGCTTATGAAATTCCTGCACTCTGCAGCACCTAATGGTAGTTCTGCAAAGCCCTAAGTGAGCAGCTTGGTAATATTCAACATTATTCTAGTAATGATGTTGTAATATTGACAGATAAAAACATTGTATGTTTCTGCAATTTTCCCTCTTCAGACTTTGCTTCTTATTCAATTACTAACTCATCAGTTTTACCAGTTTGTCTTGATCTGTATCCTTGGGGCTTAGCAAAATCTTTTCTCAACTGACTTGCTAATAAGATTGAAGTGACGGTATTTCTTTTTGTACAGCCTACGTTCTATATGTGGCTACTTTTCTGCGGAATGGAACATTATACAGTTGGCTATTCTGCAGCTTCAATGTTTCAAAAGGAAATATGTAACTTCTATTATACAAATTAGATATTCACCAGCACACATTTCTAATTCTTAATAGTCATTTCATAGAAGAACGTGAAAAGTTATTTTGCAAAAATGAAACATTTATTTTTACTCATTTACTTGTTCCATTCCCCGCTATGCCAGGGTTTGAAATTAATAAACAAGCCGTGATATGATACATTTACTCCTGATTTGCAGACCAGAATTTAATCAGCAGCCAACATTCCTTGAACTGATCTTTAATTACAAACCCTGTGGTGTGCATGCTGTTGGTAAAGTTGTAATCTAATCTTCGTTCTTACTTTCCTATAGTGCAAATAACATCGCTGCATTAATGCAATATTGCTTGTCTTGTTACTTATTTACTAGTTCCAGTCTTGCTGAACGTCAGTTCTTCTGTAAGTGCAACATATGCAAACATCAGCTGGATTCCAGGAATGGGACATGCAGCTTCTGAATTTTATGTTGCATACATGAATAACCGTAAGCTGTTCTCGCTCTCTAATTCTTGTAGAAATTGTAATCAAATCCCCAATGGACCTGTTAATATACCTGTTCTACTTGCCCCACTAACTATGACTAACGAAGCAAATCAATGCAGTTTATTTCTTTATAACTCACTCTCAAATTAGCATCAGTTACAGGCAATTTTTTTAAAGATGCAAATTGTATTGTCGTTGTATTATTCGTATTGTTATATAAGTTTCATTGATATTTTAAGAAATAAAAAGTACAGTGATAAATGTGGCGTAACTTTTATAATTAAACCTAATTGTGCTTGAGTTGTTTTGGGATTAAAATCCCAGCCAATGTGTTGGAGTTAATTTTCTTAATGCAATTTCCATAGGTAAAGGTAAATGGAAGATTTCAGACGTGGTAAATGTTTCACAAAATTTCCACATCTTAGAAGGGCTAGAACCTGGAACTGAATATACAATCCGTCTTATGGCTAAGAACTGGTTTGATAACTCTAGCATTTTTGAAGATGTTATAGAAACAAGGGGAAAAGGTGAGGCACTGGTCCCATTTAAAATCTAGTGAACACATTTTTCATACATTACAAATAAATATACTGGAAAAAATACATTGGCGGAGCCAGTGAGGGGGTTCAGCCACTACCTCATCACTGCACCCCCACTCTTGCAAGATCCTCTAGAGTTTGTGTAGAAGGTTGTAGACAACCATACCTTTGGAGGACTACTTCTATTTCACTTCCAGGAGTCCACATTATTTATTTTCAGCTCTTGTGTTTGACCTACAGTCAGTCCAGTTATGGCTCAGCCTTCAGGCTTGGCTTGGGAGTATTACCTCAATATCAGCTTCGTATTCTGTTCTCCAATTTAGACAAATTTCAAATGGGGCAATCTGCCCTGCTCCCCTCCATCTCCTGCCCTCACCACCTTCCAAAGTGGCCAAGTCATGCTGCGCCACTGAAATAAGTATAATTTATATTCAAAACTATTGTTGATATGGAAAACTATTACCCTTAGATTATAGATCACAGAAGGAAAAAAAGGATGTTTGTAATCAACATAAATTGTTGCATTGGGACAACATGCATAGAATTTTCAATTTTTTGAGGTTCTGCATATAGTAATGCTTTGCTGTTATCCTGACAATCAACTTCGGTTTTGTTTGTAATTCATCAGCATTGCTTGTGCATGGCCTAACTGGTGCTTTTGCCATTGCTTAATAGGCTCTTGTAGGCATGCTTTATCATTCACTCATGACTGGTATATCAAGCCAAAATCATACATGAGCTAACAGTGAATGAATCAACCTAATCAGTATCTATGCACACTGGTAATTTAAGGTTCCTTTTTAATTTCAAAGCTATTCTCAAATCCCTGAATAATTTTATGTACTTGTTCAGCAGATGTCAAAAACGATTTGCAGAAATTTTCATCGAATGCAGAAGAAATGGTTATTACATAGTGTTACTCATAATTGTGGTCTCTTTGTTCAGCTCATATGTAGATACGTTGGGATTAAAATGGAATTTATGAGACAGGGATATAGCCAAGAGTTGGTTGGCATTGTGACCATAGCAATGACTTGATGTAGTATCATAGAATTTCATAGAATATTACAGCATAGAATAGTTAAGAATAACATAAACATTTTCAACATTTCGTAGTTGTTAGACTGTTTTTCGAGTCAGTTGCTTCCTTCAAGAAATTCGGAATTGTTCTTTGTTGACATCTTTTGATGCAGCTCTTTCATGCATGCATTGTGCCAAATAACATCAATGAGATGTGTTCTTTCGAACAAACCCTATTTCAAGAATATAACACTGCACAACTGAAGTATTTGAGCTTTTTTTTTCTACAGTTAATTACAGGTGAGATTTACTTTGCGTACATTATAAAATAAATGAAGTTTCTGACAAACAAGTATCAATGAGAAGAATGTAACAATTCTTAACATTTAGATAAGACTCATGGATAAAAATGATGTGTAGTATATTGATTGAATAAAGTTGCAAGAATTTTCGTGAAAAAGATGGTTTAATTTTACTAATTGCTACTTTTCTTGATGATTAATTATGTGGACTATAACAGCTTATGCAGGAATTCATGGAGGAATATCTACACAAGGATGGTTTATTGGCCTAATGTGTGCTGTTGCTCTCCTTACCTTGATTTTACTAATTGCTTGCTTCATAAAGAGAAACAAAGGAGGAAAATATTCTGGTATGTACTTGCAGTTATTCTTTAATATATGTAACAGTAAATGAGTACTGAATATTCATGCATATTCTGATAGTTAATGTTAATTAAGATAAAAGGAACACAAGGTACAAAAGAAAAGAACATTTCAAAGAAGCGCATTCAGGACATGTTTATTAATTGTTCTCAATAGTCCTGAATATAGATATTACTTATTGGTTTCTTTTATAATTTTGTGATAAAATTAGCCCACAATGAATTGCGATACAATTCTAATTCATATTAATGTTTGCTATAAAAGAATATTTGTGAGCTTGTATATTTAAATAATATATTTAAAGTCTATGTCTGTGCAAACTTGCCATATGAATATTTCCAGCATGAATTATGATGTCTTTATTTGGATTAGAAATTGCAAATTCTTTACTCAGAAGGCACAGAGATTCCAGTGATTTTAAAAAACTCCACATCTTTGCTTCCAACTGTCCCACAAACATTTCAGAATTATATAAAATTTGAGGACTGTATGATTGAAAATTGTTTCATGAACACACCTTTCTTTCATCTGAAGACCAGCGTTAATGTACATGCCAATATATCACCAGAAGATAGGCTAGTATTGATATAAAAGCATCTGCATCCAGTTTGTTACAGAGATGGTAGGAACTGCCAATGCTGGAGAATCTGAGATAACAAGGTGCAGAGCTGGATGAACACAGCAGGCCAATCAGCATCAGAGGAGCAGGAGTCTTGACCTGAAACGTCAGCTTTCCTGCTCCTCTGATGCTGCTTGGCCTGCTGTGTTCATCCAGCTCTATACCTTGCATCCAGTTTGTAGTGTTTTAATTTATGGATATGCTTTTTTCGAAGCATTTTCTTTCTTCATTCATAGGATGATGAGCACTGCTGGCAAAAGACAGCGTTTGTTGTCCATTTGTAATTCCCTTGAGAAGGTGGCAGTGAGTTACCACTTAAAACTCAAACTACCTGTATAAACACTTCGAACTAAAATCTTGCATTTCAAACATAGGGTAGAATCTGATTCTTTGAGCAAAGTGCTAATTCCATCGAGAATTTTTGGAGGGATTCTTGTGATGAGGAGCAGCGAAATTTCTCATTGTGTCATACCAAATGTGTCTCAATGATAGCCAGCTGCATCTCTGTGACCTCCCTCCTGTCCAATTCTATCCCCACCTTACCATAGACCATCCCTAGTGACTTGCCACTCATCAAAAAACGCTGAAAGACTGATATTCCTTGCTCCCACACCATCTTTGAAAGGCTGCTTTCCACGTGGACAAAACTAGGCAATTTGGCATTGCTGTTCACCAGCAGCAAAATGGTGCATCAACCACAAAACCAAGCTGTCTTGGCATGCAACTGACACTCATTCCTTTGCACATAAAACCCCATTCTCTCACCCTCTTCGCTGTTTAACTACTAGGCTGCACACTTCACTAGTCTTTAACTATATTCTGTCTCAAAAATCCTGATTATATCACTGTTACTCTGTCCTCAATGCCTACTGGAGAGACTTGCAACCTGTCATTATCATCGTGTAGGAGAATATTACACCAAGACAAGGAATTAGACAATTCCAAACATGACCACCTTTTTGTAACCAGCAAAAGTGAACCCAAACACTGCCAATAGAGACTGTAGTTCACCCCTACATTGCAAGCCAAAGGCTGGCATCATGACCAATGTCTAGTCTATGGCCTATGATGGTCCACTGCACCCAGCTCTCATCTACTGAAACCGGGTGTCAGTCAGGTCCTGTCTGGCTATTAGCACCTTACACAGTCGAACTCTGTGACAGACAAGGAGAGCTTCCTGTTCCCCAATGTTGTCATTGTCTTCCTTGGAAGACCATTCCTGTTTCCCCAGATCTTCATAATCTAAACATCACCTTGTTGCCTGCTGGAATTGTGCAGAGCACAGCACACCAGGATGATGCGGCACACTCTACGTGAAATATACTGGCGTGCGCCCCAAATCAATCCAAGTAGTGGAACCACATTTTCAGCAGCCCTGTTGTGTGCTCCACCATGGCCCTGGATGAAGCGTGAGCAGCATTGTATTTGCCCTCTACGTCAGTCAAGGCATTGTACAATGGTGTCGAAAGCTATGGTCAGCATTGGTAGCCCTTGTCCCTCAGTAGCCAGCCTCATGAAGTCCTTGGACCCTAAACTTGACAGGTACGTAAGAGTGTTCCAGGGTTCATGAGTGGTGACACTTGCCACAATAGTGGAAAGATACCTTTTGGAAGTTGTAACAATAATCACAGACAACCTGAACATTAAACAGATCTCTTTCCTGTGAATGAATTCCACAGTGTTCTGATATGCCCTTCTCATAGCCATGTGTATACAGTCTATGACAGCCTGCACCTGGGGAAAGCTAAGTATATTTCCATATCCTGCCTGGGCTGCAGCACTGACCTGGTCACTGGGGGGCAAAGTGTGACATAGTACAGATGGCCTTCCTCATTGTCCTGACGCACTTGTGAATGCATGACTGAGAAATCCCACACAGGTCACCCATTGATCCCTAGAAGGAGCCATTCCTATCAAAGTTCAAAGGCGCTGTCACTGGAGAGATGGCCTCCCAATCCTGCAACTCTTGGGTCCCTCTCCAGCACTCAAAAAAGTCCTGTTACAGTGCCCCAGGACAGCCACATCCTTTGTTGACACTGTGCTGCGCTTATCCCCATAAATGGAGGCAAGATCAAACATTTCTGGGTTTCCTGTGGACCATACACATCTTGAAGGGCCCTGTGGCTGCAATCTATCCCTGAGCTAGGAGCTCCTCAGCCTCCACTGTGGCCTGCTCCTGCTACTGGGCTTGCCATCAGGCCTAATCTTTCACCCTCATAGGAAGGGAGCAACTACAACCAACATCCTTCCAGCATCATTAAGCAGGCTTTTCCAGTGGAAAAGACCTGCAATCGAAACACAACGAAGTAAACATGTTTTTACGTCTCATATGTTACAGATGAGAGCTGAATATTCTTCTTCAAACAGTGAGAGATGCTGCACCCTGATAATGAGGGCTATGTCTCCATTATTCATTTAGCTTCAGCCTCAGAATGTGGAGACGCTAGGTGAAACATAAAATATAGGAGCAGGAGGAGGCCAGTCAGCCCTTTCAGCCTGCTCTGCCATTCATTAAGATCATGGGTGATCATCCAACTTAGTAGTCTGTTTCGACCTGTCCTCAGGCCTTAGGTCCCTTTAAGCCCCAAGTGCTTTTTCCAACTCCTTCTTGAAGCATACAGTGCTTTGGCCTCAACTGCTTTCTGTAGTAGCAAATTCCACAGGCTCACCACTCTCTGAGCGAAAAAGTTTCTCCTCATCTCAGTCCTAAATAGTGAGCCCTGGTTCTGGACTTCCCCACCATGTGGAATATTCTTCTTGCACTTTACCCTGTCTTATCCTGCTGGAATTTTCTCGATTTCTCGGTGGTCCCATTCTTCTAAACTTGAGTGAATACAATCCTTACCGATTCAACCTCTCCTCATACATCAGTCCTACCATCCCTGGAATCAGTTTGGTTAAACTTTGCTGCACTCCCTCTCTAACAAGAAGATCCTTCCTCAGAAAAAGAGGCCAAGAGAATAGTTCTGAGGAAGGGTCACCGGACCTGAAACATTAACTCTTGATTTCTCTCCACAAGTGCTACCAAAACTGCTGAGCTTTTCCAGAAATTTCTGTTTTTCTTGCCAAAATACCACTTGCCTTCTTCACCACCTGCTGCACCTACAAGCTTACATTCAGTGACTGGTTTATGAGGACATCCAGGTCTCATTGCATATTTCCCACTCTCAATTTTTTGCCATTCAGATAATAATCTGCCTCCCATATTTTTGCTCCCACAGTGGATGACCTCTCATTTATCCCCATTATACTGCCATGTATTTGCCCACGTATTCAACTTGTCTCAATTACACTGAAGCACCTCTGCATCATCCTTTCAGCTCAACCTCCCAGGCCTCTTATGATTTGATTTATTATTGTCACATGTACCTAAGCGCAGTGAAAGGTTTTTTGTTTTGCATGCAGTGCAGGGGGATCATACCATATGAAATGCATAAGGGTAATCGAACAGAGTGAGGAATACAATGTTACGGCTACAGAGAAGGTTCACAAAGAACCAGATTAACGTTAAGTTTAAAATTTGAGAGAATCAGAGAATCATAGAATCCCTACAGAGAGGAAACAGGTCCTTTGGCCCAACAAGTCCACACTGACCCTCAGAGCATCCCAACCAGATCCATCCCTCTATAACTCACCTAATCTATATATCCTTGAATACTATAGGCAATTTAGCACAGAGGTCCGTTCAATCCAATAACAGCGGGGAAGAAGCTGTTCTTAAATATTTTGGTATATGTTTAAACTTTTGTACCTTCTGCCCAACGGAAGAGGTTGGAAGAGATTAGAACTGGGATGGGAGGATTCTTTGATGATGTTAACTGCCTTCCTGGGACAACGAGAAGTATAGATGGAGTCAACGGAAGGAAGGTTGGCTTGCATGATGGACTGGGCTGTGTTCACAACTCTCTGTAGTTTCTTTTAGTCCTGGGAAGAGAAGTTGCCATGCCAAGCCATAATGCATCTGGGTAGAGTGCTTTCTATGGTGCACCTATAAAAATTGGTGACAGTCTTTTTGGATGTGCTGAATTTCTTTAGCTTCCTGAGGAAGTAGAGGTATTGTTGTACTTTCTTGACCGTCACATCAACGAGGTTGGAACTGGACACATTGTTGGTGATCGTCACTCCTAGGAACTTGATGCTATCGATCATCTCCACCTCAGCACCATTAATGTAGACAAGAGTGTGCCCTCCACCTTGTTTCCTGAAATCAATGACGAGCTCCTTCGTTCTACTGACAGTGGGGGAAGAGATTGTTATCTTTTCACCATGCCACCAAGCACTCTGTCTTATTCCTGTCTTCTGTCTTGTCTTTGTTTGAGATCTGGCCGACAGTGGTGGTGTTGTCAGCAAACTTGTAGATGGAGTTAAGATTAAATATGGCCTTATACAGTCATGAGTGTATAAGGAATATAGTAAGGAGCAAGGACACAGCCTTGTGGGGTGCCGGTGTTGAGAATTATTGTGGAGGAGATGTTGTTGCCTGTTCTCACTGATTGCAGTCTGTGTCAGGACCTCAAGGATCCAGTTGCAGAGGGCAGAGCAGAGACCTAGGTCTCAGAGTTTGGAGATTAGTTTGGTTGTAATTATAGTGTTGAAGGCAGAGTTGTAGTCAATAAGTGGGAGCCCGATGTATGTATCATTGTTATCCAGATGTTTCAGGCATGAGTGTAGGGCCAGGGAGATGGCATCTGCTGTGGACGTGTCGCTGTGCATAACTTGTGATGGTGTCATATTACATTTAGTTTCCTCATTTAAATCATTAACATATGTTGTGAATAGCTGGGGTCCTAGCACTGATCCCTGCAGTCCCCATTAGTCACTGCATTTGTGAAAAGATCCATTCATTCCTACTCTTTGTTTCCTCTATGCCAATCAGCTTTCAATTCATTTCAGTACACCATCTCTAATCCCAGTGCTTTAATTTTACGTGCTGATCTCTATTTGAGACTTTGACAAAAGTCTTCTGAAAGTCCAAGTAAACCACATCCACTGGCTTCTCCTATCAATTCTGAATTATATCCTCTAAAAATTCCAGTAGACTTTTGAAGATGCCACACCAGCTGAGTGGCCAGCACAGCACATCAAAACAGAGTGCTATCTGTCCTGCAACAACCTTCTCTTCCCAGACCTGTCTCACTCAGTCAACTTTCCATTCCATTCAGTACATACCATCGATAAACTCACATGACAGATGATCAAGCTGTGGTCTGTGTCATCTCTGACCATGAGCAGCCCAGACAGTCTTAACATATTTTCCAATGCCCTGGACTGCGTGTGGACTGTGCCCTTTCCTCCCCCTTCCCTTGACAGATCCCTAAAGACAAGCAGCCTCTCTGCGTTTCTGCATTAAAGAACATATCAGTATAGCAGTAGTGATATCCTTTGGCTGTGGCTGAAGTGCAAGGTGCTAACTAGCATAGCACAGCATGTGAAGGCAAAGCATGGATGCTGCCCACATGGAGAAAAGTGCTGACTGAAACGAGTTTTGAGAGAGCAAGGAAACAGTCCTGAGATGCTGCCTAGTCCAATCTGTGAGTGTTTTTGCAGCAACTTTCAATGCTAGCTGTTGCTTCTTAAGCGGCCTATACATGGATGGGAGAGATGCATGGATGGACGAGAAGGGTTAACAAATGTCAGCCATTGTAGAGGAAAGCATTCAGTTGATCCCCATGGCAACAGATGACACTTGGTGCTAAGCAACATGGAGGCTGGTCTTCAGCTAGCTAAAGACTCCCACTCTGATTTCCATGATTTCTCAACGTCTGGCTTGTTTGGCACATTTGGTAAGATAGGAAGCTGAATATCAGAGAGTTGGGTTGCTGCATTAATAAGGCACAGTGCAAGTTATAATCTCACCTAATTGGCAACATGCCACTGCCTGGCAAGAAATTTGCTTTCCCACATAGCAAATGCATAAAAAATGCAGTGGAATGCTCTCAAAGTCAATTTAAGCCTCGCCTGACTTTTTGTCTAATTCTGCCACAAATCTTGTCATGGCCCACATTGCTCACACCCCTAAAGGGTGTTGCCAATTGTCTGTAATGTAGCACACTCTGCCCATCCAGTGTTGTTCTGGAGCAAATTTTTGAAGTTTTTTTCCGATATAAGTCAGCATTTTATATTAAGGGAACTTATGATGATTAAACAATCTTGAGTAGAATCTTTTTACCATTTTTAATGGAAATATAATCCAGATGCTGAGATTATTTTTATATTATTAAATCTGAGAGGAGGAGGTAAAGTAATGGTTAAATCATTGGACCAGTAACTCAGAACAAGTTCATTTTCTGAAAACATTGTAAAATTGCAATTCAATATAAATCTGGAATAACTTTTTTTTATCTTAATGGTGACCATATAAACACTACTAATTGTCTTAAAAGGCCTCCAGTGTACTCATATCGTTTAGGGAAGGAAATCTGCTGTCGTTAGCTGGTCTGGCCTACCTGTGACTCCAGAGCACATTTTAGCCACTGACAGCACAATCAAGGATGAGCAGTACATGGCCATTGAGCCAGTGAAACCTCATGCCATGAATAAATAAAAAGAAACTGAAACTGTAACCATCCAGAATACAAGCAAAACTAATTGATAAACAGATCATCTAAAGTATAATTTTACAACCCCGCCTATTCATTATTTTGAATAATAGGTGTAGTTTGTATTGACCAGGATATTCTCTCTAAACAGGATAATGAAAAGAAAATATTGGTTATATTTTTGTCTGCCTGCTAAGTGAGCACAAAAGAAAGAAATTGGATTACTTTAAGTTGCATAATTGATAATCTTGGTTTAGTAATAACTTAAATTCATTAGCCTAAATGCTTCATTCAGTTTCGTGATGGTAAAGGCCTTAAATATTCTTGACTCAGGAAAATATGATTTGTTATTTAAGTAGTCAAAGGAATACAGTTTCTTTCGATAGAAGCTGCTCAATACTCCATGCTGTCAAATCCTAATTGAAAAATGCTTTTGTTAGAGAACTAGTGAATTCATTTTTTTCCCCCAGCATATCCCCTCAAGTCCCAGACTCAAGTCTCATTTCTTCTTGCCGACCAACTTATTTATATTCTCTGAACTAAAACAAATCTCAACCCAACATCCTGAAGTGAATTCCTTATTTATCTAGTCTCTGAAGCACCGTTTTCTTTAACGAGTCTAACTTTCATCTGCTCTGGTTTGCTAATTAGATTCCTTTCATTATTGAGACCAAAGACACTCTTGACACTCATTAAAGCAAATAATAAACATAGATTGGGAAGGAGATTGGATTCACTATTATGAATTAACACAGAACCTGCAATTTCTGACTGATTCAAGCTGGCCGAAATAAGAGTGCATTTGGGGAAAAATGTTTATGAGACACAGAGAATTGGTGTTCATCAGGGTTCAGTATCCAAAGAGAATAACTGTGTTTGTCACTGTTTAATGGGTCAGGCAATAGTGCTGATATCATCAGGTTTCTATTTTATTCTGAATGCCCATCTGTAATTTGTTTCACGGATAAATCTCAAGTAGTTTTATTCCTTACAATTGATTACACTTTCTGATTAAAAATATGCAGCTTTCCAGCCCCATGTCTCATTTTCTGTGACTTTTCAAATCAGATGATGCATCTTAGCATATCAGAGTACACAGAGTAAGATTTCAAAATAACAACGTTGTTTGTTGAATAATGAGATCATCAATGTCTTGATTGAAAATATCAGCATGTGACCTTGTTGCACAGTATCTGGAACCAGAAAACAGAAAAAGTACTGACACAAACAATTCTACTCAGCAATTTTTAAAAGTTTGTTTTATTTGTGACATTTCTATAATATTAGATTCAGCTCGAAGCCAGTGTTCCAGCTGAACTCCATGGATAAACAGCAAGAAGCAGTCTGCACGGCTTGCTCTGTGATACAGAGCAATGCTGTTACAATCCCTGTAAAGAATGATAACAAGTAAAAATAAATGAATGTCCAGAAACCAACTCAAAGGATACACAGCAAGATTTATAATTTTAAGATATTCATTGTAACATCACCTAAACACTCCTTAATAAGGAATTAATCGACTAAACTGTAGAAAATCTATCTCCTTTCTAACTTTTTTCACAAGACCAAGGGCCACACCGCATTAATATGTCACCGTTCACTCTGCAGCATCGTATTCTTTACAGCAATCGGTCCAAAGTTATTTCCAGCTTTAAAAATAATTTGCTTCTCCCCATCTTAAGAAATTGAGAAGTCCAGTTTATACCAAATTTAGTTTTCATCACTATTTTAGGATTCCTGAAGTGTCTTCCAGCAACAAGGCCCTCTTTTGTGTCCCTGGACAAATCTTCCAGTGTCCCTAACTATAAATAGATCTTCAACCAGAGAATGAGCTTCCATGAGTATCCTGCCCTGTGGCAAACTAGGGTTTTTCTGTACTATTAGTAGCAGCTGCTGTTTCTCTCTCCCTAACCCTCTCATTCTCTCTCTCTCTCTCTCTCTCTGTCCAGGCCAAGCTCTTCATACTAAGGGTCTCTGAGGCCATAAATTTGTACAGAACAAAGCCAGCTGTTCCTTTCTTTGGGTTTAGGTGTAAAATTTGGCATTTGGGGATGGGGTTTGGAGTGAGTATCTCTTCAGAGCCAATTCAATCAAATACTTTTCTTTCTTGCCAACTGTTTCACCACTTTCAGTGAGGGGAAAATTATGCCGTAGATACTGATGAGTTAAAATTTCCTTTCACTAACAAACGTTCTAGGCTGTCAGAAGTCCATCATCTAATCTTAACATCTGTCTCTATTAACTTACTTGTGCATTGAAAAGGGCTCAGCCAGAGTTTATGTAATATTATGTCTTTTCTTTTTTCAACTTACTGTGGAGAAGGTTATGCATTATGCCTCACACTCTGCTTATTTGTGTACCTTATGAAAAACTAACCTATTATTGATCTGCTACCTTATGTTTGATCATTTGAAGTCCATTTTGCATAAAGACAGAAAATACAAGTTGTGTGCGTGCGATATTACAGTAGCTGATTCACACAATAAGATTTCTCTTTCACAATCTCTGGGTCACAATACAAATCAGCTAGATATTGGGCAGTAAGTTGTGTACTCACAGGGCTGACTTTTTGTCTGGATACAAGAGGGCATCTCTGTGCATGACCAAAGAATTAGCCACAAGAGCATTGAACCCTCACAATGCAAAGTGGACACCAAGCTTCACAAGTCAGTGTTAGACAGGAGTGAGGATACCTTTCTCAGCATTCAGCTTTGCTGATGAAAACTCCAGCTTTTAGTTTGTGCCTCCTTGAATTTTAAACCATTGTCTTAATCAGCTGAAGACAGATCCTGGAACATCCTTGATTCCTGAATTCCAACACACGAAAGATCTCTCTCACACACAGATATACCCTCTCTCTCTCGGTCTTGCCCTCTCTTCACACACACAGACAAACAGACCTCTCTCCCTCTCTCTCTTACACCCTCGGATGAACCCTTTCTCTTTCTTTCACACATACCTGCACGCACGCGCGTGCACACACACACACACAAAGCACACAACACACACACAATACACACACACACACTCACACGCATACACACACACGCACACCACTCAGTCAGACCTTGCTTGCTCCCTACCTCACTCACACACTGAAAGTCCATCCTCTGTCTCTCTCTCAAACACATATACTCTGCTGTCCGTCACACACACAGGTACACACACTGCTCTCCCTCTCATACACAGATACACACACTGCACTCCATCACATACACAGATACACACACTGTACTCCCTCATCTACACAGATGCACACACTGCTCTCCCTCAGACACACATTGCACTCCCTCACATACACAGGTGCACACACTGCTCTCCCTTACATACACAGATGCACACACTGCTCTCCATCAGATACACGTACACACACTGCACTCCCTCATGTACACACGTACATACACTACTCTCCCTCACATACACAGATACACACAGTGCTCTCCATCAGATACACGTACACACACTGCACTCCCTCATATACGCAGGTACACACACTGCTCTCCCTCACATACACAGATGATACACACACTGCTCTCCCTCACACACACAGTTACACAAAACACCAGTGGAGAAATAGCAGTTAGAATTCTTCCAAGCACACAATCCTCAATATTTTACTCCAGCCTTCTGAAAAAAAATGCAAGAAAAAACAAAAATTTCCTAACACGATGCAAATTTTTTTGCAGCTTTTGAATGTTTATTGTAGCCTGCTGTTTGCATGGCATTCAAGTATTATATGCTGTAGCTTATGACATAATCAAAATAACCAAATCCTGCCATATGTTTTCATTTCTTTCCCCAAGAGCTCCCTTGACCCTTCCATTTCAGATGCTGCTTTTCTTCTTGCTTATTCTCCGATGCCTGTATGCCAACTCTGGGGAAAGAAACAAACCACAGAGTTTGATGCAGATAAACCAATTGTCATTGTCAGTAACAACGTAAATGCAGGTACATATGGTGAAATGAGACCTCAGTTGAATTTAAAACTATACAGTGAAAAACAAAAATGAGTGAATCAACAACTCACAAAGGCTCCATTGACAGCATCGGCTAGACCACCGTCACCTACAAGAAACCCTCCGAGTCACATATCATTCTGATTGATCCAGACTTGAAATTATGTCCATGCTCTGTCACTGTCGCTCAACCCAAAAACGCCCTTCCTCGCAGATCCCATCTACTTGGACACTATTCTCAAGTATCTGGCTGCTGGTGGATCCTCCAGCTGAGATGGTGGGATTGGAGCAGGGGCAACGGAATGACCTGCATCACTTTTGCCACCTGCAGACCACCATCTGCAACACTAAACGTGCCAGTCTGCTGTTGGTGAGACTTAGCCTTGGTGTAGTTCTAACCATCAACCAGGCAAGGAATCCAGACAATTGTGTCTGCCTGCAACAAGCCCCAGGACTCCCCTTCCTTCCTCAACCCTTGCACTTCATCTGCTCCCCCAGGCCTCAGCAGCCCAATTCTTCCCAAAACTCCAGGTTTTGAGAGATCCGTCCCTTCCTCCCCGAGTCTCTGTCATACCCAAGTCCCTCGATGTTCAAGGACATAGTCTCTCTCTCTCTCGGGCTCTCTCTCTCTCTCTCGCTCTCTCTCTCCACCCCTCTCCAATTTGGTCTCTCCCCCTCCATTAGTCTCTCCCTCCCCCCTCCAATATCTCCACCCCATGGGCTAGAGCTGAATGAGATGATGCCATCAGCATAATTTACAATCCCAGTTGGTATAGTGGAGTTGGGTGGAGCATTTCAGGGGCATGGGGAAGAATGAGGATCTTGAGGGAGAGCTGAAGATCTTGGGGGAGGTTAATGGGACAAGGATCACAGGTGTGGGAAGGAGTCTTGTGTGTATGTAATAGAGACTGAGGATTGGGGCTAAGTGGTTGCAGGGGGTGGAGGCGTTAAGACATATAAACACTTGAACTGTTTCTACTTCCGTAAGCAGCACTGTGTATCTATGGTGCACAGTATTTAATATTGACACGGTGTTAGTATATGTCAAATCAGCATTGTGCATCTGTAACCCTCAATGTGACACAGTGCAGATGGTATCTCAATCATCAAGCCAACCATCCAGTCTTTCAGTGAAGGTTACCTGGTTCTGATTTATTTGAATTTGATTTGATTTATTATTGTCACATGGACCAGGATAGAGTGAAAATTATTGCTTTGCGTGCTATCCAGGCAAATCATTCCCAACATGAGTACATCAGCGTAATAGAACAGAATGCAGAATATAGTGTTAGAGCTTCAGAGAAAGATCAATTTCAATTTATGAGAGGTCTGGTCAAAAGTCTGATAACAACAGGGAAAAAGTTGTTCTTGAATGTGTTGGTATGTGTTTTCAAACTTTTCCATCTTCTGCCCAATGGAAGAGGGTGGAAGAGAGTTTCACTGGGGTAGGAAGGGCCTTTCATTATGTTGGTTGCTTTCCTGACTCGGGGGGTAGTAGATGGGGTCAGTGGATGGAAGGCTGGTTTGCGTTTGCTGTGTTTGCAACACTCTGTAACTTTTTGCAGTCTTGGAGGGAGCAGTTGTCATGCCAAGCTGTGATGTATCCAGGTAGAATGCTTTCAATGGTGCATGCATGATAATTGGTAAGAGTCATTGTGGACATGCTGAATTTCCTTAGCCTTCTGGGAAAGTAGAGGCATATGTGTGCTTTCTTGACTGTAGAGTCAACTTAGATGGACCAGGATAGATTGTCAGTAATACTTACTCCTAGGAAGTTGAAGTTCTCGATCTTCTCCCCCTCAGCTCCATTGATACAGACAGGGATGTGTCCTCCACTTCCTGAAGTCATTGACCAACTCCTTTATTTTGCTGACATTGAGGGAGAAATTGCTGTCTTTACTGGTTAGTCATAACCAGTGACAGCAGCTCGATAATCAGGCCCACAGTTATCTCCAGAATGAATCATTGCTCCTCTAGTCACTGCAAGTGAGAATCAGTGCAAGTTTTGTGAAGGCACAGTTACTGGTGCCAACTGATTACTGGGAAAAGAGGAAAAATCAGATTTCCTCCCATACACGGTTTTCATTTTGTGGCATGGGGTCCAGAAGCTCATTTAAAGCTCACCAAGTTTGAGAGTTCCTGCAGAAAATTCAAAACCAGATAATGACTGAAGACTGAAGCATTCTGAAAGGCATGTGTAAATGTTCTTACACATTCAAGTTTCACTATCAGGTGCTTTAGTAGAATTTCAATGTACATTTGATGCAGTGATTCATCATATGAACCTGTATTGTAATGGTAAGTTTGCCCTTACAACGAACAGCGTTGAACATTTTTTTCACATTCAGGATCGAGTGTTTTCAAAACACCCAATTATTAGTGAAAAAAGTTACAATATTTCTTACCAGCCTGTGATGATACCTTTTATACTTTGATTCAAATGGCCCTAGTTGCTTTTCAAGAATAAACTTTGGCTTTGGTCCTTAAAAACAATCTAATTACCTGATACCTTAAATACTGGTATTAATTCTTGACCAGTAGCTATACACTTGAAAGAAATCTGACTATTTGCTCTCTTGCAATGATCTTCAGCACTTTGCTTTGAAAATGAACCTTGTGTTCTTTCCTTCAGCTGTGACCATTATCAGTGCTTGGCTGAGTTTCAAGTAGAAATGGATTTCATTACAATACCTGTTCTATTTTTTTCTGAAAATGAAGTTTTAAGAACAGATTGTCCTTTTGCTGTAATATATGGTTTGTTTAATACAAACTAATAGGATTACAAGTCTTACAAGCTTTTGTTTTTCACATGACATGATACATTTTGTTCTCAGTTCCAATGACCTGGGAGCTTTACTGACTTGGTAAGAGCTTTACTTTTCTCAAGGATTCTAAAATATTTTCTATGGAATGGCACAGAGTCTGAGGACTGTGCATAGTTCATATTGAGTGAATAGATACGTATCCCACATGGGGATTTCAGGTGGTATGGTGAAGCATGGGTGATTAGGGACCATGGAGCATTAATGGGAGCATAGAGGTAGCATGGGTCATCTGAGGGACACAGGGATACATGTGGTACAGAAATTGTAAAGAGTGGACATGGGTTATCTGAAGGGGCAGGGAGGTGGCATGAGTTGGGCAGGGTTCCTCTGACAGAGCATTATACTAACATGGAACCATTGAGCAGCATGGTATAATGATCCAAGGAAACATAAACTGCCTGGGGGTTGGGTAGAGCACATGACAGGTGACATCTGTCACTGTTGAGAGATGGGATATTGTGTTGAGGAACTGAGGTGAGCCTTCTAAGTGGCCCAATCAATTCTCATGCTCTTCCCATGCTGATTTGCAGCTTGATTACTAGGAACTCAAATCAGGTTTGTACAGACAAAAATGGCATGTGAAGTCACACATAATAGGTGTGAATCTTGTGAGCTGTGAAGATGCATCTGGTAGATTTTCCTGAGGGTGCAGGATTTTTCAACCCAGGTTAACAAATTTCTTCAGAGATAGTAGGAACTGCTGATGCTGGAGAATCTGAGATAACAAGGTGCAGAGCTGGATGAACACAGCAGGCCAAGCAGCATCAGAGGAGCAGGAAGGCTGACGTTTCGGGCCT
>NC_063347.1:46141962-46157279 GCF_021869965.1 Rhincodon typus | reverse complement strand
AAATTTCTTTTCTGAAGAAGGGTCGAGGCCCGAAACGTCAGCCTTCCTGCTCCTGTGATGCTGCTTGGCCTGCTGTGTTCATCCAGCTCTACACCTTGTTATCTTAAACAAATTTCTGATGCTTCACATTTTCATTTAAGGAGAGCCATTTTGGGAATCAAAGACAGATCATTATATTTTGTCTATAATTATATGCAAACCCAGTAGGCCTGATAACACTTTTTTTGTCTTGTTGTACTGTGCACAAATTTCTGCCAAATCTTGTGCACATGTGAAAGACAAGATACATTTCAATGTGTCATTCCATTCAGAACAATGATTATCGGTAATGCTAAAAATGACAAAAGCATTTTTACAAAGTATGCCTATCTAATTATATTCTATACAAATGTCATTCACCTGTAAATAACTATTCAGCTTTGAGAACTTTTGGTTCTTCTTTGTTACTTAATACCTTACAATTTGCCTATCAAAGGCAACTTGACAACAGAATTTTATGAAATAATTCTTTCCTGCCATATCAGATGGTCTGCTGCGTACAGCCTTTGAAGAGAGACAATGATGTTTGTCTTTTTAACTTTGCTTCTTGTTTTTTGACCTATGGTTATACTGTGCATAGCTGTTACGTAACTTTTTTTTTTCTTAGTTTCTCCGTTGTGTAACTAAGAATTGTACCTGGTACCTTTGCACCTCAGATGGTGCTGTAAGTGGCAACTTATAAACTTTTCACTGTACTCATTTGAGTACAGGTGACAATAAAGTTAATTCAATTCAATTCAATATCACTAAGCAGAAAACATGTAAATCATTGTCATTGCAAGGCATTTCTGCATAAACTTGTTTGCTTTCTGACTGTGTTCGACTAATTGTTTGACAATAAGAAAGACATGACTAGAAAAGATTGCTGAATCACAATAAATTAAAAGTAGCATAGTTGTTAATTACAATTAGAATTAATTGGCGATTCAACAAAGTGCTTTTGCCTTTTAAAGTACGAGACCAGAGATGAACAACAAGTCTTAATTTTGATATTTCCTTTATTACATTTTCTCAATTTTCTAGGGTCTAGAACTAAAAAACAGCCGGCAAAATTAAACATCTGACATGCTCATGTGTTATTCATTTTCCTTCACAGTTAAAGATAAAGAAGATGCTCGGGCAGATCCTGAGGCCCAACCAATGAAAGAAGAAACATTTGGAGAATATGGGTAAATGTTTTAAATTTTTGCACTTGATCAGAACGAATTCATTGACATTGATATCTATTTGTCTCTTCCTTTCCTTTAATAATAGTCTACTTTGCTCATTCAAATCCAGTCTTGTTTATACCCTATGCAGGAACTATTGCTGCATTCTTTAACATTATATCCAATTTTATTTGTTCTGTTTTTAAATCAGGCTGCCAAATCAAAATTTATGAAGAAAGTTAAATTCATTCATAATCTACTTAAATGTTGATATTGTTATTTTCTTTACATTTTTGGTGACTTAGTAAACTAATAATCTATTTCATGTCGTCGAATAAGTTTGGAGACCTAGGATTCATTGTGAATTGTACGTTTGCACCTAAAACAGTATTATTCAATCAAATTCCTATTTTAAAATACATACAGGGTTTTAAGCATCAGCTACAATGAGTTAAAAAAAGAAACATACAACTTAAACCTGTCAGTTTTTACTGCATTTAGCATTTTACTTTGGACATGATAACTTCATATATCTAAATGCCCTGATTACTTCCTGCATGAGGCAGGTCAATGCTGGGCCTCTGCAAGAACAACTTTGTTAGTCTACTGCCCTACCCTTTCACTGTAGCCCTGGAATTTTTGTTTTCTCTTCAAGTAATTCATTTTACTTCAAATAATTCTTATATATAATGATATATAATAAATAATAAGTCCCCTTTTGAAAAGCCCCACAATAGAGTCTGCTTCCATTACTCTCTCAGGCAGGGCATTCCAGATTCTAACCACTTGCTGCCTCAAATAAATTTTTCCTGTATTGAATTTGGATCTTTTATCATTCGCGTAAAATCAGTGTTTTCTAGTTCTCAACCCTTCCACAAATGGGAACAATTGCTCCTTATCTACACTCTCCAGAACTGTCCAGTAATCTTTTTTCAAATCTCACATCAAGCTTCTCTTCATTGGAGTAATAGCCACAGCTTCTCCAATCTAGTTGCAAACTCCGTCATCCTTGGAATGTTCTTTTTCTCTGTAAATCTTTCACATCCATTCTAATGTGTGATGCCAAAAATTAGACACGTGGCTGAGGCCAAACCTGTGTGTTTGTTTTCATTGTAGGCTTGTTTATACCTTGCAAACTGCTTTCTCAATTTGCCTTGCCACCTTCAACAATTTCTGCACAGAAATCCGAAGACCTTCTGCTGCAACACTCCAGTTAGAACTGTAACCTTTATTTTGTATTTCCTCTCCTCAGTGTTTTCCTACCACAATGGAGCACTTAATGCTTTTCAATATTATGTTTAATTTGCCACATTCCATCAGCATGCCGATGTTGTTTGAAATCCGTCACTATCTTCCTCCCAAGTTCACAATGCTTGCAAGTTTTCTGTCAGCTGAAATTATGAATTCTGAAACTGTGTGCTGCAGACTCCAGTCTAGCGCATTAAGGCAAAAAAAGAACAATGCCCTAACACCAGTCCCTGGGAATCTCACTCTATAGTTTCCTCCAGTTTGACAAACAACAGTTCAATGCTACTTTCCATTTGCTGTCACTCAATCAACTTTGTGTACTTGCTGTCAGGGTCCTTTTTATTCTACAGGAATAACATTAGTAGTACAGAGGCAAAGTGATGTTTCTAATCATTTACCTCGGATATCTTAATTTTTACATCTTCAACTTCAATTATATCCTGAGGAATTAATCTCTGCTTGTAAAATTAACTTTTGAAGATCGAGTGTATTTGTTTGGTCATACTTATTGAATTGAAAACAATTGAAAACTCACTTGCTCTGAAATGCTGCATTCTTAATGTTTTCTTCTATTTTTCAAGGCGAACTGTTTTGTTAATATGCCCAGTTCAGACCATTGCATTGATTTCACATATATTTCTGCACATAGTCTTGAATTCATCTTATTGCCTGGATAATTGAAGCAGAACTTCCCTAATTTTGTGTTTAATACCCCTTACAATAAATGATAACATTCTATTAGCTTTCCTAATTACTTGCTGTAGCTGCATATTAATCTTCTGTGATTCATGCAGAGCTCAGCAAGGTTCTTCTGCATCTCAGAGTTCTGAAATTGTTCAATATTCAGATAATATACTTATATATTCTGCATGCCAAAATGGACAATGTTCATATTTTCCTACATTATACTCCACTTGCTGTCTCTTTTCCCACTCATTTAACCCAGCAGTATCCTTTTGTACCCTCCTTACATCCTATTCACAACTTCCTTTCCTGTCTATCATTGTGTCATCAGCAAATTTGGCAATGATGCTCTGTGGACCCACATATATAAATTGTAAACAATTGATGGTCCAGCACACATCCCTGTGGATCTCTGCTATTTCCATCTTGCTAACCAGAAAGAAACCCAATAATGATTATTCCTCACTTCTTGTTCGTCAACCAAAAGAATGTTTTCCTCCTTGTCATGTGCCTTTATTTTCTGCAATAAACCTTGATGTAGCATCTTATCAAATGCCTTCTGGAAATTTAAGTGAACAGTCACCAGTTCCACTTAAACCAGTGCACTTTTTTGCTCTTGTGCTGTGAGCATCTCTGTCCCAGCCAACATTTGTTGCTCATTGCTGATTGAGAAGGAATGTTAGGAAAGGACTGCAACATTTTTGACGTTGAAACAATGAAGAAAAATAATATGTCAGGATGGTCTGCGAGTTAGAGAGGGGCCTGCAGATGATTTCCCATTCATTTATGCATCTAGCTGGTAGAGGTGATGAGTTTGGAAGATAGTGTTGATGAAGGCCTGGTGAGTTACTGCAGTGTGTCTTTGCAGATGGCACACAGTAGTCACTCTGCATCAGTGATGGTGGGAGTCAACATTTAAGGTGCTGCATGAGTTTCCAATCAGAAGGTTTGATTATTCTTGATTGTTGGATCTGTTATTCTTGCACCTCCTTGAGTGTTTCTGGAGCCACACTTTTCTCGAGGGAATTGGAGAAGATGTCATATCTCTTCTGGTTTAGATCAATAGGCTTTGGGGAGTCAGGCGGGGTGTTACTTACCTCAGAATTAGAGTCACAGAGTCATTGACTTTTACAACACGGAAACAGACTGTTTGGTCCAACTTGTCCATGCCGACCAGATATCCTAAATTAAAGTATCCCATTTGCCAGCATTTGGCCCATATCCCTCTAAACTCTTCCAATTCATAGACCTATCCAGATGTTTTTAAAATGTTGTTATTGAACCATCCTCCACCACTTCCTCTGGCAGCTGGTTCCATACATACACCACCCTCTGCATGAAAATGTTGCCTCTTATGTCTCTTTTAAATCTTTCTTGTCTCATCTTAAACCTAGTTTTGGACTCCCCCACCCGGGGGGAAAAAAAACCTTGGCTATTTACCCGATCCATGCCCCTCATGATTTTATAAACCTCTGTAAGGTCACTCCTCAGCTTCTGACGCTCCAGGGAAAAAAGCCCCAGCCTATTCAGCCTCTCCCTATAGCACAAACACTGCAACCCTGAGACTTCTTGTAAATATTTTCTGAATTCTTTCAAGGTTCCCAAAATGCTTCCTGTAACAGGGAGACCAGAATTGCACTCAATATTCCAAATGTGGCCAAACCAATGCACTGTACAGCCACAACATGACCTCCCAACTCCTATACTCAATGCATTGACCAACAAAGGCAAGCGTACCAAACACTTTCTTCACTATCCTATCTACCTGCGACTCCACTTTCAAGAAATTATGAACCTGCGCTCCAAGGTGTCTTTGTTCAGCAACACTCCCCAGGACCTTACCATTAAGTGTGTAAGTCCTGCCCTGATTCACCTTTCCAAAATGAAGCACCTCATATTTATCTAAATTAACCTCTTGCTGCCACTTCTTGGCCTATTGGCCCATCTGATCAAGATCATGTTGTATTCTAAGGTAACCTTCCTTACTGTCCACTGCACCTCCAATTTTGGTGTCATCTGCAAACTTACGAACCATACTGACTATGTTCACAAAGTCATTTATGTAGCTGGTTCAGTTCAGTTTCTGGTCAATAGTAACCCTCCCAGGATTTTGATGGCATTGTTTCAGCGATGTCATGAGGAGGTGATTGATTCTGTCAATGAAAATGGTTATTCTCTGGCATTTGTGTGGATCAAACATTACTTGCTACTTAAGAAGAAACCCCTCTAAAAAGGTGATCTGGAGCCGCTATCATACTCAGGCAGGAAAGGAGGGCTCCAAAGCCATTTTGTAATTGGGAGGCCACTTCGGAGGCACTGAACTGGTGCTTACTGCCTCGACAAAGAGATTGAAGTGAACTTCCTAGTTGGCCTCCAAGAAAAGGCCTTAATAGAACTTAATATAACTTAATAGACATCATTGGCTATCAGAGTGCCAGTAGACCTGATACTTCACCTCCTGAGAAATGGACCAAGAGTGGCATGGAACTTAGGACTTATGCAGGATCTGTGGCAATAGTTTTCGCACCAACTTAGCTGGAGCTGATGACCCAGCTCGAATCCTTTGTTGCTTATTTTCTGGGATCAAGATAAACACTCAGTGAATTGTCCCTCTGCATTGGATATCATTTTTTTCCTCATTTTATACTTGATGAATACATTATTAATGCACAAATCTGCCTTTATTTGAATAGAGTCTGAACTGATGAATTCTATTAAAAGGAAAACATTAGTATTTTCTGTCAAATAGATTTCATGTTTGCTTTTCATATATTCCTACAAATGGTCCTAAATTCATCTTGTTGCAATGTTTAATGAATTGCTGTTTCAGTTCGAATCAATTCATTATTATTTACTTGACACTACTACAGCATTATAATTACTGACTCTTAGTTCAATCTCATATGCGTCAAGAATAGATGAGCCAGATGCATTTAATTTTCTTTTGGATAATTAATTTGAACAGAATCACCAGGATTTATGCATACACTTTTTCAATCATAAAATTAGCTCATGAGCCCTTCTGATTATTTGAACCACATTTTAATCATTTTGATGATCAGCAGATTTAAAAATAAAATCATTTGATGGAACGTATGAAAGCAGGATAGTTGAACTGAGGCAGGTTCTTGCTTCTCTTCTAACTTTCATTGTAAATCTGAGTTGAGTAGTATATTGACCAGCTGTTCATAACAACCATACTTTTCTATGTAACAGACGTGATATCTGCTTTCGTTTTTGCTTTTGTAAAGCTATATTGTCATCCAGGCTGTGGGCTTTTTATGTTCTCCTGAATCAGTACAAGATTTAGTGTTTATCCTACTGATCGATTCGATGAAAACAGAAATGACCATCTTCATCCATTCTGTTTCGTGACATGTGGATTCCACATTTATTGCACATAATGTGCTTTTAAAGTATCTCGAGAAGTTATGCATATACTACAGAACATCTGATCAAACTAGACCAGTTATTAAAACTTCAATACTAAATTAAAATCTCGATGGTTGTTTTCTGTATATTGATATTCACCCACATACTGCTAGATTTTTATTGAAGTCTTGACCTGTGACTGCAGAAATAAATTAAATTGGTGACCAAATGTTGCACCTTTAATATTTGCAGACCTTATAATTGATGCTATCTTAATGATGGCATCTCAGTTACAGTGCAGAGAAAAGGAAAATCAATTGAACACATCTAGTATTATCGATTCAAACATGAAATTACTTTTGCAATTGTGATTTGATTAATAAAGCCAAGAGTGTGTTATTACTCAATCAAAGTTTTATGGTCGACGATGCGGTGGGAATAAATAGATGAAGGTAGAAATTGATATACATTGTAATGGATTTACACAGACAAAATATGGAGATGGGGGTTAATTTTATAAACACACATTCTAATTGGCAACAGGCAAATTTTGACTGCCCAGCTTTAAATGAAAGCAATTATTGTTTTAAACTGGCATTTTAATCTGACTAATTAGAAGTTTAAAATTTGATTGTGGATGAAAATGCTGAATTGAGAAAAATCTGAACAGAGAAAGTGACATACATGTTTCATCCCATTTTGCCAGCTTTACAGCAGCATAATTTCCTTAGAGGGAACTGCTGGAGTTTGCTGAAGATGAGCTATTGCCATGAGTGGAATGTGGAAACAGGGGGAGGTGCTGGCATTCCATTTTGAGCACTCTCTCGTTCACCTTGCCCTGCTCTCCAGTACCTATCAAAGGCCCATTACTGGTATTTCAGATCGTCCACATCAATCCCTTCCAAAGATCCAATAAGTACCATGTTAATTTAACGTGGGCCTTATGCCAGAATCGTCTGCCTTGCCATCTGTTTCGGGTGCAAGTCTATCCCTACTATCCTCTCTGATTGGTCAGGTAACCTGGAAGTGATATGCCAATCCACAGGACATTGAAAGAGCAATGGCACAGCTACTGTGGATTCAAACCTGTTCCTGACTTTCTCTCAATTATTTGAGAATACTGCCATAGTCTCTGAAATACACATCAGCAGTTAGATATCAATTGTGGTTTAATATCAACTAATGGTCAATTATTGTTTTAAACTGGCATAGAGAAATATTTGGAATTTTTCCCAGATCTTAAGACTTAAACTATTTCAGTTTCAGCCTTAAAATCTGGGAAAAATTCCAAATATGTCTCTCAGCCTTGAAATATAATTTCATCACCGAGTTTTATTCCCAATTTAACTAGCTCACAACTCCAAAGAGCTGCAGTTTAGTTTTAAAACTGGATTTCTGTTTAGATGTCCATGTTTATATTTACCATTCATTGCAGACATTGCAGTGCTCTACATGTGCTAAGTAAATGAGTTCCTGGGGTTGAATTTTAGGTTTTTGCTTAGTCTAAGGAGAAGTTCCATTGTGTTTTTTGAAATGATTTTTACGCTGAAGCATAGCCAGTTTTCTCGCTGTATTGGACCTGTTACTAACACTTCATTTACTAACAAACCCCACCCTTCGCCCAGATTGTGTTCATCATATCTGATTCCAGCCCCACCTTACCATCTGACCTCTTCCGGAAATAACTTGTCAATGCCACGAAATCCCACAATTCACCAGCATCCTTTGACCACATGCCTTCTTTAAAGCTGCCCTGCATGGTTACCCAGATATGGCAGAGACGGGGATATTGGAAAACTGCTACACCGGCCAGGACCTGGAGCCCCTGCTGGTTGGAGTCGTGCACAGGCTGGACTTACTGGTCCTCCAGGACCAGCAGTAAAGGCCACAACATGAGACTTGTGCCAGTCTGGTCCAAGTTTTCATTGGGTTAGAGTACTCTCAGCTCCCATGACTGCCTATCTTCTCTCAGTTGCTGTCAGCCACCCCAGCCCCTGACACCACTGACCCTGCTCGCTGTCTCTAGGTTGCCTAGGCTGCACTGTCTACTCATTTGCTCAGGGCACCTTCGTATGTGCATCGAAAGTTACCTGCTGTCACCCACTGTTATCTCCTTTTAATACCTGCTTCTCGTTCGAGGTGGGAAACAGCAATGCCTCACCCCCCTTTTGGGGGCAGAAAGAGTCAAGACAGGTGGTGGGCTGCCTGATTTTGTGCTCTGCACCCCGTATGTAGAGAGTATTCAGATTTGGACCACACCGAGTAGTTGACTATCTGTGTGCAAGCTCCTAGACTGTTGTCAAAGGCTGTCCTTGACTTACTGTACCAGACAGCCGACTGAAAGCTGTCACCGTTGAACGGACTGAGGCCGTTGGCAATCACGACAAGCTTCTTTCCTTTGTATTTGCACTAAACGGTAAGGCAAGACAGCAGCAATATGTGCTTGTTAGCCCTGATTGAGGAGGGAAAGACAATGGAAGGCAGAGATACTGTGAGAATCCATCTAAGCTTAGACTGTGTATACACAGTATAACAGTGAGAGCCCAGAGATACAGCCCATGAGCTGGTTGTGTGTCCCTGAGTATGCAATGTCCTCCCAGCAGCATTGCAGTGAGAGTTGACGGCGCAGCTATGAAGTGCAGAAGCGTCCTCAAAGTAGAGCAGGGTTCTTGGACACTAACACATATCAGATGGCATTGTCCATAGATGCGGGGTTGTGTAGCTGGTGCCCATGTTGATGTGAGATGTTGTTGCCTGTGGACCACGTGGAGGTCCTTCAGAACAAGTAGCTGGCTGAATTCTCCACGTACCTTCTCTCGTTTCTATGTCGGTTTTTTTTTGATGTCCAGCTTGTTTGGCAAGATAGGGAGCTAAATCTTAATCCAGCAATTTGAGCAATCATCAAGACATTGAACAAACAATAATCCCCTCAATTGGCAACTTGCTGCTGCCTCATGAAACTCATGTAGTTATAGTTTGACAAGCAATGGGGAGGCAATGGCCTAATGTTATTATCGTGAGGCTATTAATCCAGAGACCCAGGTAATGTTCTTGGGACCTGGGTTTAAATCCCGCCATGGCAGATGGTAGAATTTGGATTCAATAAAAATCTGAATTAAGAATCTAATGATGACCATGAATCCATTGTCAATTGTTAGAAAAACGCCATCTCATTTCCAGTGCTCATTCGGGAGAGAAATTTTCCAGTCTTACTGGTCTGGCCTGTATGTGACTCCAGACCCACAGCAATTTGGTTGATTCTGTATTTGAATGTTTTTTGTTATGATTTCTGAAGCTGCCTGTCATTCAACTTCAGTTGTTTCAGTTACAGTGGACTTGAGAGTTGGCTAGTGCTGCCCAATGGTGTTTATTAATTCTCCACTCCATACTTTGGGGAAAATTTGTTTGGTCTTGAAACACCTCTTACAATTGATCATAAAATATCATTGACCATCTCAGATCTACCATCTTTCAGATTAGACATTAAATCAATGTCCTTTCTGTCTGTTTCATTAGGTCAGGTAGAGATTCAAGGTCTCAAGACTCTATTCAAAAGAAGACCAAAGACTTCTCTTGCTTTTACAGCCAACATTGCTTACTCAGCCAATGCTGCCAAAACAGATTAGCTTGTCATTCATATCTTTGTTGTTTCTGGTGCGTTACTGTGTGTACAATTGATTTCTTATAGGCAAGCACTTTGAGAACTCAGTCAGAGTCTTGATCAGAAATTGCATACATCTAAATCGTTTGAAGCAAGTTATGCCTGTTTAAGTTTAAACAAGACATATAATACATTGAAGGTAGAGAATGAAGATCTCAAAATTAGGTGTAAATTTCCTACTTATGAAGTTCATTTTTCTTGTAGTGTATTTATCAAATAAATATGGTTGGCAACAGCAACTGTAACAGTAATGGTGAAACCACATAAAGCCTATCACCACAGAATCACAGATGTGTTACGATGTTAGTGCATTCTACACCCGAACAACTCGGTGTGTGAGAGAGTACTTTCTGACGTCACCCTTGCTTCTTTTGCAAATCACTTCATATTTATGCACTCTTGTTTTTGTTCAGTGTGCAAGTGGAAACAGTTTCTCCCTATCTACTCTATTCAGGCTGCTCAAGATTTTGAAAACCTCTATCGAATCTTCTCTCAGCCTTCTTCTGCCGATGGACAACAGTCCCAGCTTCTTTGATAAACCCTCATAGCTGATGTTTCTCATTGCTGGAACCGTTCTTGTGAATAGCTTCTGCAATCTAACCATTGCATTCATATATATCCTATAATGTTTATGCAGTACTCCAGTTGAGGTCCAAGAAGTGTCTTAAACAGGTTCAACATGACTTCCTTGCTCCTGTACTCTATGCCTCTATTAATAAAACTGAGAATACTGCATGCTTTATTATCTCTTTCTACAACTGTTCTGCCACCTTCAATGATCGGTGCACATATACACCCAGGTCATTCTGCTCCTGCACCCCTTTAGAATTGTGCCCCCTATTTTATGTTGCCTTTCAAAGTTCTTCCCACCAAAGTGCATCAAATTACACTTCTTTTCATCAAACATCTTCTGTCATCTATCCATTCACTCCACCGATTGTCGATGTTCTATTGGAGGTTCATACTGTCCTCTTCACACTTTACAATTCTCCCATGTTTCCTGTCATCTGCAAACTCTGAAACTATTTCCTGCACACCACGATACAGATCATGTGTATATATGAGAAAAAGCAAGGTCCTAATACCAGTCCCTGAGAACTCCACTACAAACCTTCCTCGAGCTTCAAAAATATTCGTTGATCATTACTATCTATTTCATATCACTCAGTCAATTCTGTATCTATATTGTTACTATCCTTTTATATCACGACCTATAACTTATCTCACAAGTCTGTTTTGTGACACTGTATCAAATGCCTTCTGGAAATCTATGAGTACCACATCAATAGAATTATTTTCATCAAGACTTTCTGTCATTTCTTCAAAAACTTCAACATGTTGGTGAAACAAAAATTCCCTTTTAGAAACCCATGCTGACACTTTGTAATCAATGTGAAATGTAGGGTATGCAGGGTAGTTTGATCTTAGAGGAGGATAATAGCTCGGCACAACATCGTGGGCTGAAGGGCCTGTACTGTGCTGTACTGTTCTACGTTCCACATTCTACTGCTAATTTTATCCTGAATAATTGTTTCCAGAAGCTTCCGCACTGTTGAAGTTGAATGAGCTGGCCGATAATTTCTGGGATTATCTTCACAATCTTTCTTGAACAAGACAGTAATGTTTGCAATTCTCCAGTCATCAGGCAGCTCCCCCGAATCTAGGGGAGGACTTTTGTCTGCACTTCCTTCAATTTCTTTAGCTGCATCTCGTCTGGTCCTGGTGCCTGATTAACTTTAACTTTAAGTTCCAACAGTCTATCCAAGATTTCTTTCTTGCTCAATTTTAATCCTGTCTCATGACAGAGTTTCCTCCTCTGTCACCATGGCCTGGGCAGCATCCTCTTCTTTTGTAGTGACAGATGAAAGAATTCATTCAATACCTCAGCCATGCCTCCTGCTTCCATATTTTGGTCTCTATTCAGCTCTCCTTCAACCACTTTTTTTCACTGTGTATATGCTCATAGAAGACTTTGGGATTCCCCTTTATGTTTGCTTCTCTTTTTCACCTCCCCTCTAAATCTTTGGTATTTCTCTTTGTTCTCAATTGCATTTTCTGTCTTACACCTGTCATGAGGACACTTTATTCTCTGTAATGTTAATTTCTACCTACCTATCATTTGGGAACTCTGGATTTGTTTGTTTGTCCTCCCTTTCCCATCTGAGAGCCGTAACTGTATCCAAACTACTCGATCTTTGAAGGTAGGCCATTGTTTACTCACTTTTTTTTTCCACCAAGCCCTTGTTCCATTCAATCCTGCTCAGCACTGTTCTTACTACGTTGAAGTTAACTTTTTGCCAATTGATTTTTCCTACTCTGAATTGTTGCATGTCATTCTCCAGCACCATCCAGAACCTTGATACAATGGTCTCTGTCTTCTAAATGTTCCTGGGCTGACACTTAATCCATTGGCCCACCTTATTGCCAAGAACTAGGCCTACCAGTGAGTCCTTTCTTGATGGACTGGATACATATTGCTGTAGAAAACTCTCCTGAATACAATTTAGCAACACCTGCCCCTCACTGCCATTACACTGCCAGTATCCCAGTCTGCATTTGGACAACTGAAGTTCTGTATTTTCACAATTCCAACGTTGGCATTTCTTGGTAATTTACAATGTAATTGTAGCCTTTTTATTCATTAGCTCCAGCCAAAATGACTCTGTCCTTAATCCTTCTAAGGTGGCCTCTTTTTCCGTCACTGTCATGCCTTCCTTAACTGATACTGCTGGGCCTCCTCCTTTCCTTCCTTTTCTATTTTTACTGAACACTTGGTGCAAAGGAATATTTAACCCCCAGTCTTGCCCTCCGTTGAGTCGGGCCTCTGTTATCACAACGTTATATTTCCAAATGGCAACCTGTGTCTGTAACTCCTCAACATGATTTACTGTAGCAAAGAATCACAGCAAAGTGGAGGAAATGTTTCCCTTGTTCCTGCAGTAAGTAACATTAAAAATCTAAAATAATTGCACAAAGATAAATTAAGATATTATACAGCTGTTGAATTTCTTTGCTTCCATTTAGTTGATGGAATTATTCATAAACCAGTGAACTATTTTCCTTGCATGGCAATGAGTTTTATCATAATGTGTAATATGCTTTGATTTTATGCTAACTGCAACTGGCACAGATCCTTAGAAAGGTAAGACAATAAACATTTATGTTCTGTTAGCTTTGATATATTTTTTCATACTTTTATTGTCGAGTTCAATTTTTTTCCATGCATCAATTTTGTGTGCTGTCAGTAAATCATTGCCAGAATATTTCCCTCTGTTTGAAGCCTCCATTTGAGATTTAAAAGTTCCATTTTATTCACGATTTGAATAAGCTAAAGCATGATTCAGCATGTTTTCACACCACAACTTCATCATGTTTGCAACCCATTTTGAAATTTCAAATATGCAGCACAGGTCAATCATCAAAAGGCTGCATTTGCTGATGCCACAATTGCAGAGACAACACTCTTCGTAGACGTAGTGACTGCACAGGTATTGTCACTCACAGCGGCATCTGAGGCAGCTTCCTGCAGTAATGATAGTGAAGGTGTAAGGGAGAATGCACAATGCTGTAACATTACGCTTCTCTCCTCACTCCGTCCCTTAGCCTCTTGTTGCTTTCGCCACCTCTCTGTTCTACCGTTCCACTGCTCCCTCAGCTTGCCAGGCAAAGTGAGTGACAAGGGGAGAAACAGGAGGGCTGTGGCAGGAAGTTCAAGGGAGTGGGAAAGGGCTGCAGGAGGAAGTGGAGGGAAGCAGGGGAAGTACAAAAAAACATGGGAGCGGGTGCGACGGAGTGGCAAAGGGCTTTGGGAGAACCGAAATGACGTGGGGCAGCAAAAGGATAAGCAGGGAGGAGTCACTAAACGGGGGCAAGTGAAAGCAAAATGGAGGAGTAAGGGGCCCGTGGATGCAGAAGAGGGGAAATGCAAAGGATTTGCATAGAAATATCCAAAAGAGTGAGAAGGAGAGGTTAAATTAGCTGGAGGCAAGCAGCAGGAGGATTGGGAGAGAACAGAGGAAGCAAAAACCTGGAAAACAGGCAGGTAGTGACAGGAGCCGAGGTTTCAGGAATTGCTGTTGGAAAGCTGTGTGTGCACTGGTGGACGGAGTGACAGCTAAATTCCAGATTTTCTTTTTCCTGTTTAGCAGCAGAGTTTACAGTGCGCTGACAAGTTGCATTTTGTTTCACAATTACTGCCCTATCAATCTACACTTGATCATCAATAAAGTGATGCAAGGTGCCGTCAATAATGCTATCAAATATCATGTACTCAGCAATAACCTTCTCAGACACTCAGTTCAGGTTCTAACAGGATGACTCAGCTCCAGACCTCATTACAGCCTTAGTTCCAACAAGGACAAAAAAATGCTGCATTCCAGAGATGAGGTGAGAGTGACAGCCCTTCAAACCTGCATTCGACCGTATGTGGTGTCAAGGAACCCTAGCAAAACTGGAGTCAATGGGAATCAGGGGAAATCAGGGTTGGAGTTATACCTGGCGCAGAGGAAGATGGTTGAGGTTGTTAGAGATCAGTCATTTCAGCTCCAGGGCATCTTAGTATAGATTCATCAGGATCTTCTGCTGCAACCAGAGCAGAAATTGTTGGAAAAGCTTAGCAGATCTGGCAGCATCTGTGGAGAGAAATCAGAGTTAATGTTTTGGGTTGAGTGACCCTTCCTCAGAGCTGATGGTAGCGAGGAAAATGGTGGCTGTATGCAGAAGATAGGGTATGGGGAGAGGGTAAGGAGTAAATGATGGATGAGAGTAGAGCCCAAAGATAAAGAAGAACGGTTGGACAGACAAAGGAGTGGATAACAATGTGTCGAGGAGAGTGAATAGCCTTTAATGGGGACTGTTAGTGGCTAACAATGGGGTTGTGTGTAATAGCAGACTATGTGATAATAAGGGATAGTAGGAACTGCAGATGCCGGAGAATCCGAGACAACAAGGTGCAGAGCTGGATGAACACGGCAGGCCAAGCAGCATCATAGGAGCAGGAAGGCTGACGTTTCGGGCCCGTCTTGTTGTCTCAGATTCTCCAGTATCTGCAGTTCCTACTATCAATGAAGTCAGTGTGACTAAGGGGAAGAGTAGGCAGACGGCAGATGATGAACGCAGAGGGACAGGTGGTTTGAGGTGCATTTGTTTTAATGCGAGAAGTGTAG
>NC_063347.1:45915010-46141562 GCF_021869965.1 Rhincodon typus | reverse complement strand
GAAGGGTCTAGGCCCGAAACATCAGCCTTTCTGCTCCTATGATGCTGCTTGGCCTGCTGTGTTCATCCAGCTCTGCACCTTGTTGTATGTGATAATAAGGCCTGGTGTGTGGGAACTGTGGTAAGGACAGGAGAGAGCTCAAACCTTAAAGTTGTTGAATTCAATATTAAGTCCAGAAAGCTGCATCTTCAGCTGCTTCGCTAGTGACCTTCCCTCCATCAGAGAGTCAGAAATAGGGGCATTTGCTGATGATTGAGCAATGTTTAGCTTCGTTTGCAACTTTTCAGATACTGATGCAGTTCACGTCCAAATAAGCCACACCTGGACAGTATCCAGGTTTGGGCTGCCAAGAAGATAGTAACATTCGTGTCACGCAAGTGCAGGCAATGACCATCTCCAGTAAGAGGCCTAACCATTGCCGCTTTTGACGTTCTGTAGCTATCAGTGAATCCCAGGAAGTTACTATTAACCAGAAACTGATCTGGACTAGCCATATTAACAATGTGGCTGCAACAACAGATCAGAGGCTAGGAATTGTGCAAAGAATACCTCCTGATCTCTCAGAGCCTGGCTACTATCTCCAAGGCACCAGTCAGAAGTGTGGTGAAAACTCCTTCCTTGCCTGGATGGGTGCAGTTCCAACACTATTCAAGAAGCTCAATAGCATCCAGCACAAAGCAATCTACTTAATTGGCACCATATCCACAAACAGTCCCTCCCTCCACCATCAAAGATAAGTAGCAGCAGTGTGTACTGTCTACAAGATGCAGTGCAGAAATTCACCAAAGCACCTCAGATAGCACCTTTGAAACCCACAAAACCTACCAGTGAGAAGGACAATGTACTCACACCAAACAGACTGTAGCAGTTCAAGAAGACAGCTCACTACCACCTTCTCGAAGGCAATAAGTGCTGACCCAGCCAGTAAAGCCCACTTCCGGTGAATGAATAAAAGCGAATTCATCAGATCTCTTGAAAAATACTTATAAGCTTAATTCTACAACAGTGCCTCAGGAAGATTATTCACCACACCAGGGTCTCTACACTGAGTTAACAATGAGATTGGATGGAGCTGAATTTTCCTCTTCATAGTGGACAAATGACACAATTTATTGCCCCATAAATTCTACTCAATGTCTAAAATCCTATTTCCAATCCTGCTCAGCTAAACAGAATTGTTACATTCTGATCAATTCTACCTTGGAAACTCCTGCGCAGGAGCCCCCGTTACTTTGCATTGGAGATCATTTCAGGAAGTCTCACAACCAACAGGAGAGAGGATCATCACTGAAATCCCCCTTCTTACAACGATAACCATCTGTGCTATCTTCTGTAATTTAAATGTCCTGCAGCCACTTGTGCAGCTATTGTGAAAGGATAAGTACATAAGGTAAGTACGGAGGTATGATGGCAGATGAGTGTGGCATTAGGATGCCAGGTAATTGAAGGGATAGGGTGTCATGTGGGTGAGTTGATAGATGTCATTTAAATGGTTGTGTGCATTTGATTGATTAAGTTGGTTGGCCTAGAGGAATTCAGGTTGAGTAGGATCAGGTGAGAAAGTTGTTGGATTGGGTCGGGGAGGTTGGCGGGGTGGTGGGGGGGCAGCCGGGTAGGGGGGAGCGGAGGTGGTGGTGGTGGTGGTGGAATTGGGTCCAGTAAGGGTGATGGGATATGATGAGTCCAGCAGTCGGGGTGATGGTGCCAGGTTAGGTAAAAAATGCAGGGTTTCCCTGACTGGTGTTCTCAGAAACAGAATGTTGGGTCCAGCAGGATGGAGGGAAGGGGAGTCAGGTCAGACATGATCAGGTCAGAAGGTGAGGGATGTAACGTTGGGGAGGGGTTTTGCAGTAGGGATCAGGAGTCATGGTAGAATCGGTGATGAGTTGAGAATTCTGTTCAGTCATTAGCCAGCAGTTTTTAATCTTCTTACGTTTCCTGAGTAACTGATATGCTGAAGTGAATCAGTGCCTTCTGCATTCTCAAAATTTAAGGGATTTTTTTTCAAATGCTGGGAAATTCCTCATCTGAATTTTCAATTTCTCAGGCAACTCTCTCAGACTGTGCTGCAACGGGATTTCCACATTATTCCAACAATCAACTCCAGTCTCTGTTGCAGAAATGACTGTCTCCCCATTGAAATCTCTCGGAATATACAGGAGTATATCTTGGTTATATTTTTGCACGGAGTTTATATGGATGTTTATACTGAAAACGACTTTGTGAGCAGGGACAAACAGCTGTGTGACTCCCTAATCAATCCTTACTAAGAGGTGCTGACCTCGGTGTTTACTCTGTTTGGGAAAGGGGTGGCATCAGCTGTAACATGGGAAACCTGGAACAGATTCCTGCGAAAGGCAGCTTGCTGAAGCATTGATAATTTACATTCCATTTTGACATCAATTGCATGGCAGTAGCCTGTGTGAGAACAACTTGAATGGACAATCCAAAGATGGAATTTGGAGGAGTTGAGAATGGATTCTAAATCCTCAGAGGCTGTGGCTTGTAATGACTGGAGGTAATGGGGAGTTAGAGATGTATTTGTACTTGTCCGATCTGCTGGCACCTTTCCAGAATCTGGAAGATTTCAGAAGATAGTAACAATTGTATTGGCTATCTGTGTAGTTACTACTTATAATTGTGACATTTAAAAGAATTTTATGATTCGTGATTTAATTTCAATTGAAATGAAGTGGATCATGTGACCTGCTATCAAATCTCCCTGACAGCAAGTCTTGAGTGGTTTGATTGTTAGAGATTAAGCTGGGGGGTGTCCTAGGTTTACTGGGAAGAAGGTGCAAGGTATTTACACTTGGGGACAGTGACAACAGGTTGTGTGTTAAAACAGTAGATAGATTGTGAGTCTACAAATTCCACAAAAGGTGTTGAGAATATGAGGTTGTATACAGTTATGCTTCAAGTGATACATTTAGCACATCAACATTTCCATCTTATTGCAAAGCCCACGAGATTTACATTGTAGTGCAGATGAGCTAGGAGATGAGAATCTTCTAAGATACCATTGAAAATACACAGACAAGGTTGTCTTCAGGAGAGAGACAGCAGCTTTGTGCAGTGGGGCATAATGAATCACTGCATGGGAGTTTGGTTTTTAGATCACACAGGATTAAAAAAACTGAACTCATGCTAAAGCAAGGCTGTAAAATTCGCTAAAGTTAAGTGAGAAGAAATATATCCTGCCAGCCTCATCTTGAAAGAGAGCTTTAAAATTAAATTTTCCCAGTTTGAGTAAACCCACATGAGCTAAGAGTCACATTGGAAGTAGCAAGAACTGCAGATGCTGGAGTCAGGGTCAATACAGTGTGGAGCTGGAGGAACACAGCAGGCCAGACAGCATCAGAGGAGCAGGAGGGTCAACATTTCGGGCCTGGACCCTTCTTCAGGACAGGGGAGGGGGTTGAGAACTGGGAAATAAATAGAGGGAGGAGGGATGGGGCTGGGGGAAGGTAGGTGGGATGGTGATAGGTGGATGCAGGCAGGAAGTGGTGGGGATTGGTCAGTGAGAAGGTTGGGGAGGATAGGTGGGAGAGAAGATTGACAGGTTGTGTCAGGTGAAGGAGGCGGGGATGAGAGGGAGGGTCAGGCATTGGCACAATAGGTTTCGGTGAGCAGCGGCTCAGCAAAAAGTACAGGTAAGCTCAGGTAAAGTCCTTTTAATTTTCCTCTTAAACTTAGAACATGTGAGATGGTAGTTAGGGCAGCAGCATGCTCCTCCTGCAGGATGTGGGAGCTCAGGGAGACCTCCATTGTCCCCGAAGACTACACCTATGGGAAGTGCACCCAGCTGCAGGTCCTGGGAGACCATGTTAAGGAGCTGGTGCTGGATGGACTCTGGATCATCCGAGATGCTGAGCGCATCATTGATAAGAGTTTTAGTGAGGTGGGCACACCTAAGGTGCAGGCGGAGAGTACCTGGGTGACCACCAGGAAACGCAAAGGGAGCATGCAGAGAGTGCAGGGATCCCCTGTGGCCATTCCCCTGGAAAACAAGTATACCGTTCTGGATACTGTGTGGGGATGACCGATCAGGGGAAAGCACCAGTAGCCAGGTTGGTGACACCACAACTGGCTGTGGGGCACAGTGGGAAAGGGAGAAGGTAAACAGGACCCCAGTGATTGGCGATAGTTAGGGGGACAGACAGCAGATTCTGTGGCCGCCAACGGGGACCCAGGATGGTGTGTTGCTTCCCGGGTGCCGGGGTCTGGGATATCTCGGAACGGCTGCAGAACATTCTCGAGGGGGAGGGTGAGCAGCCAAAAGTCATTGTGCACGTTGGCACAAATGACATGGGTAGAAATAGGGATGAGGTCCTGCGGAGTGATTATAGAGAGCTAGGAAAAAATGTTACAAACCAGGACCTCGACGGTGGTAATCTCCGGATTACTTCCAGTACCACGTGCCGGTGAGGGCAAGAACAGGAGGATATGGCAGACGAATGCATGGCTAAAGAATTGGTGCAGAGGGAAGGGATTCAGATTCCTGGATCAGTGGGATCATCTCTGGGGCAAAGGTGACCTGTTCAAGAGGAACGGGTTGCACCTGAACTGGAGGGGACCAGTATCCTCAGGGGCAGATTTGCTCGTGCTGCAAAGGAGGGTTTAAACTAGATTGGCAGCGGGGTGGGATCCTAAACAGCAGGGTGGACCGTGTGAGGCTGGAAGCAGATACAGTAATCAGAAATAGCAAGTTGAAGAGACAGGGCAGGATGGAACAGGACAGGGAGCGAGGAATTCCTATTGGATTAAATTACATCTATTTCAATGCAAGATGGCTGACAGGTAAGACCGATGAACTCAGGGCATGGATAGGTTCATGGGGCGGGGATATTACAGCCATTATGGAAACATGGTTAAGGGAGGGACAGGACTGGCAGCTTAATGTGCCAGGGTACAGGTGCTTTAGGCGGGACTGAGGTGAAGGAAAGAGGGGAGGAGGAGTTGCAATTTTGATTAAGGGGAGTATCACAGCAGTAGTCAGAGATAAACTAACTGAGCGATCATCTAGTGAGCCTTTGTGGGTGGAGTTAAGAAATGAGAAAGGGATGGTGACATTATTGAGGTTGTACTATTGGTCCCCAAATAGTCCAAGGGAATTAGAGGAACAAATATGCAGGGAGATTGGGGAGACTTGCAGGAGCAATAGGGTTGTCATTGTGGGGGATTTTAATTTTCCTGACATAGACTGGGACTGCCATAGTGTTAAGGGCTTAGATGAGGTGGAATTTGTTAAATGTGTTCAGGAAAGTTTCCTTAAGCATTATATAGAGGAAAGAGCAAAACATGATCTATTCTTAGGAAATAGGGTAGGACAGGTGACTGAGGTGACCGTTGGGGATCACTTTGGGACCAGTGATCATAGTTCTATTCATTTTAAAATAGTTATGGAAAAAGACAAAACTGGTCTACAGGTGCAAGTCTTAAATTGGGGCAAGATGAATTTTGATGAAATTAGCAGGAGCTTGCAGGGGTTGATTGGTGTAGTTTGTTTGCAGGCAAAGGAACCTCAGGCAAGTGAGAAGCCTTTAAAAGTGTGCTAGCTAGAGTTCAAGGTCTATATGTTCATGTGATGGTGAAGGGCAAGATTGGCAGGAGTAGGGAGCCCTGGATGACAAGAGATATTGAGACTTTGACCAGAAAAAAGGAGGCATGGCTCAGGAGCAAGCAGTTGGGATCAAGGGAATCCCTGGAGGTATATAAAGAATACAGGAGTTTATTGAAGAAGGAAATCAGGAGGGCAAAAAGGGGACATGAGATAACTTTGGCTGAGAAGATGAGGGTGAATCCAAAGAGATTCTTTAAGTATGTTAAAGGAAAAAGAATAACTAGAGAGAGAATAGGACCCCTCAAGGACCAAAGTGGACATGTATGTGTGGAACCGTAAGAGATAGGCGAGGTCCTTAATGAATACTTTTCTGTGTTTACTGTGGAGAAAGACATGAAGTCTTGGGAACTTGGGGAAGTTAGTGACAATATCTTGGGGTCAGTCCATATCACAGTACAGGAGGTGTCGGAAGTATTAGAATGTACGAAGGTGGTTAAATCTCCTGGTCTTGACCAGATATATCCAGGAACCCTGCAAGAGGTGAGGGAAGAAATTGCGGGGGCCTGGCTGATATATTTGCATCATCATTAGCCACAGGTGAAGACCTGGAAGACTGGAGGGTAGCGAATGTTGTGCCCTTGTTCAAGAAGGGCTGCAAAGAAAAGCCTGGGACTTATAGACCAGTGAGCTTAACATCTGCGATAGGTAAGTTACTTGAGAAGATTCTGATCTGAGATATACATGCATTTGGAAAGACCGGGTTTAATTAGGAGTCAGCATGGCTTTGTGCGTGGGAGATCATGCCTCACAAATTTGAGAAGAGCTCTGATGGACTGACCAGGAAAGTTGATGAAGGCAGGGCAGTAGACATAGTCTATGTGGATTTCAGTAAGACCTTTGATAAAGTTCCACATGGTAGGCTACTCTGGAAGATTAGATCACTTGGAATCCAGGGAGAGCTTGCAAATTGGATACACAATTGGCTTGATGGTTGGAAGCAGAGGGTAATACTGGAAGGATGCTTGCCTGACTGGAGGCCTGTGACTAGTGGTGTGCGTCAGGAGTCGGTGCTAGGCCCATTGTTGTTTGTTATCTGTATTGAGGATTTGGATGAGAATGTACAAGGCATGATTAGTACGTTTGCGGATGACACTAAAATAGGCTGTATTGTGGACAGTGAGGAAGGTTATCAGAAATTGCAGCAGGATTTTGATCAGCTGGGGAAGTGGGCCAAGCAATGGCAAAAGGAGTTTAATATAGATAAGTGTGAGGTGTTGCATTTTGGAAAGTCAAATCCAGGTAGGAGTTTCAGGGTGAATGGCAGTGCCTTAAGGAGTGTAGTGGAAGAGAAGGACCTTGGAGTTCAGGTGCACGGTTCTCTGAAAGTGGAGTCACAGGTAGACAGGGCAGTGAAGAAGGCTTTTGGCTTAACACCTGAACAGGGCTGGGTCCAGTGTTCTGGCGAAAAGGGTATATAGGGTGGTCAGTAGGACTTTAAACTAGTAAGTAGGGGGGAAGGGAGGAGTGAGCATACAGGGAAAATAACAATTAATGTAAGGCAAAGCAGCAGGTTAGCAGGTGACGAGGAAGCTTCAACTCCATTGAGAATTAGGAAAGAAGTTAAAGGGAAGGAGAATTCAAGAGCTGTTAGTAATGGAGGTGATAGGACCCAAAAAGAAGGTGCAAAAACTGGCATAAAGGCACTTTATCTGAATGCTCGGAGCATTCGAAACAAGGTGGATGAGTTGACGGCGCAAATCATGGCAAATGGGTATGATTTAGTGGCCATTACAGAGACATGCTTGCAGGATGGTCATGACTGGGAGTTAAATATCCAGGGGTATCAAACTGTTTGGAAGGACAGACAGGAAGGTAAGGGAGGTGGTGTCGCTCTGATTTTTAAGGATGATATCAGGCCAGTAGTGAGAGATGATATAGGTTCTACTGAACAAAAGGTTGAATCCGTTTGGGTGGAAATTAGGAATCGCAGGGAGAAGAAGTCACTGATAGGTGTGGTCTATAGGCCACCAAATAATGACATCGTGGTGGGGCGGGCAATAAACATAGAAGTAGCTAATGCATGTAAAAATGGTACAGCAATTATCAGGGGGATTTTAATCTACATATCATTGGTCAAACCAGGTCGGTCATGGCAGCCTTGAGGAGGGGTTCATCGAATGCATCCGCGATAATTTCCTTGAACAATATGTAATGGAACCTACGAGGGAGCAAGCTATCCTAGATCTAGTCCTGTGTAATGAGACAGGAATAATTAATGATCTCACAGTTAGGGATCCTCTCAGAAGGAGCGATCACAGTATGGTCGAATTTAAAATACAGATGGAGCATGAGAACATTAAATCCAGTGCCGATGTCCTGTGCTTAAACAAAGGAGACAATGATGGGATGAGGGAGGAGTTAGGTAAGGTAGAATGGGAGCAAAAACTTTATGGTGGGTCAATTGAGGAACAGTGGAGGACTTTCAAAACAAATTTTTCACAGTACTCAGCAGAAGTATATTCCAGTGATAAGGAAGAACTGTAGGAAAAGTAATAGTCAACCATGGATGTCTAAGGAAATAAAGGAAAGTATCAGCTTAACAAAAAATACATGCAAAAAAGCAAAGATTAGTGGGAAACTAGTAGATTGGGAAATCTTTAAAGGCCAACAGAAAGCCACAAAAAAGTTATAAAGAAAAGTAAGATGGATTATGAGAGTTAACTAGCTCAAAATATAGAAACTTTTGCTGCCTGTTTTTATAAATATGTAAATTGTAAAAGATTGGCGAAGGTAAACATTGGTCCTTTAGAGGATGAGAAGGCCAATTTAATAACTGGCAATGAGGAAATAGCCAAGGCATTAAACAGTTATCTTGTGTCGGTCTTCACAGTGGAAGACACAAATAACATGCCGAAAACTAATGGCAAGAAGGTTATAGCAGATGAGGACCGAGAAACTATCATTATCACTAAGGAGGCAGTGCTGGGCAAGCTAATGGGGCTAAAGGTAGATAAGTCTCCTGGCCCTGATGAAATGCATCCCAGGGTACTAAAAAAGGTGATGGGGGAAATAGCAAATGCACCAGTAATTATTTACCAAAATTCACTGGACTCTGGGGTGGTTCCCGCAGATTGGAAAACAGCCAATGTGACGCCACTGTTTAAAAAAGGAAGTAGACAAAAAGCAGGTAACTATAGGCCAGTTAGCTGAACTTCAGTAGTGGGGAAAATGCTTGAATCTATCATTAAGGAAGAAATAGCAAGACATCTAGATACAAGTTTTCCCATTGGGAACACCCAGCATGGGTTCATGAAGGGTAGGTCATGTTTAACGAATTTGGAGGAATTCTTTGAGGACATTACTTGCATGGTGGACAAAGGGGAACCTGTGGATGTAGTGTATCTGGATTTTCAGAAGACATTTGACAAGGTGCCACACCAAAGGCTGCTACATAAGATAAAGTTGCACGGTATCACAGGTAATGTATTGGCATGGATAGAGGATTGGTTGACCAGTAGAAAGCAAAGAGTAGGGGTAAATGGGTGTTTTTCGGGTTGGCGGTCAGTGGCTAGTGGTGTGCCTCAGTGATCAGTGTTGGGACCGCAATTGTTTACAATTTACATAGATGATTTGGAGTTGGGGACTAAGTGTGATGTGTCAAAATTTGCAGATGACACTAAGGTGAGTGGTAGAGCAAAGTGTGCAGAAGACACTGAAAGTCTGCAGAGGGATATAGATAGTCTAAGTGAGTGGGCAAAGGTCTGGCAGATGGAGTACAATGTTGATAAGTGTGAGGTCATCCATTTTGGTAGGAATAACAGCAAAATGGACTATGTTTTAAATGGTAAAAAATTGCAGCACACTGCTGTGCGGAGGGACTTGGGTGTCCTTGTGGATGAATCGCTAAAAGTAGGATTGCAGGTGCAGCAAGTAAGTAAAAAGGCAAGTGGAATTTTGTCTGTCATTGCTATAGGGATGGAGTTTAAAAACAGGGAGGCTATGCTGAAGCTGTATAGAGTCCTGGCGAGGCCACACCTGGATTACTGTGTGCAGTTTTGGTCTCCTTACTTGAGAAGGGATATACTAGCACTGGAGGGGGTGCAGAGGAGATTCATTCGGTTGATTCCAGAGTTGAGAGGGTTGGATTATGAGGGGAGACTGAGTAGACTGGGATTATACACATTGGAATTCAGAAGAATGGGGGGAGATCTTAAAGAAACATATAAGATTATGAAGGGAATAGATAAGGTGGAGGCAGGGAGGTTGTTTCCACGAGCAGGTGAAACTAGGACTAGGGGGCATAGCCTCAAAATAAAGGGAAGCAGATGTAGGACTGAGGTCAGGAGGAACTTCTTCACCCAAAGGGTTGTGAATCTGTGGAATTCCCTGCCCAGTGAAGCGGTTGAAGCTACCTCGCTGAATGTTTTTAAGGCAAGGCTAGATAAATTTTTGAACAGTAAAGCAATTAAGGGTTATGGTGTGCAGGCAGGTAAGTGGAGCTGAGTCTCAAAAAGATCAGCCATGATCTTATTAAATGGTGGGGCAGGCTCGAGGGGCCAGATGGCCTACTCCTGCTTCTAGTTCAAATGTTCTTATGTTCTTAGTGGCCTTGATCAGTCAGGGTATTGAGTATAAAAGTTGGGAAATTATGATGTAGTTGTATATGATGTTGGTGAAGCTGCACTGGAGAATTGTATTCAGTTTTGGTCACCTTGCTATAGGAAGGATGTTATTAAACTGAAAAGAGTGCAGAAGAAATTTATGAGGATGTTGCCAGGACTCAAGGGACTGAGTTATCGGGAGATGTTGGACAAGCCAGGACTTTTTTCTTCAGCACGTAGGAGACTGAGGGGGGATCTTCCAGAAGTGTATAAGATCATGAGAGGCATGGATAGGGTGAATGCACTCAGTCTTTTTCCCTGGATTGGGGAATCGAGGACTAGAGGGCATCAGTTTAAGGTAAGAGGGGAAAGAGTACATTGGAACCTGAGGGGAAACTTTTTTACATAGAGGGTGGAACACATATGGAATGAGCTACCAGCGGAAGTGGTTGAGGCGGGTACATTAACAACGTTTAAAAGGCATTTGGACAAATACGTGGACAGGAAAGGTTTAGAAGGATATGGGCCATGTGCAGGGAAATGGGATTAGCATGGATGTACATTTTGGTTGGCACAGGCCAAGGGGCCTGTCTCTGTGCTATAGGGCTCTATGACTCAAAATCTGTGATACGCCTAAATATTGTCTCAAAAAGAACTTGATAATTACCTAGTGAGGAATGATGCTGAAGGTCAATGGGAGAAGTGGGGACTGAAGTTTTGTTTCTGCTTTTTGTCTTTTCACAATTATTTATACACCACTTTGGCATGTTAAATTGTCAAGTGAGAATTTTGCTCTTCGTCTTGACAGTCCACATGATCTATAATTCATGCTTTCTCATGCTAATCTGGCAACCTCCAAATCTCCCTCCCTTTTCTCACTTAATTTCCTGACTTTAAAATCCCTGGCCTCAGCTCAGCACATCTCCTGCTGGGTCTCATCTCCTACTACTGCTCCAATAGATTAGCTATCAGTTCAGATGATGTGTAGGAATTTCTGATGTGAAGAAATCATTTGGCCACATTATGCAGTGAAGTTCAATCGCTTTGAGTGATGCCAGAGATGTTGCTGATGGGTAGGTTTCCCAAAAGTGCTAACTGTGTGAAATGTAGGCAATTAAAATGCATTTCTTATGCCATTTTCCATAGCTTGTTACAAAGCTAAATGATCATTTGGAGAGGTGTTTTATTGCAGCATGTCATTTGATATTACTCAGACCTGGAGAGTAGCAGAATTTTCACAGGATTGTTTGTGCAAGATTGAGTCACTGAGCAAATTGTTTAGATTAAGTGAAGACATTTTTGTGATGTTTTCATATTCCATATATATTGCCCGGGTAATTAACCAGAAAGTCAACTGACTAATAGTTAGACAAGAAAGCAATGACTTCTCTCTTAGAATTAAAAGAAATTGCAATTAACATAGAATTGTCAGCAATGTCTGAACATAAAAATATGAACATAAAAGAGAAATGGGTGGTACAAGAAGAATATGTTAGACAATGGCAATAAGATTGGAACTCAGAAATTTCTTGATTTTATGTTGGGCAAAAATATGCGTGAAATAGATCAAAACCACCTGGCCATCCATTCAGTGCCAGTATTTATTCAAGGAATAGGCGAAGACTGCAAGTATAAATGGGATTTGGGTCCCCAGACTATTAGTTGCAGGAATAAGCTCATCCAGTTGGCAAGATCTGCCTCTGTGAGTTAGCATCAAAATTTCCTCACTGCTGGAGAAATATGTAGACAATACATGAAATAAGGAAAACATATAGAATTATAATCATGGGCAGTTTCAGTCACTGTACCCATGACAGACAAAAGAGAGAGAGACTAAAAGTAGGGAAGTACATTGATATTCTACAATGCCCACAAAACTCAATTCTGCCACGATATGTAAGAAAGCAAATGGAGACACTGCTAGATTTCATAATGGGAATGAAGTGGAGCAGAAAAGTAAGCATGGGAGCGTGATAACAACATAAAGGATCAAAAGAGATATACATGATATAAAAATCAAAGTGATAGATTGAGAAAATTCAGCACAAGAAATGAGGATCGACTTGGGGAGGGGAACTGAAAAAAAATACTGATGACAAAGAAGTCACAATCAATCAAGGAAAACTGAGTCGGGTTTATGAGAAATATAAAATAAGAACAAACTAGTCTATAACGAGATGAGAATAGAAGCAAATCTGAGGAGAAAGGTATTGGAACGGTACATAAACAATGAAAGTGAGAATAAAAAGTGATGAATGATTTCAAGGAAGACGTTAAACAGACAATTAAGAAGGTGAATAAAATATATGAAAAAACAGAAAGGAATTGTCAAAAGTCTATGGATGCAGAAATAATAAAAGAGAATTAAATTAAGAATAAACAGGCACTGTGATGAACAAATTAAAGTTAGATGTGATGATCCTGAAATGACGGAAATGCTGAATAGATGGTTAGCCCCAGACTGAACATAGGAGAAAACATCAAGAAACCATGTCAGATTTTATGAGAGCAAAAATAACACATCGTAAATTATCCAAAAGTGAGAGACTGTAATATGTATAAAACTCAATAAAAAAATGAGTAATGCCAGAAGACCACTGTGCGACAAATTTAGTTGCTTTGTAAACAATGGTATCAGAATCAACCCAGGAAACTGTAGCCCAGTTAGATGAATGGCAGGAGCAAAAGCATTGCTAGATTCTACAAGGTAACAAAAGATGTAGAGTGCAGAGAGGGCTAAATGAGATAGCACTTGAAAACAAGGGCAGGGATTATAATGCTCAATTAACCGATGCCTAATCAATGGGATCTGGCGTTTCTAATGAGCATTGTTGCAGTTTGCAGCCAGTTTGCTGTTTATAGTATACTAATTTATTGTTAAATGAATTGGTGAAAATACTGTGTATAAGTTGCCATCGTTAATCTGACACAATTTTAATTACATAAATTATTTAAAAAAACATACAAAATTAAGACAAATGTCACTTTTTTTGTCACAACCACGGCTTCTTGCTTTCATAAGCGGCTACAGGATGTACCTTATTCCGCAGCTGCCAAAGTTTTCCCTGAGGCCACAACAGCAAGACAGAAGCACGCTGGAGCAGCCCCCCCACGGCCGCCGACTGGACCCAGAATGTCGCCTCTGCCGAAGCCGCTGCATGGCCGCCAATACACCAGCCGCTGCCATTGTCAGGAGACTGTCCCAACTCTCGAGGACCGGACCCATTCTCAACTTTCGAGGACCGACAGACCATCCAAATTAACCCCCGAGGGTCAAGGGATCATCCATTCTGCCACCGTTGCAGACACCGTAGAAACACGAAAGGAAAAGAACAGACCCTAATCCATCGAACTAAGAACAGTTGCTCAAGCCACGAGGAATGGACTGGATCTGCTGCTCAAAAGCTCCCTGCAACCTCTCTCCACCACGGAAGCTGCAGAAAGAAGGAAAAGATGAATTTGGTTCAAAATCAAAGGAAGAAAAATTAGATTTAAAACAAAAGAATTGGTTGGTCGTGTGAGAGGTAGCAGGCAGGCCAGGAGCCCAAATACCTCTTACCCTGGACCTTTGACCATCAATCTCTTTATCAACCATATATCCATGATGGATATAATTACATTGAAAACAGAGTACGTTTACTCAGTTGATTCCTGAGGAAGGGTTCAGCATATTGGGTCCATGTTCTGAGAGTTTAGTTGACTGAAAGGTGTTCTTATTGAAACATATAAGGTTCTGAGGAGGCTTACTGGAGTAGATTCTGAGAGGATGTTGCCTCTTGTGGGTGAGTCTAGAACTAAGGGGAATCGTTCCAAAACAAGGAATATCTCATTTAAAAAGATATAAGGAAGATTAAGGAACAGCGGTGGAGGCTGTGTCATTTACTGTATTCCAGGACAAGAAAGTCAGATTTTTGACCTGCAAAAGAATCAACAGTTGTGGGGCAGACCAGAAAGCAGAGTTAAGGTAACAATCAGACCAGCCCTGATGTCATTAAATGGCAGAGCAGACTCAGAGGCCAAATGGTCTGCTCCTGCTCCTGCTCCTATTTCTTATAGTCTTATGAGATGTGAAGTGGTATTACAACTCAGCAAATTACCCAGAATTGTGAGAGGCTTGCACCAGTTAAAGCTAGCATGCATTACTCAAAACCAGCCTAAATCTGTCAAAGGAACAGTGAAAGATGCTGGAAGTCATTCTACAATCAATTCTAAAAATGAAAGAAGAATAGTACAGCGTGCAAGACTTTGAATTCTAAGATTTTCAGATGCTTTAACAGAGGCCTTGGTATAGAAGATGCAAAAAAGGAGAGATGTATTGACAAAGGACCAGGTGGTCTTCCACGTGTGAGCTCAGAGGGACTAAAAAGACATGGAGTTCAATTACATTTGTCAATCTGAGCACTTGCTTCATCAATAACCCTCCCTCCAACACAAAGTTGGAAGCAAAGATGTTTGCTAATGATTATACAATGTTCAGCACTATTTGTGACTCCTCAGATGCTGAAGTAGTCAATGTCCAGATGCAGCAAGATTTGGACAATTTCCAGGCTTCGGCTGACCAGTGACAAGTAACATCTGTGCCACGCAAGTGCCAGGCAATGACCAGCTCTGACAAGACGGAATTTAATCCTCCGCTATTAACATTCTGGGAGTTAGCATTGATTAAATATAAATAGATTGGCGACAACAGCAGATCAAAGGCTCGGATCCTGCATAGAGTAACTCACCTCCTAACTCCCGGAGTGTATTGAACATCCACAAAGGCCAAATCAGAAATGTGATGGAAAATTCCCACTTCCTTGGATGAGTGCAGTTCCAACAATATTCAAGAAACTTGACACCATCTAGGATAAAGCAGCCCACTTGTTTGGTGCCACATCCACAGATATTCACTCCGCCCTGGAGGCCAGGATATACAAAAAAACAAATGATAGGTATGCGTAACAAAATGCTAAGTACATTAAGAAGCCTATAGTCAATCTCAAAATACATGGAGGTGCTCAGCACTGACTTAGTGCAGGGATTTGCACTGTCCTCAACACCCATCCCTTTCAGACATGGAGTGGTGGCCAACTGCATGAGCGCACTTCTGGATCAAGTCATGATGCAGCATCTAATGGGTCAACTTCAGCTGCAGCTTCCACCATAAGCATAGGTGATGCACTGGAAGATCAGATGGATGTTAGGTAAGATCAACTTGTTGCTGTGCAAGTTTCAGATGGCTATCATTGTGGCTGTAGATGATAATATGCAAAGGGTCTTGCAGGGTGTTACAGTAGTCCAACCATCTGCCTTTGAAGAGATTACAAGGATTGTTAGGATGCCAACACATTGGAGTTGGTGGGAGCCCCATGGAACATGAACCTGCTGTTCTAGCTCAGAAAGACAGCATTCATTTTGTCACTGCTGCCACTCCACCATTTCCAGTGGCTTTACCCTGTCAGCCAATTCCGCTTTCACTGCTGCCGAGATTGTTCAAATCCACAGCTGGGACTGACTTCTTGAGGTCATCTTCAGCCTCTTTCACTGAAAAGTGGTATGTTCCAGCCACTGAGGTAACTCTCTGTCAGAGTTTTAGGGCAGGCACAGGCATACTGGGCACTAAGGAAATGCATAGGATGATTTGTTGACCATTGAGTGCAATATTACACGAATTTTGTTTTTGGTGTTTTTTTTTTAACTTTTACACTGTGGCTAACTGGATACAAATGGGTGTTATGGTTGCAATATTGAACTGAGAGAAGTTCTTCATGGATTTTCTAGGTACTAAGTTGGATTTCCTCCTCTCTTCGTTCTCACCCTACTCCATGTTCTTGTCCACCCCATCATAATCCCTTTACTACTCTGTGTGGATGGCAACAAGCTTGTTCTAATCTCATGGTTGTCCAGCATTCAACAGATCATAGCAAACAGTCCAGACAGTGGAAGCATCATTTTGCCACATTAATGGTCTGAACTACCATTTAGTCTGTGACAAGGTTTTCAGTACATACTTTCAGCACAGCGTAGTGTTGGTTGCAAACCAGATTTATCAACCTTTCTTGCCCAGTATCCTCTTTTTGATTTGCAGCTAGTGCAGCATATAGTTATCAAATGACTGTCAAAATATTAGGGATTGCCACGAGTCTCCATCCATTGCCACACACCAGCCGAACACTAAAGGATTGAAATCCCTAACAGTTATGCTCATGAACAGAATTGACCTAAATTGGCTACAAAGTGATGTGTGTACAGTTAGTTGTACCTTCAACCATTAGGAAATCTATAATAGTGGGAAATCCGTAAGACTGTAGTGTCTGTTTCACTCCAGCAAGAGACAATGAAACCTATCCAGCAATCAATGATGAGAGAGCATCAGCAAACAACCTTACATTCATTGGATGGTAAACCAAGAGATGTTGCACATATCTCCAACTCCAGCTTGGAAGGGATGGTATCCGATATCATGCACACTGTTCCTCACTGCAATTCAGGTAGAAGAGTTCTCTCCGAACAACCTATTGGAAATATTATCACCACTACCCTTCTTTCCTTATCCAGCAGCTTGTCCTGCCTTTTGTTTTCTACCCTTTCCCACTCTTGAGTCATGCTGTAGTCCAAAAAGAATGCCTATGATTGCAGCCATGTCTAGGGGAAAATGGTTTGTGTTCTTCCTCTGCAGAGCAATAGTTTAACAGCATGAGCATCATGGTGTAATTATGTATAATCATGTGACTAAGAGTGAGAACTGTATAAAGATCTCCTGGAAGAGAAACATTGAGCTAGCGCAGATCATTGACTCATGTGTAAAGAAAGGTTGTATTAAAATGTACTCAGACTACTGCAAAATGATTTAGAAAACAATAAGACTTTCTATCGTGTTGACTCAAAGCCAAAATAGCCCATCCCCTATTTACTTTTGCATCTTGAACTAATTACAGAAAGTACCAAACTCTTGCAGATTAGAAACAACTGCAGGAAGAAATTCACCATTGATTAACCTGGTGTTACATTTTCCAATGGATATTCACTGTATTCCCTCTAACTTGCTCAGCTTTGTGGCTTCTGGTGCAATTCATTCAGGTCTGTGCACCCATTTGGATACCATCCTGAACCTCAAGTGGTATATTCCAAGTAACGTGCACTGCAAATCAATTTTAGCATCATGTGTACAAATGTACAAAAGTCAGCAGGGACTTGGAGAGATAGTCATGATGTGGTCCAGTGATCTAGAACTCCAGGCAAATGTTTTGGGCACATGTGTTCAAATCCCACCAGGGGAAATTTGAACTCAGTGAAAATCTGAAACAAAGGTTGACAGAAATTGTGATGGAACCACTGTCGTTTACTAGATATGTTGATGTATTCATGGATTTATGACCAGACTCCAATTGAGGTTCTCCACTTCATTACGATTCCAGGTGGGATATCTTAAACTGTTAGACTCCTATGTGAGTCAGGATGAGATAGCTCCCTTCTTTATTCCTCAGTTCCTTGGTTGGTTGCCACAAGGAACCAAGTGAAATGACATTTTAAAAGAAGACAATTTAGCCAGGACTTCTTTATTTAACTAAAATGAGTGAGTGTATTAATTATTGTATGCAAGAAGAGATGCTTATAAATCATATGCACAGATTAAAATAACAGGTGACTCCAAAAAGTTACAACTAAAAAAGTGATATGATGAGTATCTGACTTATTTGTGAAGAGCAGACAAGATGACATTGTGATAGTTATTGTTGCACTTACACTATGGATGCTGGCAGCTGAACATACAATATTGAGATTCTTGCTTTTGTGGTCTGATGGAACGTCCTTTGGTCTGTCTTTTTTTTAAATTGCAGCATTCAAAGTGAGAAGGAGTCTTTCTTTACCTACAACATGTGGATAACTAGGAGATAGCTCTTTGACTTTGATCTTCACAGCATGCTCATGCTGAAACACATCATAATACGCATCAAAGTGTAGTCTCTCGAGATCATGCCAGTAGATTTGAAATTACTTTTTAACCTCTGTCATTGTGTATTCTTTAAAGGGAGCAACACAAAATGTGTCTGCAATGTAGAAACGTAATCCACAGGGGTTGCATGTTGTTAACCCCAGGTGGTTAGCCCCTTGTATTCATTGTTGTGAAAATATCACACTCCAGTTTCCTTGATAACTTCCACGTGCAACATTCCATTGGCTTCACACAGGAGTCATTGAATTTAAGTCCACACTTTTTCTGGAGAAGTCCTCCTTTTAAAACCAGCACATTTTTGAATTAAAAGTAAAGAAGACGTCTCTCCATACTTTGGGGTTTTGATCCACCGTCATAGCAATTGTTCCAAAATTTGCAGACAGTATCAAATTGGGGAATGAAGCACAGGAACAATGAACCAAAACGCAGAAAAATGTAAAGAGGTTAGAGCTAATTGAATAAACAGCAAATTAATTTCAACATAACAAAGTATGAGAAGGTTCATTTTGCCACTTCTTCAAAATGTAATGAACTAGTGGCATTGAGGATCATTCCCTTTCATTAAAAAAAGAAGCAATCCCTGTTATTAAGGCCATGAACAATGTTATGTTCTGCTATTTGATGTAAACATACCAATTTGGAGCTAAGACAATATACAGCCAATATTAACCAGTAGTTTTTATTGCAACAATGTACTTTGTTCATAAAAATATCTTTATGTACAGTGCTGTACAGTAGCATATGGAGAAACAAACACTGGAGTTTGACTTGATCCAAAAAAACAAACCAGAGGCATTTCTTACTTATATTGTACAAGACTATATTTACACATAATTGAGGCATCAGCGGGTGGGGGTGGTCCGATAACTGAAGGACCTCCATTTAACATCGGCAGACAGAACTTAGACGGTGCTCTTTCCCCATTACACCTTGGTGGCAGCTGCCCCAAGCTTCAGTGCACTCCCCATCATGTAGTCCTAGACCTTGGAATGTGCCAGTCTGCAACACATGGTTGAGATCAACTCCTTGCTGTATACACCTGACTTCTGTACCTGCTGCTACTGCTGTGGACTGATAGAGAGTTACAGGACGAAAACCTCAGATACTGGCCTCAGTACTGTGATTGACAATAATAAGATCTGTCTCCTTAAGAACACATGTAAACTGTATCACAACAAGGAACATAACATTTAATTTCTCATGGAATAAAGAAGTGGGGCGCAATACTAAATGTATACAGAACCCTAATTTGACTGTACCTGGAGAGCTGTACAGAGTGACACAAGAGGCAGGAGCAAGACCAGATAACTTGACTCTTTGAATCTGCTTTGCCAGTGACCAAGATTATGGCTGATCGAGTGCAGCATCTTTTCCCTGCATTACCCCTTAAATGCCTTAGTATCTGAAACTACTCATCCATATTTGTAATTTACGAAACTAACCAAATATCCACAGCTGCCTGGAGTAGAATATTTCAAAATTCTTCTTTGACAGGTAAGACCTGAAAGAAATTTTCAGCGTTGTAAGGGTGTTTAATGAAATACCAGTGATTGAAGAGGATAACATTGATAAATTTAAGAGGAGGTTTATGTATAATTGACAGATTGTTGCATTTTCACTGGGTATCCAGCTTGCTTTCTGAAAAGGTGACGTGACATCCATTCTGACTTTTCAAAACAAGGTCCACTTCCTTAACTCAGACTGTTTGGAGGGTGGTTGTGTGGCTTTCTCCGGAAAGAGATTCCAGATGTTGAAATCCCACGCAGTGAGAACTGTCAGCGAAACTAGACGCTGGCAGAGTCTTTTACTCAGCAGAACCACCAAGAAGGCTGCAGCTGGTGCGAGTACAACAAGCAGCATTATGAGGACCAAGGTGTCAGGTGGTGTTGTTTGGAAGTTGGATTAGAGTCATAGAGAGAGGGGGGAGAGGCAGATTAGAAGCAAGGGCAGGGGATGATTCTCGGCAACCACTTCCTGCCTTAGGACAAGTTCTTTGATCATGCATACGTTGGTGCGGATCGAGGGACCACCATCCCGCCTGCCAGAACTGACAGCCTGGCTCAACTGTTTTACCATTCAGGTGGGCTAACTCTTTTTCTCATCTTGTCTGGAGCTGACGTCCTCACAGCATAGTATGGCAACTGCTCTTCCCAAGACTGCAAGAAACTACAGAAAGTCATGAATACAGCCTGGTCCCACACGCAAACCAGCCTCCCATCTATTGACTCCATCTATACTTCCCACTGCCTTGGGAAAGCAACCAACATAGTCAAAAACCCCTCCTACCGCAGTTATACTCTCTTCCTCCAACCTCTTCCGTCAGAAGCCAAAAAAGTTTGAATACACATACAAACAGATTCAAGAACAGTTTCTTCCCTGCAGTTATCAGAATTTTGAATGGACCTCTCAAATGTTAATTCTGATCTCTCTCTCTCTCTGCACTTTCTCTGTGGCTGTAACACAGGATTCTGCACTCACTTTGTACAGCACAATCTGCCTGTCCAGCATGCAAGACAACATTTTTCACTGTATCTCGGTACATGTGACAACAATCAATCAATCAGATCATTGTGGCACTGGTAGAAATAGGCTCTTAATTGGACTGTAAGTGATCATTAATTGAAGATTGAGCTTGGACCTTCCTGTCCAAAACATAATCCCATTTGAGCTAGGAAAGTGGCATGTTTCTGGGGTGCCACTACACCACCTGATTCAGCAGGCTTTTTGCCAACAGGCCTGTCCAATCTGAGGCTAGAAGATCCTGAACAATCCTGAGAGCACAAGTGGAGGGCATAGATGCAGGTTGGGAAGGGTTAATGAGAATAAAAGGAGGTTTGTGTAGAGTATTAACACCAGCATTGACCCTTTGGTACTGAAGACCTATTTCTCTGCTCGAAATCCCATGTACTTCCTGGTAAGTATCTTCTGTATTCTTTTGGAGCTGTGTTTGGCGATAGAGCATGAGGAGCATGGAGAGGGTGAATAGCCAAGTTCTTTTTCCTAGGATGGGGGAGTCCAAAACTGGAGGGTGTAGGTTTAAAGTGAGAGGGGAAATATTTTTAAATGACCTGAGGGGTAACACAAGGGCGGTGTGTGTATGGAATGAGCTGCTAGAGGAAATGGTGGAGGCGGGTGCAATTCCAGCATTTAAAAGGCATCTGAATGGTTATATGAATAGGAAAGGTTTAGAGGGACATAGGCCAAATACTGACAAATGGGACTAGGTCAGATTAAGATGTGTGGTCAGCGTGAACAAGCTGGACTGAATGGCCTATTTCCATGTTATATAACTCTAATACTCTATGTCAGTAGAAACCCACTTTGCATTTGCTGGGAATATCCAAAGCTTGAGGTAATTAATACTGACATCGTCATTGTTTTCCATAATGAATTCTATTTATTTGGTCAAATTAACAGTAATGAACATTATAAAACGTTGGAGCAGTCATTGATTACTGCAATTTACCAGTCAACATAAAAGTACATATGTATTACTCATTTAACCTTTGAAAAAGATACTGCAATAATGGATTTGAAATCTTTTAATTTGGGGGATAAATCAATTGGTAATGGGATCAGGTGACCAGCAGTTGAATTACTAAAGTGAAGATTGCTTGCATAAAACCATCAGAAGATCATTACACTCCTTTAATAAAAGAATCAAGGACAACAGGATTGTTAAATAATTCATTTCACAGGAACAATGCTCCCCACGATTTTCCAGATCTCTACTACTAATGTATCAAAATTTCTGAAAGTGGATTTTTTTTTTTCAGTGATAATGAAGATAAACCATTGAAAGAAAGCCAGCAATCACTGAATGAGGTGAAGCCAACTGGAAGTGATGACAGTTTGGCAGTGTATGAAGATGGTGGACCAGAAGTGCAGTTTAATGAAGATGGTTCATTCATTGGACAGTACAGAGGAAATAAGGAGAATGATGCAGCAGATGAAAATGGAAGTTCTATAGCCACCTCTCCAATGAAAGCATGAGAAACATGTTCATAAACTTCACTTACTTTCTTTTAGTGAATTTGTTGTACAACTGAATATTTGTTACACATTAACTCAGATTGCCAACAGGCTAAAAGAAAATAGTTGATCAGGCCCTAACGGATGCTTATCCAATATTTGACAAAGACTAAGATGCATGGGATATTTTGTTGCAGTCCACTTCTCAGTCTAAAGGATATGTTGTGCAAAATCCATGTAAAATGCAAGTGTCTGTAGGTTTGTAACACAAATGGCTTCTAGTTGCTGATGAAGTAATTGCTTATAACCTTTTAAATCCTTGCTGCTGTTATTAGCAAATTTGAGTCCCTTTGTTACAGTTTGTTTAGGTGTCTTGTGATCCTACATGTTTAGAAATTAAGAACCTGCAGAACTGAGATTGATATCACTCATGAACCTAAGGAGACCAACCCCTGGTGCACCAATGCCTCTTAATGCAATGACTATGGCAGCTGAAGGGACCAAGAACATTTTTCCTCTGTTTTTGTTTAGCCAGTAGAAGATCTCACAAAATACAATGATCACAATTTGCAAACTAAATTTTGTGGCTACAGGAAAAAAGTAAGAAATTAATTATTTATATGCAGAATTCTATCGAGCAAAAAAGGTCCAGAATCCTCCTCTGAGTTTACAGTGATAACTTCCAGTGGAAATCTGATTTGGAATTGAATATTTTTAAAGAATGGCATGCAGAGGATGATGGAAATTCGTGTTAAAAATGGATGCAAACTTGTTTAACTCGCAACAATGGAACAATTGATTTGTCAGAATCATAAATCATTCTGTAAACTGTACCATTGTTAGGGATACATATGACTATACAATCCTTGTGTCTTATTTTTCTTCAACTATGCTCTTTATCCAAAGTTCTGCATTTAATGATTGTATTCAGTCACCTATTTTAGTTATTATCAAGTCAAAACAGTGCAATGTACATTTTTGTAATTAGGAATACATTTAGAATTTGGAGGAAAACTGCTGATAATTAATTTTCAGCAGACCAACAATGTTTTTAAAACAATATTCCTGCTACAAATTCTGGGTAAATACTTAAACATTAATTTTGTTGATTCACAGCCTATGTGTCAATAAGAAGTATCTAAGTGTCTGATTTATATTGTGTGTAACATAGGTAAAACATAGCTTCATGATATTGAACTAAATAAACTACATGTTTCCACCTCAGAAAATTTGTATACTTCAAAGAATTTTACATTCATTTATTATTAGTGAACAATTGTGATGTTATTGTATTTGAGTCAAAGTTTTTATTCGTAGAGTTCCAATAAGTCTAATTTTTGTTCTTGTTTAACAGTGCATGGTAATTTTTTTATTTTAAAAGTATTTCAAATTGTGACATTTTTGTAAAACGAACAAATAATATTTATATTAACAAATTGGAGAGCATTTGCCAACTTCTGCAATTGTTGCACATAACTTTACAGTACTTACAATGGCAAAAAGCTGACTAAATATGAATGTGACAGATGTTTTAAAATTCATGTTTTGCAGTGGTCTGGTTTTTAAGGAACAATTGGCATTAGATATTTTAGTGGTTAAAAAAGACCGAAAGTAGTTATGTATTTTCATGAGCCTTATTAAACATGCATGTCATATCGCATGCAAATTTACAATTTTTTAAAGTGTGGCAACATGTTTAAGCTTTGGTTCATGTATGGCTGTGTATCATTCCATATTAACTCCTTTTATCAGGGTGAATTATTTGTGTAGCTACCATATTTACAGAAAATGAATCATTTGTAAATCACAGATTTAATCTTGCCAGATTTGGAGGAAACAGTTTTCTAATGATGATCAGATTCAATAAAATTACTCTCAATGCAAGGGTGTTTCTATATTTTCTGTAGTAAGGGAGTACGCTTTCAGTTAGGCATGCTTCTTTTTAAAAAAAAATTGATTGATGAACCAAAGTATAATTTCAAAGCCTTATGTTTGTATGGTATGCTTCATTTTATTGTACTTTTGGACTTCAATTCTACATAATTGTCAGAATGGGCATCACACGCAAAGACAAATGCAATGCCAACCAATGCCCTTAAGCACAAAATGTGAGGGCAGATATTTGCTTTTAAAATAAAATTTATGTCCAAGGGTATAATAAACCAAATATTGACTGCAGTTTTCAGGCTATTTGTAAACTATTGCTCCTCAAGTTACAGAGGTAATATGTTCAGTATGCATGGTGTACATTGCTCCTTTTGACAGTCTTGATCACTGTAGCTGCTGGCTCAATTGCTTACCAATATAGTCTTCAATCGCAATCAGTAACTGTGTATCATGATACGTCTTCTCAAAAGAAACTTTGAAAACTTGTATCAAGTTTAACATAACAACTTTCATAATTTGTATGCTCACTCAGATATTGTAAAATCCCCTAAGAATTATTGTTAACTTATTTAACTCGTAGTGAAGTGATGTTATTAAACAGTCTGTATGGCTATAGTACTTGCAGTCACTGTATTAGATAGAAAGCTGTGACAAATGTACTTTATAGTATATGCCCCCATTTTAAAAGTTCAGATACTCCTTCAAGTGATACAATTGTGTGTTCTCACTGAAAGAAAAGTCATGTAAGGTTTGCAAATTCATCTTTTCTACCTGTACAACGTTCTTGTGTTATACGAGATCATCATGGAATGTTTCCGCGACTAATATGTATTGTGTAAATGATCTTGTGATCTTTCCAAACATGGATGTTTGTCTTATTAAATACAGAGTAACAAATGTTTTATGTGTCTGTTGGTACTTAAACATATCATAGAATCATAGAATCCCTACAGTGTGGAAACAGGCCCTTCAGCCCAACAAGTCCACACTGACCCTCAGCGCACCCACCCAAACCCATTCACCTATCACACACCTAACCTACACATCCCTGAACACTATGGGCAATTTAGCATGGCCAATCCATCTAACCTGCACATCTTTGGACTGTGGGAGGAAACCAGAACACCTGGAGGAAAGCCACACAGATATGGCGAGAATGTGCAAACTCCACACAGTCACCCGAGACTGGAATTGAACACAGGTCCCTGGTGCTGTGAGGCAGCAGTGCTAACCACTGTGCCAGCGTGCCACCAAATTATATCATACCATTTATATTAATTACTCCAGAGTAATAGCATTTCAGTCTTTCTCAGGAAGTAATCTTGTCAAAGTGTTTTGACATATCCCTGGGTGCCTTCTGAAAATACTAAAGTTCTTCTAGAATCTCTGTTGCAGTTAATGAAATTCACTGTTAGCTATCCAAAAGAAAACAATCCCATGTCACAGAAAGTTTTTTTTTGGGGGGGAGTGGAGTGGTGAGGACTGTAGCATATAGAAAAAGATACCATTGATTAAACAAAAATGTTGCCACAGTCCCATTAGAAAAAGACAACAACTGGTTTAAACTGACAGTCACCACACCTCCGCCAAAAGGGGCAAGGTTGAGAAGGTAGAACTTTATGGTCACCTTGCCCAGTGTGGGTATTGAACAATTGGTGTTATTCTGCATCACAAACCAGTCATTCCATCAACTGAGCAAACAAACCAACTTGGTAATAAGTCAACACATATACAGAAGAACACTTCTTTTTGATTGCCATTCAATGACTCTTGGCAATACCATCCAAAAAACAGAAGACAGACAGTCAAGAGCTCCTTGTACCTCTCTAGCACCTCCCATGGCCACTCCACTGTGTGTTTGTATTACAGCCTGACATATAATCGTGGATCAAATGTACTTTACTCCAGTATAGATTAGAAAGAGTGAAGCCAAACAGGGTGAAATTTACCTCTGTAGTAAAGTTTATTTGTGTAATATGAGGTCTCTAATGCATGATGCATTGTGACAGTTTGTATGTCATTCTAATTTGATGCCAGTAGTTCCAATTTGTAGCTGCAGCTTCTAGCTATCGCTATATAATGAATGCAATGTTAAGGAACACAAAGGAGTCTCATCCACCAGCAATATTCAGAGGACCATCTATGACTTGCAGGTTAGTTGCTAGGTTATTTTTACTGTGTATTTGTTTCTGCAGTTCTACACATTTTAGCTTTACGTGGCACTTGTTCAAAGTTTCAATCATCATCCATTAATTTCATTAATTGTGTCTGCTCGAGCAGTTCTTTGCAGACGTAGGTTGCGAAATAGGGCTTTCTCTTGGACAAAACTGGGAGAATGAGCAGGCGTCATTCAGAATAGGAAAAGCTGCTACAAGATGGAGGTGGAGTCGACGTAGTGCTGTCAGCAGCGTTCCTTGTCATAATAGGCAGCACTAGCTCCTCCATGGAGATGAAAGAATGCAGGTCTGCCTCTTCTCTTTCACAATTCTTGCTACTGCACTGATCTTACCTGTAAGAGATGGTTCCCATCATCAAAAGCTCATCAGTGTGTGTGATATGTGACATCTAGAGTGAAAATTGCCATCGTGGCTAAATTTTGAGTATGCAGCGAAGCACAGCAATGAATGTTCATTGTAATAGATTGAAGAGAATTTGGAGTGTTGGTTTGTGAATTGAACAGTGGATAAGCTTGAGACTGTGATGATTTCATGCATTTCGTGATTCATAAGGCAGACAAACCTGGTGCGTACACTGGTATCCGCATGTAGTTTTCCTGGATCAGAGCTCTACCATGTTACCAGAAGTTAATCCATATAAAGCATGGCTAACTAGGAGACTCCCCTAATTTAATCACTTGCTGTAGTATACTAGAAGTATTTGCAATGTTTATTTGGCCATTAACCCTTGGGATGGGACTCAAACAAAGGGCTTTTGGCACAGAGGTAGAGTTACTATGAACTGTGCTACAAAACCTCCCAGTGAATCAAATTAATGATGCTGTATTAGGATACGACCTTAGCAAACCATTCCTTACCTGGAATTTTATATGTGATTATTAAACCTCTTCCTGCACCACATACATACCTTTGAGGCTATATTCTGGGCACAATCTTCCAGGGGCATGAACATTGTGGGCTAGTGCACAAAATGTGGCAGAATTGCAGCAGAGGTCAAGCCAGACCTCTCCTGACATTGGGAACAACTCACTGCATTTTTAAGTCAGACCTGGATGTTGAGGTGAGATTCCTGCTCAGCAAGAGCGAGTTGCTTGCTAAGAGGAATTATTGCTTGTTAACAACTTGATTAACTGTACATCTTGCCTCATTAATATGCAGCTTTCCATCATATCACTGACCATAAGTAAGCTAGAGCGTGAGAATTCTCGAAATGGAAGTCAGACGAGGTGCCCACTGACTTTAGCTCACCACAGGCTGGGAAGAGCCGTTATGTTGGTTACCATGCAACAGCATCTAAGATATGATGCATGAGCACCAGACGTACACATCTCTGGTCTATGAACATTGGCATTGCCAACTCCTCAGGATCCTCGTTGCATTTCTTCAATCCACTTAGGAAGTTGAGTCCCGTATTTTAGACCACACCAGCAACTAACATTAAAAGTCTGCTACAAGGACACTATGCACGTGGTGATAGACACGCAGCTCATGATTATACTCGGCTGCATCTCAGGGCTGCTTGTTTGCTGACTTTGCACTTTCTTACTTAGTCCTGACCTGCATGCATGCAATATCCCTGTTTCACCTTGCTGTGCCATGCATGTTAGCATGTTGGTGCTCCAACCAGAGCCAAAGACTGTCAGTACGGCTGCCTCGATGTGCTCTTTAGTGCAGACACACAAGCTGCCCATCATGCTTATCAGTAGGAATCTGTCCAAAGGTGGCGAACATATTGCTGTATGGCACACTGAGACATAGAAAGATAGAAAATAGGAGGAGGATTAGATCATTTGGCCTTTCCATCTTTCAGTATGATCACAGCTGATCATCAAACTCAGTAGCCTGTTTGTGCTTTTCCTCCATTTCCTTTGATCCCTTTTGCCCCAGATGCGATATCCAATCTCTTCTTGATATCATAATGTCAACCTAATACCGAGAGAATGTGCTAGCTGCCGACACAACAAGCACACTACACATATGTTCAACCAGATGGTCACATTGTGGAGCAGTCAAAGCTGAGAGAGGGAGGAGGGTGCTGAGGCAGAGGCATGTGTCAGGTTGGGAAAGTAATGGTAATGAGAGAAAAATCAAAATATAAGGGTTCCCAATTATGAGATCAGTGCTACAGTTCAGGCAGTAGGATTGGGGAACAGAGCTGACTTCCTCCAGGAGCAGATTGTCCTCATCTGTATACACATGGCACTGTATCACAACTCTGTGGAATTCATCTAGAGGAAGAGCTTCCATTCCATTAATGTTCATGTGACCTGTGATCACATTTACCGCTTCACAAGGTGAGTGCACAGTCCCCTGACATCTGCCGTCACTCCCACATTCTGATGTGTTTGAGAGTCCAGGTGCCTTACAAGGCTGCCTACTGGGGCACAAGGGCTACCCACTGTAACCATAGCTTATAATACCATTGCGCAATCCAGTTTCAGAGCCGTGGCCCAGATATAGTACTGCTCATTCGCCACCCAGGGTCTTGGTTGGCAGACAATGGGCTGCTGAAGATGGGCTTTGTGGACTGGTTTGTGAGGGGTTCTCCAGTTTAGTCTCGACAAAGTGTGCTGCATCACTCCAGTGTGCAGTGTTGTACACAATTAGAGCAAGCAAAGAGGCAATGTGCTGGGTTCTGAGGAATTGGAGGAATCAGAACAATGTTCTGAGGAGGAGAGTGAGAACATAGGGGAGGGGTTAGCTCTCCTTGACGAGATAGGGCTCACAGCTTTGAGTTTTCCAAGTCAGACAGGACCTAATGGACACCCAGCTCCAGTAAATGAGAGCAGAGTGCAGCAGACAATCATGGAATGTAAAGTAGCTATTGGTCATCATGCCAGCATTTGGTTTGCTTTGTAGAGTGAACGGCAGACTCTAATGGTTTTGTTTGTGTTTGCTTCTGCTGATTGTAAATTAAAGCTCATCATTGCAATTGTCTGATTGGTGCCTGCATGTGATGGTCCCCCTACCGGGCAATGATAAGACATGCTTCTGCAGTGGGTGTTGTGGATAAAGCAATGGTGACTTAGTATGTTTAAGTGGACTACATCTACGGACAGATGTCTGGGGTTATATATGCAAGAGAGTGTCAGCCATGCTGGCTGCATGCCACGAGTGGCATTGTGTGATCGCTATTGCTATGATGCAAGGAGGGCACAGAAAAATGGAAGAGGATCAGTTGTGTCAGCAAGCCCAGGACAAGCAGCAATCTCCAGCAGCTGCCAAACAGCCTTCATATGAAAGCATTGAAGCTGAAAGTCCCTTCAAGATGTGAAGGCAGTGCAGGAGGCCCGGAATCACTCGGCCTCAAAGTCATTGTCTCCCGATGAGCAAGGGACAGTGTTGCTGCAAACTACCATTGTTCTAGGGCACTTTCACAGAAATATGTCAACTGTTAGAGCAGGACATATGACCCAAAGGTGGGTGGCTGTCCTATTCCTCATGCCTGTCAAAGTGATATCTGTGCCAGTGTAAATGGCTGTTTTCAAGTCTCCATTGGGAACTTGTGTGGGATCTCGCAGACCTCAACACACAAATGTTTCAAGGCTGTTAGCAATGCAGTTTGGGTCAGATCACATTGCTTCACCTCAATTCCCCATGACAAGATCTGCACTGAATCATGGGTAGCAGGTTTTGCCAACAAAGCTGGCAAAGGGGCTATAGTCTATACACACATGACACTGAGAGAACGGTATCAAAACACAGCTGACTTTATGAACAGAAATTCCATCCATGTACAATTCATGTTTGATCATTGGTAACACATTTTTAGAAGTCTCCTGCAGGTACACTGAAAACTGTCATGATGCCTATATTTCTGAGAACACTCATGCTCCTGCTTTGTTTCAAGGGCCAGATGCCTCAAAAAGATAGTTACTGGGACATAGGGGGTGCCCTCTGGCTGATGAATCAGTTCCAGAAACGACTGACCAAGGCCGAGCATAGATATAATGCAGGCCATCCTTAGACTAGTGCCATCATGAAGCAGGCCTGCTGAAGATGAGGTGCCAATACGTGATTTGGTCTGGGGGGTTCTTTGCAGTACGTCCTAGGCAGAGTGTGATACTTAATCCTTGTGAGCTGTGCTCTGCACAACTGGAGTAGGCAAAGGAGTGATCTGCTGGACTCTGAAGAGCTGGGAGATCTTCTGAGGATGAAGGTGAGGGCACTGAGCAGGAGGACCATCACTTTGAATATGAAATAAAAACCGAAAGAACTGCGGATGCTGTAAATCAGGAACAAAAACAAAGTTGCTGGAAAAGCTCAGCAGGTTTGGCAGCATCTGTGAGGTTCTGACGAAGGGCCACCCGACTCAAAATGTTAACTCTGCTTTTTCCTTCACAGATGCTGCCAGACCTGCTGAGCTTTTCCAGCAACTTTGTTTTTGACATTTTGACATTGACATATGATACTGCGCTGCAGTGTTAGATGCAACAAGAAAGACTGGATTAAATTAACATCCAGTGCCAATCAATTTAAGCTGGGTGCATAGTGAACTTCTGTTGCTATTAGAAAGGCAAGCAGTCCCTGTCTGTTTCTAGAAGCCAATACAGCTTTTTTTCTTACGTTTGCTTTGTTGTTGCTGAATAAATGATTTTTTTTCAACCTTTTGAAAGGTTTCCATAACATGATACTCCCACAAAGAACAATGAGATGAGGTTAGGCTACAATTGACATTAGGAAAAGAGTGGCACTTTCTTAGACAGGGTTCAAAGATGGGATGACTCGAAGGAAGGCTTACCTGTGTGGTTTGATTCTGAAGTAGCGATTCATTTAAGAATATGCAATTGTACCAGAAATGACTTGACAGTTGTGTCACCTATGTGTGCTAAGAAGTATTTATTTCTTGTCTTCTCCCACTATTTTCATTATGAGGGGTAAGTCCTAGACATCAACATATGACTGGATGCAGAGTTGGGCTTTAAAATGGTGTCACTGCTGAGAATTCTGGGAGGATCTGGCAGTGGCAGGCACTTCACCCCTGATTGAAGGGAAGATGGTGTGTGTGGGGTGGCACAGAGATGTGATGTATAGGTACTGAGGTGAGCTGTAGAGAATAGTGTGAGAAAATTCACTTCAGCCTACAGAAAGAAATCGAACAAGACTCTCACCAAAACTGACACCTAGCCAATTTCTGGCAAAACTCACCTGTCTGAGTTCATTTCATTTACCTATTTCTCCCATGTTCACTGACCTACATTGGCCTCATTCTCTGAAGGTCCAAAAATTAAAATTCTTGTTTTTGTGCTTAATTCCCTTTATAGCCAAACTGCTGTCTATCGCTGTAGCTTTATCCGCTCTACAACATTCTAATAACTTGTCTTCCTAAATTTCTGTGTGCTCCAGCATTTTATTTTGCACCTTACTTATAAATTATTTCCTTGACCAATCTTTTAATCATACTTAATGTCTGTTCTGCATTCAACATCCATATTTGCTTTTTTATACCTCTATGAAGCAATTTATGATGTTTTCTACTTAATAACTGTAAGTCAATGCCTTTTTTAGGTACACAATATTAGTGCCAATGCTGTATTGAGTATTTTTAATGAGATCCAGTGGTTTAACTATTTATACCAGTAAATGCATTTGTGATGATTTCTGATTTACTGTCTTCAGTTTTCTAAGCAGTTCAGTTTAATTAATTAAGCTCATAGACCATCCTTTCATTTAAAATTAAAAAATCTGTATTTAATTGCAGTTGAGTTAGTTCCTTATACTGCCTGTGAAATCATTGGTGTTGCTCATATTTATCATCAAGTAAAATCAAACATTATTAGGTATCTGTGTTAACCTCTAATTCAAAGTGTTCTCCTGAATTTGTAAGTCATGCAAGCATTCAGCATGAAGGTGGGTAAAGTACATGTTTAAGTGACTGCCCAGTAAATGTTGCTTTCTTTTTAGAAATGGTATTTAAATGAGAATTGCTCTTGATTCTTGCAGAAACTGCAAGGACCAGATAGTACAGAGTTGGTTATGGAAGGTAATAAAGAGTAATTAATTTACTGATGTTTTGCAGGTGGCACTATGCCAACCTCTCAGTATGGCTATAAAATTAAACGATCTAATACTAAGATGGGTGATGCGTACATCAAGAATGCTGGGTGAAGGCAAAATCAAGGTTTGCAGTTCATGATTCCCATCCTCTATTTCTGAAAGTAACACATGCAAAATGTATGCCATTAGTTCTAAGCCTAATTTGCCCAGCATGTATAATATTTTGCTCATTGGACTGTGTCCTGCCCAGCCCTACATTGTACCTAATTAGGATCAGTTTAATCCAATTAAGTATAATAATATATATATATATGAAATCACATTCAGGAGATATGTTTTGACCTCTTCTAATAAAATTGAAATTATTTCAGACTTCATTTGATATAAATTCTGAAGACTTGCCTAATCATTTTAGAGAACATTCAATGTTGATTGTTTACTGTACATTTTTGATTACAATGCCCCTGGGTCTATAATTCTCACATCCTCACACCATAATCAGACATCTTGGATGGTAAATCTCATCAAAATTTAATGTCAAGGACAGTTTGTCCTTTACCACACTTCTGTCTTTGGAATTGTTAATTCTAAATTTCTGACAAAGTTCTGTTGGTTGCTTTCAATGGAAGAAACAAGCTATCGTACCCTTTCTGCATTTTCAGGGAATTGTCCATCAAAGTTATACGAGAACCACTGAAGAAAATAATAGGAAACATCTTTGCCATGTGTGGATTAAACAGAGGAATATAGAAGCATGGAATAGTTGAGCAAACTGGGATACATGACAATAGTGTTGCAAAATATTTTTTACTTTATTTGTTCCTAGGAGGTAGTTGATACAGAATTCATTGCCCTCCCTCTCTGAGGGTTCTCAGGGTTAACCACAGATTTAAGGACTGGGATATGAATAGTGGTGTCATACTCCTGTCCCTGTGGATCCAACTGGGCATTTATATTAATCTCCCAACTTCATTTTAAATAAAAAAAAACATGATCTTTTTGTGATCTATTGAAATTCAGTTTTACAGTTTACTATTATGAAATTATGAAGTCATCAGTTGTGGGCCTGTCATCTTACTCAGCAGCATATCCATTCAGATACCATATATTTTTTTCAGATGGATAAGTATAACATGTGGCTTTGACAAGATCATGAAGAAAAGTGAAGCAGATTCAATGAGAATAAATAGCTGAGCCTTTCAGGAGTTGAGGGATAGCTTAGGAATGGGTGGCAAGAAAGAGTTTGAGGTCAACATGACTGAATACAGAATGAAAAAAAGGACATGTTAAGATTGTTGAATACTTTGTGATCATAATAAAGTGGAAGATGGACAGCTTTCATGTTGGATTTCCAAGCCAAACCAAATCACATTATTTGCAATACCGTGAAATTAAAATATTCAATGACCCTCCAAACTGCACAAATGTTCCTAACCCGAATTTGTGAATAAAAGATGCTGAACACCAACTTTATAACAAATTTTAAAAAAAAACAATTTACTATTAGTAATGTAGCTTTCGTCGAACTCAGGTAAACAATTAGGTAATTTAAGCAGTATCTATGATCTAAAGCCCAAACTTCTTTGTTCATAATCCCCACTCAGAGACAGACCCATTTAAGGGATAAATTAAGAAAGAAAATAAAAACTGTAATTTGCCAGTTAAACAAACAGTTTGAAATGATAGATACCAAGCCTTCTTGAAATCCATGGACAATGGCTTGTTTACAGGCAAGTAGATTTTTATATCCTGCATGATTTCCAAAGTCATTTGTTAGTGCAAAAATTACAGAATACTATAAGAAATGTTTACTTTTTTTCTTACAGACCATGACTTTTTTGCTCAGAACATTCAACAATTTGATAACTGAAGAGAAAGAGAGAGAGAGAGAGCAAAACAAAGCAGTGCAATCTCCAGAAACTTCCATTAATCACACTGCCTCCTGCTGAAAATGCAGTTAGAACCAATTTAAAAACAAATCAAACATTCTTTGTTGTTGGCTGGTTAGCACCAGTTGTCTCTTGACTGATCAATCCAAAATCCAACCAGGTACCAGCTTGAACAGAGCCATAACTTAGTGCTGATTCATCCACAGTGTCCTCAGATCAGTCATTAAGTTGCATTATTTTCCAGGCCGGTTCCGAATAGAAAGGGTCTGACTTTTTCTCTTTGAAAACAAGCTGCTCTTCAAAGTTTAGTTCTTAACTTCAACTCACTGTTCCAAACTATATAAAAATAAGAAAAAAGTAAAATAAAACATAGTGCTGGTGTCTACAATACACCAAGAAATTTAATCCCATTGTGTTTTATAGCTAGTTATAACAAGATTCGATCCTGATGACATAATTCAGACATCAAGACATTTTCCTGCATGTTTGCCAGTAAAGTGCTCTCCATTAACTTTCCTCAATTTTAAAAGCCAAGTCATACTGTTTGTAGCGTCATTTTCAGACTGGCTTGAACCATTCATTTTATTTCATTTTTTGTCTTTTCTATTAAGTTGATCTGTGGATTTTATATCAAGTGTTCTTGTGCTGCCATTTTGTTTGAAACATTCAAAATATTGGACAAGTTAATTCCTGTCCTTTGGAGGAACAGGATTAAGAACAATGGAAGAATGTTAAGTAGACCAGGATCTTCTATGCCCACCACTTGTGTTCAGGATATTATTCTGGACCAGGTATGAATTGACAATGATGTCTGTATGCAAGTTGAAGGCACAATTGTATTACTGTACTCATTCATAAAAGGTACAAAACCTCTCTGGATATTTTATAAACTGACATCAAATCTATGTTTTGCCCATCAGGACTCTACTTCCCTATTCTCTAAAAGGTATACGTGGCCATTTGTGTATCAAGGTAGAGAAATTAATTTCTATCCAGACAGCAACCCAGTATTATTATTTCTGTTTGGTTGGAACCCAAATTCAGCAGAAAAGAAGTGGCTTCAGATGGTGCTGAGACACAAGTACTTTTTAACAAATCCTTTGCTAATTCTGAATCTTTTCTAAATGTGCTGCTAATTTTGCTTACATTAGCATCATTTCACGTTTGCATTTTCTGCTATGTTGTACTTAATTCATTCATAAATTTAACTTCAAGAAATTTTGTAAAAACTAGACACACTATTCCTGAATCCCCATGAAAATAGCTTTACACTTCCAATTCACGTACACACATCCCTTTAGGGCAGTTTCGAAGGGAACATTTTTTGAAAATATACAGAATATTATTTTTATGGCCCTGATTCGTAATGGCGTCTGATTTTTTAAATAAAATAGCCTTCAGAACAAATTAGCTTTCTAATTATTTTGTGACAGATTTGTTCAATCATATCATGAATGTAAATTTATTAATTTAGGAAATGCCTAATGGCAAGAAAATTTACCAGCTCCAATTTGTTCAATATTTTTTATAGAGCCCTTGATAGATCCCTCTAAATATGCAATTCTATTAAATATTTGGCCCAGTTCAGTGAATATTGTGCTTCTCCTGGAGATTGTGAAAATGCTAGATTTTTGGCTTTGATTCTCTCTGCCCTCCCATTCCTGAGCCCAAATAGCTTGCTGCTGACTCCTACTGGAGTCTGCCTTGAAGTGTAAAAAAACAGAATCATATATTGCAGTGTTTACATCTGATGTTTATGTGTTTCTGTTGTGTTGTATTCCTGCAGGCAGCATCAATAAGCAACCTATTTATATTGTCATTCCTGAATTATCCCATGTCACATCACTGTCTTTTGTTTAATTATTTCATGAGGAATGACATTTGTTGTCCATTCCTAATTGCCCTGGAGATGTCTCAAACTGCTGCAGTCCACCTAGTGAATATATGCCAAACTTCTTTGTGCCATTTGGAAGCGAGTTCCAGGATTTTGACACAGTGACAAAGAAGGTATGGTGATGAAGTTCCAAATAGGATAGTCTGTGGCTTGGTGGAGAATTTGCAAATATTGGCATTCTGAGCAATATGTTGTCTTTGCTCTTCTTGGAGGTAGAGTGTGCAGATTTGGAAGGATCCTTGGTGAATACCTACAGCACATCCTGGAGATAGCACACACTACTGCTACTGTGCATCGGTGGTGGAGGGAGTGAATGCTTAAGTTGGTGGATGGGGTGCTGATCAAGTGGACAACTTTTTCTGGAGTCAGTGTTGTTGGATCAATTCCCTTCCAGGTAAGTGGAGAGTTTTCCCTTATACTCTTAACTATACCTTGTAAATGGTGAATAGGCTTTGAGGAATCAGGAAGTGTCTTACTCACCATAGATTTCCAATCTCTAACAACTGTTGTATATTACTCCTCCAGATCCATTTCTGGTCATTGGGAACATCAAAGTGGGTGGATTCATTGATGGGAATGCTGTTGAATATCGAGGGTAGATGGTAAGATTCTCTCTTATTGGAGATGGTAATTATGTAGCATGAATGTTATGTATTTCTAATTAGGCGAGGCTTGATTGTAATCCATGTCTTTCTACTTATGGAGATGTAACACTGTCTTAGATCACAGAGTGTATCCAAGCGGTTCTTTTGGATTTGGTTAAATATAATTAAGACAAGACTGGACAACAGCAATTTGCTTAAATGTGGGTGTTTATTAAGTAATAGTAATAATAATGAGTAAAAAAGAAAGGAAAGGAAAGGAAAGGTTAAAAAACACATTAAGTCTCATGCCCTTCTGCCATCAGGCACCCCTTGATTGATGGCTGGTGTGGAGGCTTAGGTTTGGTCCTGACACCATCCACAATCCAGCTTCAAGGTGAAGTCCAATTCTTGGAATGAAACTCTCTCTTTCTTATACAATGTAACAAATAGCTGGTACAGAACAAACAACTATAGAGAAACAAGCTGCTGGTGCTGTCCTCGGCCCATAAAGGAATGATCACAGGATTCGTTCAAGGTCATGCAGCTGTCAAATATCATCATTAACTTTCCCAGCCTATTTTCTCATCCATTCCAACCTGTTTTCTCATCCTATACAAGTGCTTCAGTATCTGAAGAACTATGAATGGTACTGAACATTGCAAACTCATCGGCCAGTGAAGAAACATCTAAAAATGGTGAAGTCTAAGATACTAATCTGATGAACACTTTTTGTGAATTTGTGGGACTGGGATACTTCACCTCCAAAACAACCATAACCATCTTTCTTTCTGTCAGGTATGACTTGAAGCAATGGAAGGTTTCCTCTGAATCCCAATGGCTGCAGTTTTGCTAAACTGCTTGAGGTCATGCTCAGTCAAATGCTGCTTTGACGTCAATGGTAGTCACTCTTTCTTCACCTCTGAATTCTAGCTTCTTTATCCATGTTTGTAACAGGCCAGTAATGAGATCAGGATCTCAGTGACCATGAAGAGTCCAAACTGAGCTTCAGTGAGCAGATTATTTCTGAACAATGCCACTTGATAGCACTTTCAATGACACTTCTATCACTGAGCTGTTGAGCAAGACGACACTGATTGAGAAGATGAGATTTGTACTGCTTTTTGCAGGTGGGATATATCTGGGCAATGTTCCAAATTATTCAGGTAGATGGAAGTAGGAGAAAGTGAGAAGTGAAATTATAGCAGGAGCACATGACTTGAGTACAACAACCAGGATAATGTCAGGGGCCAACGGGTTTTGCAGTACCCTGTGCCTGTAGCTATTCCATGACAAAGGAGTATTGCAAATGCTTCAGCTTTGCCATCATTACTCATATGCTGGGCACTCTATCATTCAGGATGGGTATCTTTGTTGATCTGCCTCCTCCAATTTGTTCTTTCATTGCTCATCAGCATTCACAACTGGATGATGGAGAACCACTAGGTTTTATCCATAGGCGTGGCACCTCTTCACACTATCACGTACCACTTTCACTGTTTGCCATGCAGTGGTCCTGTGTTGTACCTTTACCAAGATGACACCTTGTTTCATAGTATTGTTCTTATATGCCCTCCTGCACTCATTATTGTATAGCAGTTGATACTTTGGCTTTATGGTATTGTAGAAGGTGGATATGATGAATACAGATTGAGGCTGATTAGAATTCTGCCGTTATTGCTAGCCCACAGTGCCTCCTGGATGCTCAATGTTCAATATCTAGATATGCCCTGAATCTATCATATTTGATTGATAGGCAGGACAAGAACCAGTGGGTTTTATCCCTCTTTTGAATTCCTTCACCTCCAGATCAGGAGGATTCAGTCAACTTGGTAGTAGTGCTATTGGGCTACTATTGGTGCTGAAAAGAAAAGATTCCCACTTAGGGGAATGCAGTGTTATTGCTACCCTTAGCATTTAAAACATTCCAAAAGTTGTTCAACATTTTGAGGAGTTACCAGTTGAGTGAGGGTAATAAGTAGTCATTAGCAAGAGGTTCCTTATCCAGGTTTGAAGTCATGGCATGATATTTCATAGGAGCTGGAGTCAATGTTGAGCATGCCCAGAGCAACTCCTTCCTGTCTGCGTATCACTCTGGGTGGCTGTGTGGTGTTCACAGGACAGAATATACATAAGGCTGATGATGGTAATGTCTGAGACATTGGCTGCAAAGTATGATTCCATCAGCTTGAATATGTCAACTTGTCCCTCAGCTAGTGTGTGGGAGAGCTGTCCCAATTTGGGCATAAGCCCTCAGATGTTTGTAAGGAAGACCTTTCAGGGTCAACAGGCCCGGACAAGCTGCTGTCATATCTGGCACCTAGATTGATACCACATGCCAGGAATACAATTTTATTTCTTTTTAACTTTCCTGCAGTATTTTCATATAGTTAAGTGGTCTCCTAGACCATTTCAGGCAGCAGTTAAGAGTCACCATCATTTCTATAAGTCTGGAGCCAGATATAATCCAAACAAAGATGACAGACATCCTTGGTTCATATGTGGATTGAACTTCCATGGGAAGTGGTGGATGCAAGTGCAGTTACAGCATTTAAAATACAGGTATGTGAATGGGAAAGATTTAGAGGGATATGGGCCAAGCGTAGGCAGGTGGGACTAGTTTAATTTGGCATTATGTGGTCAGCATGGACTGACTGGACTGAAGGGTGTGATTCTGTGCTGTATGACTGTATAGATGTGACTCTGAGTAGAGTCACAACCTTTTAACCTTTGCTGATTAGACAATTCCTCTTACCAGGATCATCTCGTGAAACTTCTCTGAATTGCCTCCAGTGAAATAAAATCTTTCTTTAAAGAAGGGACCAAAACTGCCCACAGTACTCAGATTTGGTCTCACCAGCACCTTGGACATTGCAGTAACACTTCTTATATTCCAATCTCCTTGAAATAAGGGCCAACAGTCCATTAGCCTTCCTGATACCTGCTGCAACCGTGTGCTAGCTTTAAAGTACCCCCAAGTCCCTTTGTGTTGCAGCTTTCTGCAGTTTTACTCCATTTAAATAATATTCTGTTCTTTTGTTTTCCCTTCCAAAATGAACAACTTCATGCTTTCCTATATTGTACTCCATTTAACAACATTTGGGCCTTTCTCCCAAGAGGAACTAATATGCCAGGGGGCTGGGAACATACGTAAGGAGTTAGAGAAGGAAGGAGCATGGAGAAAAACAAAAGGTAGAAAAGGGAATAAGAAAAGTGATAGGCAGAGAAACCAAGAACAAAATTGAAACAGGGCTATTGAGTAAAATAAGAGCGAGGCAAACACTGTTTAAAAGAAAAGCATAATGGCTTTTTGCCTTAATGCGCAGAACATTTGCAATAAAGTTGCTGAACTATTCATGCAGATAGATTTAAACAGGTACAATATAATTGGGATTGCGGAAATATGGCTGCAGTGTGACCAGGGATGGGAACTGAATGTCCCAGGGTATTCAGTATTTAGGAAGGACAGGCAAAAAGGAAAAGGTGGTGGAGTGGCATGGCTGGTTAAAGAGGAACTTAACACCACAGCGAGAAAGGGCTTTAGCTCAGATAATGTGAAATCTGTATGGCTAGAGTTGAGAAATACCAAGGGGCAAAAAACATTAGTGGGTGTCATATGCAGATCCCAAAACTGCAGTGGTGATGTTGGGAATGACATTAAACAGAAAATTAGAGATGCATGTGATAAGGGAATATTGGTGATCATGAGTGATTTTAATCTGCACACAGATTGGCCAAATCAAATTAGGCACAATGCCGTAGAGGAGAAATTCATGGAATGTATACGGGATGGTCTTCTTGACCAATAAGTGGAGGAACCAACTAGAGAGCAGGCATCTTAGACTGAGTACTGTGTAATGAGAGGGGAATCATTGCCAATCTAGCTGTGCGAGACCCCTCGGGAATGAGTGACCATAACATGATAGAATTTTTAATCAAAATGGAGAGTGAGGTAGTTGTTTGGGAGACTAGAGTGCTGAATCTTAATAAAAGAAACTATGAAAATATGAGGCATGAGTTGGCCTTGATTTATTGGGGACAGTTACTTAAAGGGATGACAGTTGATAGGCAATGGCAAACATTCAAGGAACACATGGGGGAACTGTAATAACTGTTTATTCCTGTCTGACAAAAAAACAAAATGGGTAAGAGGGCCAATCCATGGCTTACAAAGGAAATTAGAGATAATATCCAATCCAAGGAAGAAACATATAGATTGGCCAAGAAAAATAACATTTCTGAAGATTGGGGCCTGTTTAGAATTCAGCACTGAAGGACCAAGGGATGGATTAAGAAGGGGAAAATACAGTACAAAAGTAAGATTGCACGGAACATAAAGACTGACACCAAGAGTTTCTATAGGTATGTGAAGAGAAGAAGATTGGTGAAGACAAATGTAGGTCCCCTACAGACAGAAACGGGGGAATGTATAATAAGGGACAAAGAAATGGCTGAGCAACTGGATATAGACTTTGGTTCTGTCTTCACAAAAGAGGACACAAATCAGACACTGGAAATGTTGGAGAATGCAAGATTTAGTGGAATGGAAGAATTGAGAGAGATCAATATTAGTAGAGAAATGGTGCTGGGAAAATTGATGGGATTGAAAGCGGATAAGTCCCCAGGGCCTGATAATCTACATCCCAGAGTACTTAAGGAAATAGCTGTAGAAATAGTGGATGCAGTGGAGGTCATCTTCTAGGATTCTATAGGCTCTGGAACAGTCCCTGCAAATTGGAGGGTAGCTAATGTCACTCCAATATTCAAAAAGTGAGATAGAGAGAAAACAGAGAATTATAGACCAATAAGCCTAATTTTGGTAGTGGCCAAAATTCTTGAATCCATTATCAAGGACTTAATAGCAGGGTATTTAGAAAGGACTGGCAGGAGCAGACAGAGTCAGCATGGATTTATGAAAGAGAAATCATGCTCGAAAAATCTGTTGGAATTCAATGAAAATGTAACTCATACAGTTGACAAGGGAGAGCCAGTCGATATGTCATATTTGGACTTTCAGAAAACATTTCATCAAAAAACCCCACATAAGAGATTATTGTGCAAGATTAAAGCACATGGGATTGGGGGAAGGTGTAATAACTTGGATAGGAAACTGGTTGACAGAGAGGAAGCAAAGAGTAGGAATTAATGGTCCTTTTTTAATTGGCAGGCAGTAACTGGTAGGGTGCCACAGAGATCGGTGTTGGGACCCCAGCTATTCACAATACATATTAATGATTTCGATGAAGAAACAAAATGTAAAATCTCAAAGTTTGCAGATGGTGCTAAGTTATATGGGAGGGTGAACTGTGACGAGGATGCAGAGATCCTTCAGCATGATCTGGACAAGTTGAGTGAGGGGCAAATCAATGGCAGATGCAGTATAATTTGGATAAATGTGAGGTTATTCACTTGGAAAGCAAAAGCATGAAGGCTGTGAATTGGGAGAGGGGAGTGTGCAGTGGGACCTGGGTGTCCTTGTGCACCAGTTGCTGAAGGTAAGCATGCAGGTGCAGCGGGTGGTAAAGAAGGCAAATGGTATTTTGGCCTTCATTGCGAGAGGTTTCAAGTACAGGAGCAGGAATGTGCTGTTGCAGTTATATCGGGCCTTGGTGAGGCCACATCTAGAATATTGTGGGCAGTTTTCATGTCCTTTTCTGAGGAAGGATGCTCTTGCTCTCGAGGGAGAGCAGCGAAGGTTTTCCAGGCTGATTCCGGGGATGGCGGGACTGACGCTTGAGAAGAGATTGACTAGGTTAGGATTGTCTTCACTGAAGTTCAGACAAATGAGGGGTGAATCTCATAGAGACTTATAAAATTCTAACAGGACTGGAGAGGGTAGATGCAGGAAGAATGTTCCCAATGGTGGGTGTGTCCAGAACCAGGGGTCACAGTCTGAGGATTTGGGGTAGACCATTTAGGATGGAGATGAGGAGATATTTCTTCATCCACAGAGTAGTGAGCGTGTGAAATTCATTACCACAGGAAATAGTTGATGCCAAAACATTGAATGCATTCAAGAGGTGGATAGATATAGCACTTGGGGCAAATGGGATCAAAGGTTATGGGGAGAAAGAAGGATTAGGCATTGAGTTGGATAATCAGCCATGATTGGATTGAATGGCAGAGCAGGGTCGAAGAGCCAAATGGCTTCCCCCTGCTCTATCTTCTATGTTTCCCGAAAGAACTGTAATGAACCAATTTTTTTTTACTATTAATCAATGATAGTCTTCGTAATGGTGACACCAAACTAACTTAAATTCCAGTTATTAAAAAAATTCACTGAAGTAATTTTGAAAACACTGAAATTTAAGCTAGCCTTAGTAATTTAATTTAAATTCCAATCAGCTTCTATCATGGGATTTGTCCCCAGAACATTAACCCAAGCTTCACAATTATTACCATTGTGCATATAGATTAAATAATGCATTATACTGTTTGAACTTCCTTGACATTGAGCCTGACTGGTAAACACTCCAATTAAGACAGTTATAGTTTGTCTTGAACTGATTAAATTTCATATTCTATCATTGGATCCATGTTACGAGCTTCTCAGGATCAAAACCCTTTTTGCAGGATAACACGCTTGAGGTCAGACTTTCAACCTGCATAGTAGAGAATACTTCGTCAATCTGGAGCCTTTGAAGTAACCAGTGAATTGAATTGAATTGAATTCAGTTGAAGGCAGCAATTTCATATTGAGCTGGGTATTTATTGCAGCTGACTTGAACTTGCTGCTTTCCTCATTTCATTAAATGACAAAAGGTAATGCTCAATCAACTGTCCCCTGATAGTGACACTGTTGTACAAAACAAGATACAACCCTCTCTGTTTAGTATGCAGCACTGTTGCCAATAATTTGAAGCAAACTTAACAGCTAGTTTTGCATCGTTTATTCAACTGTTTATTAATGGAGCTCTGTTACATAGTGTTAATGAAATCCCAGTAGATTCAGTTAGGTATTCACTGCAGTGCACCATTTACTTAATAGGTTTGTTTATATAAGCTTGTGTAACATGACTGTGGCTGCTGGTTAGAAGAAAATTAATTGGCGTAAACAAACAGTTAGGAATGATTTTCAGTCTTAAATGAAATTCATGCAACATCAAGATGGGAGGATTTTCTTGGCGTTTTCATCTGCTATATTTGTGAAAACTTCATGTTCAATCAAAAATTAACTATCAAGTCATACATATGGCATTAGGATTTGTGTTTAGTAATGAGATAATGGGGCTCACCACTGATACCAAAGATCTAGTGATTTCTGTGGTGTGAATTTCACCTTTCCCAACATTGGTTTGAATTTGGCTTGAAGTCAGAAGAGATCTACAGACTACCCACAACAGTGATAACAAGAAACTGGTAAGCAGCCAATCACGCTGCATTCATCTCATTGACAAGCAAGCCCAGAAGTGAAAAGCACTTCATAACTTTCACTTGAAATTAAACTTGCAGATACTGGAATACTTACTTTTGATCTGAATAAGATAGGAACTGTAAAAATATAAACAAACATGTAAAAATGATTCTCCAAAAGACAGTAGCAACATCTGACAGCTCATAAAGGTACAATTAGATTATTAGCATGACTTTAAAAAATGTTGGAAAACTATCTTCTTCAATGTTTGTCAACCATCACAAGTTTTTACAGCAAGACTAAAAGTGTGAGGATAGAAGTATATGCCGAATCATAAATTTCCTACTGATTACAACTGGGTGTTCCATTACAGTGCATCCTGTGGAGATGCGTAGAATCACTGAAAGCAGCTTCTAAGTGTTATTGCACAAGTACAGATTCCAGAAGTTGGTTTCAGCTTCATCCAGATTATGACAGAGAAGGCAATTTGTTTTGCAGCCATTGCCACTGCAAAATCTCAGCCATGATGTAACTCAAACATTTTCCGTTGTGTCCACTGTTAAACCTTTGAAGTTTACTCTAAATTACAGCAAAGAACAATCTTGAAATAAGCAATCTTTACTGTTGTGGACTAACTATACCTTTCCTCTAAAAGCTACTTAGCATATCTTTCAGGAGCTCTGTCATTCTGACATCAGATTATGTGGAATGAGGACCTGAGTATCTAGGATTCCACAGATGCCCCCTCTTCCTTCAGTCTGTTTCTACTTAATAAAGGTTGTTGATGTTCACTGACAAGCTGTGGACTGCATTCTATTAATGGCCTAGATATGGTGTTACTACATGGTGGCAATCAATCTTCAGACCACAGCACCACCAACAAACAGCAAGGGAGCATCTCGAAGAAAAGACCATGAGCAGGACAGTGCAGGGGCTGAGTGGGGGCGCTGTCCAACACTCTGTAGAGGAAAGGGAAAAACTGGCAGAGACACCTAGCAACAACAGAAAGCAATGACGAAGGACTTCAAAGCCAACCGGGTCACTGGACCAATCTTGTGGCCAGCATAGATATCACTGTTGGGGGATATGGTCTTTCACAGGCTGAGCGATGAATTCCGCTCTGCCCTAGCCATTAACTTTCTGGAATACAATTGTCTCCATGCAGGCTACACAAAGGCAAGATTGGGGTGAGTCCTTTCAAGCCATTTGCTCTTGAGGATGCAGAACTGAAAGCATAATTGGTGTAACAGGGAAGGTGCATGGAAAATACACTAATCACCATTTTGCAAGCTATTTATGATGGCGCCATAAAGTCTACAGATGTGAAAATGCCCCGCTGACACCACTGAAAGTCATAGTCATAAAACTTTAGTTGTTTTACAATAGATTATTTTTAAAAGCCTGCATTCAAAAAAACACAAGACACTGTCTCATAAAACCAACCTGACAAAGGGAATGTTTCTCCTGGAGAAATCACTCAGAAAGACCACCAAATCAACACCTCATACTTTAAATTGGACATAGGTGCTTGAGTCACTGTTATGGTGAATGGCCTGACATCATTGCAAAAGATTACCCAACAGCCTTCATTCCCAGAAGGAATCAGCTTCAAATTAAAAGGACAGAATCAGGCAATGCTAAGACTCAAAGACAAAAAGAATCTTAGAAATCTATATGTAATCAACAACCAGCAATGTTTTACTAACCAAGAGCATGATCATAGTCCCCAACCTCATTCACAGAATGGAAACTGTCATCAAACAAGAACTAGCAAATGCATTTAAACATTTTCCAGAAGTCTTTAGAGGCTTGGGTAAAGTGAACACTGTATCGCACTGTACAGTGAATATAGATGCCAACCAATCTGCTTGTTCACATTTAGGAACACCCTATACCCAATTCTAAATAGGATAAAAATTGAGATTGAGGCAATGCTTCAGCAGAAAGTTATTTCACCTGTCACCCAACCATCTATTTGGTATTCTGTTTCACTTCTAATTCCCAAACTAAATTGATCCATTCAAATTTTCATCAACTTAACACATTAAGTAAGGAAGTACGATGACAGATACTTCAAATGGAGTCTATAGATGAGGGTATTGGTTAAACTTGCAACAGCACAATTTTCACCAAGCTGAACACACAAAGTGGATATTGGCAACTTCCATTAGGTGAGGAGACCAAACTGCTAACCTCTTCAAATTTTACATTAAATAATAACCAAAAGAATTGTGAATGCCAGAAATCAGAAACAAAAAGAGAAATTGCTGGAAAAGCTCAGCATGTCTGACAGCATCTGTGGAGATAAATCAGAGTTAACGTTTCAGGTCCCAGTTCTGAGGAAGGGTCAATGGACCTGAAACTCTGATTTCTCTCCACGGATGCTGCCAGACCTGCTAAACTTTTCCAGCAATTTCTGTGTGTGCTTCACATTTCACCCTCTGGGTCCTATAATTCTAACTGTCAGCTTTTTGGTATCACTCGACATTTTCCAAAGGACAATGTCCAACATACTAAATCACCATTCCTTCGATGTCAGTGGGTAAAATTCCTGAAAGTCCCGAACAGCACTATGACTGTCACTGCACTCTATTAATAGCAGTGGTTCAAGAAAGCTGCTTGCCTTGCCTTTTCTGGTTTTTTTTTGGGGAATATGCAATCAAAGCTGCCAGCGATACTTGCACTCCATGAATTAATTTTTAAAACATTGTGGGATATCCCAGCAGCATGGTAAGGTAGGGAATTAGGAAGATAAAAGGGTAAAGTGCAAATCCCAATTGGTTGGGTACTACAATGGTGCTTCTGGTTAGTAAAATATAGCTGGTTGTTGATTGCATACAGCATTTTTAAGATTATTTTTGTCTTTGACTCTTAACATTGCCTAACAAGTAACTGTTCTCAGGCTGAGTGAAGGGGTCCTGGATAGATTGCCCATGCCTCCTCATCCTCCTCTTCTTGATGAGTCATTTAGATTTATAATGGCAATAGGTTCTCCCTCAATACAGCAAAAAAATCATGAAAAACCTTATCTGAACATTTACAGAGCCCCAATCTTTACTTACATGTGATTTCAAGCATACTCATATTCCAGGTTTCTCCAAACGCTGAGGAGATTATTTTCAAAATAATCACCATCCAGAAGCTAGACTGTTGGACCAGGAACATAGAGGAGACCACACCTAGGGAACTGCTAGGGTAAAGATTGTGAAGGTTTAGATGTGGTATACAGTCTGTTTGTAGGGTCAAGAGGTAGGCTCATTGGATAGGAAAGGCGTTGGTGCTGTTTGATACCCACATTGGGATCAGTATACTTGGATGAGCTCAGTGGTTGTTGGGATTCAGTAATTATGGGGCCTTCAGTGGTAGGAAAGGTATTTTGTTGATTATGGGGAATATTAGTGTTAGCACATGTGTCAATGTGGGCCAAGGAGAATGGAAATAGTTCTCTCGTGGTGTCAATGATTGTTAGGGTGTGTGGGTGAATGTGGGATGGTGGGGTCAGTAAAAGAAAAGTTGGGAACAGTGGTCATGGTGGGGGTTCGTGTTGTAATCTGTCAGCAATATATTAGCAAAGTGTTGGTAAAGGTAGAGTAAGGGTTTGGTAATTGCAAGAAGTGTAAAGGATGGGCTGAAGGGCTAAAATTGTTGATGATATTCAACAGCTGCATGATCTTGAATGAGTCCTGTGAACATTCCTGTACGTGCCAAAGACAGCATAATCAAAGTTGCTTTTCTGAACTTGTTCAGCATGTTTTCTGTACTGGCTGTTTGTTACAGTGTCGTAAGAGAGCGAGTTTTGTTCCAAGTCGTCAGACTTCACCTTGGAACAGGATCGCGAACAGTGCCAGGAACAAATCTCAGCCTCCTGACCAGCTGTCAGTCGAGGGATCCCCAATGTGCAGGAGGGTGTGAGGCTCATTGTTTTCTTTTCCTTCCTTTTTCATCTTTTTTTATTACTTAATAGACGGTCATATTTCAGTGTTTGTTTCCCATTTCTCATCCATTTTTGATTATGACTTCAGAAATGTTCATATTTAAGCAAACTGCTATTGTTGAGTCTTCTCTTTACTACATTTAACTAACTCTGAAAAAAATCACTTGGACACACTCTGTGATTGAAGACAATTTTGGCGATGAGAATGGGATTCCGGAATATGTTTAAGAGAAGGAAAAAGCAACTTGATGCTCTGGACACCTTCTGTATTCCAGGGTGGAATGTGGCAGACTCTGAATTCGGATCTGTAGCAAATATGTTAGCACAAATAGGACCCCCGAAAGGATGGGAGACAGTTATAACTGAAGAAAGAGAGAACCGGAGGCCAGGTTTCTGTACTATGCAAGTACACTGAACCTTGTTGAAGTGTTAACTCTTTATGTTTTGGTTTGAATGAACTTTTGTTTGTTGGTTACTCACTGTCATCTTGTACAATTTATGTGTTTTTGTTCCCTGGAGCTCGAGATCAGGGGATACAAAAAAGTCAGTTTGCATTTTGAGAATGTATGGTGATTTGAAAGTGTGTTGTGAGCCTGTACCAGTGTGGGACATGTATGGTTAATGCAGTGTCCTTTTAAGAAACCATCAGCAGTTGTGTATCTGCAAAATCATAAGTTTTGATTCAAAAGTTTGATTTGTAAAGCTTGGTAAAAATTTACATTTTGGAATTGGCTCCATGTTGTGTTTGGGTAAGTTTTAAATTACTATGTTTGGAATTCCTTTTTCTGGCCAGAGTGAACTTCCAAATACAGTTTTAACACATGAGCGAATCTTTATTTCTGGATGATAAGATTGACTCATTGTTAATATCCAAGTGATCGGGACATTGGAATGTTGAAAATGCAACTCCCTGTGTGTGGGAGGAGTTTAGGAAAGGCAAATTTAAAAAGAGGATGGGCTTTTCCTTCATTTAAGGAGGAGAGACGGATGATATAATTACGCGCAGAAGTTTATGCCCCCCCCCAGTTTTGAATCCATAGTAGATTAATACTAATTAACTTATTCTGCTTGGCATGGCATGGATGAAACTTGTTTGTTTTTTGTTTAGAAATTGGAGACACTGAAGGCTGAACCCATTTGCAGAATTTCAACATCGTAACACAGTGATGAATAAGCCACCTTCGACTCGTCAAGCCATTCGTCAATAACACATTTCAGTGTTGGGAAGTACTGTGGAAATATTAATTGTAGTGAGTGTCAGGAATCTTGAAACCACTGAGCCTGGGTACACTTAAGCACATCATGACGAAGACTGTCTTAAGACTCACATGCCCTGGTATTCTAAAACATTTAAATGGAATAGTTACCTGAAAATTTAAAGGGTTTCTGGGAAAAGATAAAGTGCATGCACACAGTCTCAGTGGTTTCAATACATAAGAATGGTTAGTGACTTTACGGGAGGAAACAGAATACTGGATTTGGACAAATTTACATAGAGATATAGCAAATATCTAGAATGGGTCATCAAATAACTTTTTTAAAAAGTGGGTCATCTTAGAAAAAGAACAACGTATGTTGTGCCTGAATCAAACAGAAATGTTTGACTTTGGTAAATCTCTGGAATTAGATATGATGGTAATAGCTAAATTGCAAAATTGGATGAGATGAAGTAAAGAGTGGAGACTGGTGGCAGAAGAGAAAAAAATAGAATAATGGGTTGAAATGGCAATTGAGGTTAAAATGCATTTTAGCGAAAAGGAAGTTTAGATGAGAACACCAAACTGATAATTTTCTCTTGTTGATGTTTGCATCCTTTCTTTTTAAGAAAGATCGAATTGGGAACGTATGTGGAAAGACAAGTAAAACTTCATAGATCATGTGATAAGATCATGTGGGGGTCAAGAATGCGTGGCATGGTGTTGGGACACCAATGTAAGTGTGCAAAAGTGAATGTTACCTCGGAGGTAACAAACATGAGATGGTATAAAAACGTGCACTGAAGATTGTGTCTCAGACATGAACACCTACTTGACAAGAGGATTAATAACTTGGAAGAGCACAAAAACTTAGTTTAAACGATAAGACACTGAAACAAAATCCATAGTGAAAGTGACTTTAAAACAATGAAAGTAGTATTAGTGAAAGGGATGTAAAAAGAATCACAATGAAAATTAAATGAAGTGTGATAGGCTATGATGTCAAAATATTACAGAAATGAAAAAAATATGGGACTCTGTGAGGAGTAATAGTGGACTGAGTAAAAGGGCCCATCAGATGAAATGCAGCAACCCCATCTTGAGCATTTATATAATGCATTTTCTCCAGTGTCTAAATCAGTAGGTGAAACTGTAATGTGTTAGGACAGTTAGTATATGTGAAAGAAGGCCAAACTGTAGGTGTAGGAGTCTGTGGTAAGGGAACCCAGTGAAAAATAAAAGGTGGGAAGCATAATTTGAAGGTAAAGCTTGTTGAACGTTAGAGCTGTATTGTTTGATCCCATGTATATTGTAGCTCAAAGAGGGTACTTGCATATGGAGGTAGTTAGTTACCACTCAATGATACAATTATTCATAAAATTGGCAAGGAAGGAAACATATGCAAGAAGCATTGTCAAGACAGGTACAGATGAAGAGAGCTGGAGAAATTTTTAAGTCCATGTATAATATTATTTTACTGTTATTGGACGAAGTGATCTGTGGATTGCGAACTGGAGGATAAAGAAAACAGACAAATTAAGGAACTTGAATCTGAAATGTACTGAATTGCAGAGCAAATTAAGTAAATAGATTAACTAAAAAAAATGTAGACAATATTCTGGTCGCCTCAGCCACGTAGCATGACTTGTTGGTTCCATTGCGACCTTGACCAGGGGATGGATATATCTATAAATTTAAGGGTTGGTCCCCAAAGGCCACTACAATCAATATTTTAATGATACACCCTATTGTTGTGTTGTTTGTATTGATGATAGTTATTTTCATTGTATTTTTAAACTTCTAGTGTAGGTTACATACTCTTATACATTCTCGCGTGGCTGTCGCTGATTTGCATCTGCATCTGCGATGGTAACATGTGTTGTCAAATATCGTCAGGGGAGGATAGTATGTGATGAGATGAAGGGCTAAAATTGTTGATGATATTCGACAACTGCATGACCTTGAATGAATCTGAAAAGAACCGCTTGGATACACCTTGTGATCCAAGACAAGGAGCCCTTGGGGAGGATTGACGTTATTGCCTTATTGCCTGGATATGTGATTTTGTGAAGAAAGAAGGCTAGCTTGGTTTATTGAGGGGAAGTTTCCTAGTTCCTTGTGATAAAAAGACATTTAACTCTTCCACCCTGCAGTCCTCACCTCCTGTCAGCTGTTCAGCTTCCCTAATGTCTGGAAAACACAGTTGGTCAGAATTAAACCTGGGAGAGTTCGCAGCTAAAGCCTGGAGCCCTGTTGAAGTACTTAAGTTAGTCACTGAACTTGATCCTGATAACACATTAATTGTTGAATGAGTTTGAGGCCATTTGGTTTTGAGTTTTCTATTTATGTTCCATCTGACCCAAACCCACCCATTTTGCAGTGAAATTGCACCTTTTGATTTTATTAAATAACCTAAGCACCAAGGCCTTTTTACCACTTTGTAGCCAACTCCCAGGAATCAATTCTGTGTGTTTCTTTGGACCTCACTTTAAAGTTCTAAGGAGTGTGTTTATTTTTACTGTCGTTCAGTTCTGGTTGAAATTTGATTCCTATTCTCTCCAAATCATTGAACATTTTTAATGCAGCATGAAAAGGACTGTATTCATGTTTCTATATTTAGGAATATTTGAACTAGGCATTGCCGGATATTGCATTTTTTAAAGTATTAAATGATGATATGCTTCATAGGGCAGACTGAAAGACCTTCCTTAATTGCAACTTTCAAAGCAATTTGGTGCTTTTTATTTCAAATGGCCATATGTTTTAATTGGATGTCGTCTTAATATCTGACGTGGTTCAATGCAAACATTTTCCACTTTGAATTAAGGATAAGGAATTCTGTTGGGATTAATGAAATTCACTTTCAAATAATATTCACAGCAGGAATCCACAATATCCTGCAAACCCAGTGAGGTGGTTTATACAATGGCATACTTTGATCCAAAAACAGAAAGTGCTGGAGAAACTCAGCAGATCTAGCTACACCTGTAAAGAGAAACACAAAAGTTAACATTTCAAGTCCAGTCACACTTTGTCCGAACTTGTTACTAAGGAAATAGATGTGGCTGTGGAAGCAGGTTTTGGCAAGTACATTGTCAAACGTTAGGAGGGACAATGAAAGTAATGACAATGAACAAGAAGAAAGATTCAAATGGATATCTTGTTGGAGAGGAAAGCTTCTTCAAGTTGGGTAAACCTGCAAGAGATGTGGCAGTAAATTAAACACAAAATAAAACAAAGGCCGATAGATGCTGGAGTTCTGAAACAAAAACAGAAAGTGCTGGAGAAATTCAGCAGGTCTGGCAGCATTTATGAGGAAAAAAAAACAGAATTGATGTTTTGAATCCAGTGACATGTCATCAGAACAGTATAGTTTAATAATTGAGTGCATCTTTGACCAACTTAAAATAATCCATAACTCCATATCTGTGACTGTGGCTTTCAAACTAATTATAGCAGTGCCTTGTTAACCCTAAGAATGCAATCATCAGAAAGGATTTCACTATGGTACAAATTTCACAAACTGGTCTGATCATTGCAGTGAGCTCTGCATGGAACTTTGATAACCTCTGACACAGAGATTAACATCTCAAAGAAGGCTAGCCAGGTCTGAGCATGTCAAGAAATCAAAGGGTCTTTCATTTGTACTGTGCCTTTTATAGTCTCGGGATGTCTCAAATCATATTGTGGCTCGTGAGGTACTTTTTAAGTGTGGTTGTTACGGTGGAAAAATGTTGTGTCCTTCAATGAATGAAATAATGTGCCACAGACCTTTCAAAACTTTGTTCTCCCCCTGTCTGTGTGGATTTCCGCCAAGTGCTTTGGTTTCCTCCCACAGTCCGAAGATGTGCAGGCTAGGTGGATTGGTCATGCTAAATTGTCCATAGTGTTCAGGGATGTGTAGATGTGGTGCAGGGAAATGCAGGGTTACAGGGACAGGATAGGGGAATGGGTCTGGGAGGGATGCTCTTTGGAGGGTCGGTGTGGACTTGAAGGGCCGAATGGCCCGTTTCCAAACTGTAGGGATTCTCAGAAACACAAAGTGACTGATTGAAGTATGTGTGTGGGATGGATTTTAAATGAGTATAAAATTCCACCTCCAGTTAGATGTCAAAATAAATATTGAATAAAATTCACAGTTTTCCTCTCCAGTGCTAACTTAAAGGCGACAACAGAAGATGTGGCTAATGACTCAAGTATGGAACCCCCAAACTAAGGCTGAACAGTATTACAACACTGACCTCTCATCGAGCCAGTCAATGAATGCTTGAGCAATGGAGTGAAGGTCCGCACACATACAAAGCAATACTGCCACAGGCCTTTCAAAGAGGCAACGCTATGCCTCCATACTGGAGACGTGACACCAGACAAAATTTGGGCAGACTTTTTGGACCCAGTCAGCACATAATCTCTGGCACATCTGCCAGATTGTCCCCTGTTTATGTATGCATTATGCTCGTCACATTAATATCTGAAGGATCAATGTCTGTACTGTGCTCAGCAAGAGCCCAAGCTCCAGCAGTTCTCTGAATGTCAGAGAACTCGGAAGTAACTTCCTGCAGGCCTTCGCTGCAGGCCCACTTCGGTATTGTGCTCACTGGAATCGGATCCCAAACTCCATGTTTTGGCACTGATGGAGGATCGGGTAGGTGGCCTTGATGGTGTATCTCCTGAGGGTCCTAACTTTTCCTCCTCAAAGTTGGTGCATGAATTGGTGCTAGAGTCTGGTCTTGGAAATGAAGTTTTTCTTTTGTTGTTTCTTGAATGAAATTGGGACCTAGAGGTTTCAAAGAAAACCTAAGAAAATATTTGTTAGTGTTACATTACGGCATCCAAATTTTTGTTTAAAAGGTTACTACTTGATGCGTAGCTCACAAAGGGAGAGTGGAGGCTTTCTGTCTGGAAGGGTTTCCATATCCAATTATCCCTTAAGCATGGGCAGGATCCCTTTGTTCTTCTGCTAACTCCACTGCTTGCTCCTCAAATGGGATCAGGAGCCTTATGTCAGGAATACCCTGCCCTCAGTCTAGACACAGTTGCACTTGTGTACATGTTTGTCTAATAATGGGGTAGGTGATGGCCTAGTGGTATTATCATTAGACAATTAATCCAGAAACTCAGCTAATTTTTTGGGACCCAGGTTTGAATCCCACCATGGCAGATGCTGGAATTTGAATTCAATAATAAAAGTCTGCGATTAAGAATCTACTGATCACCATGAAATCATTGCCAATTGTTGGAAAAACCCATCTGGTTCACTAATGTCCTTCAGGGGAGGAAATCTGCCATCCTCTCCTGGTCTGGCCAACATGTGACGTCAGACCCACAACAATGTGGTTGACTTTCAATTGCCTTCTGAAACGGCCTAGCAAGCTATTCAGTTATACCAATCAAAGAAATGAAACCAGATAGATCACCTGGCATCAACCTACGCACCAGAAAAGACAACGGCCTGGGGGACTAGTGCCAAAAACGGGAGAGCTGTCTCACAGTCATGCAACAGCCTGACATACTCATACTCGTGGAATCACACCTTACAGGCAATGTCCCAGAACCACAATCGCCATCCCTGGATATGTCCTATCCCACCTGCAGGGCAGACCCAGCAGAGGTGGCAACACAGTGGTATACAGTTGGGAGGGAGTCCTCAACATTGATTCCGGACCCCGTAAAGTCTCATGGCTTCAGATTAAACATGGGCAAGGAAACCTCCTGCTGATCACCATATACCATCCTCCCTCAGCTGATGAATGGGTCCTCCTCCATGTTGAACAACACTTGAAGAAAGCACTGAAGATGGCAAGAGCACAAAATGTACTCTGGGTAGGGGATTTCAATGTCCACCACCAAGAGTGGCTCGGCAGCAGTACCACTGATCGAGCTGGTCGGGTCATAAAGAACATAGCTGCGAGACTGGGCCTGCGGCAGGTGGTGAGGGAACCAACAAGAGGGAAAAGCATACTTAACCTCATCCATACTAATCTGCTAGCTGCAGTTGCATCTGTCCATGACAGTATTGATAAGAGTGACCATTGCACAGTCCTTGTGGAGACAAAGTCCTGCCTTCACATTGAGAACAACCTCCATCGTGTTGTGTGGCACCATCACTGTGCTAAACGGGACACACTTTGAACAGATCTAGCAACTCAAGCCTGGGCGTCCATGAGGTGTTATGGGTCATCAACATCAGCAGAACTGCACTCCAACACAATCTGTAACCTCATGGCCTGGCATATCCCCCACTCAACCGTTACCATCGACCCAGGGGATCAACCCTGTTTCAATGGAGAGTGCAGGAGTGCATGCCAGGAGCAGCACCAGGCCACCAAACAGGACAACTTGCACACCAAACAGCGAAAGCAGCAACTGATAGACAGAGCCAAGTGATCCCACAACCAACGGATCAGATCTAAGCTCTGCAGTCCTCCCGCATCCAGTCATGAATGGTGGTGGACAATTAAACAACTCACTGGAGGAGGAGGCTCCACAAATATCCCCATCCTCAATGTTGGAAGAGCCCAGCACATCAGTGCAAAAGATAAGGCTGAAGCATTCACAGCAATCTTCAGCCAGAAGTGCTGAATGGATGATCCATCTCGGTCTCCTGCGGTGGTCCCCAGAATCACAGATACCAGTCTTCAGCCAATTCTATTCACTCCACATGATATCAAGAAACAGTTGGAGACACTGGATACTGCAAAGGCTATGGGCCCTGACAACATTCTGCAAGAGTACTGAAGACTTGTGCTCTAGAACTTACCACTCCCCTAGTCAAGGTGTTCCAGTACAGTTACAACACAGGTATCTACCCAGTAATGTGGGAAATTGCCCAAGAATGTCCTGTACACAAAAAGCAGGACAAATCCAACACAGCCAATTACTGCCCCATCAGTCTGCTCTCAATCATCAGTAAAGTGATGGAAGGTATCATCAACAGCCCTATCAAGCAGCATCTGCTCAGCAATAACTTGCTCAGTGACGCCCAGTTTGGGTTCCGCCAGGGCCACTCAGCTCCTGGTCTCATTACAGCCTTGGTTCAAACATGGACAAAAGAGCTGACTTCCAAAGGTGAGGTGAGAGTGACAGCCCTTGATATCAGGCTGAATTCAATTGAGTGTGGCATGAAAGAGCCCCAGCAAAACTGGAATCAACGGGTATCGGGGACAAACTCTCCAGTGGTTGGAGTCATAACTGACATAAAGGAAGATGGTCATGGTTGTGGGAGGTTAATCATCCCAGCTCCAGGACATCTCTGCAGGAGTTCCTCAGGGTAGTGTCCCAGGCCCAACCATCTTCAGCTGCTTCATCAACGACCTTCCCTCCATCATAAGGTCAGAAGTGGGGATGTTCACCGATGATTGCACAATGTTCAGCACCATTCGTGACTCCTCAGATACTGAAGCAGTCTGTGTTCAAATGCAACAAGATCTGGACAATATCCAGGCTTGGGCTGACAAGTGGCAAGTGACATTCGCACCACACAAATGCCAGGCTATGACCATCACCAATAAGAGACAATCTAACCACCACCCCTTGACATTCAGTGGTGTTACCATCACTGAATCCTCCACTATCAACATCCTCAGGGTTACCATTGAGCAGAAACTCAACTGGACTCATCACATTAACAGAATGACTACAAGAGCAGGCCAGAAGCTGGGAATACTGCGGCGAGTAACTCACCTCCTGACTCCTCAAAGCCTGTCCACCATCTACAAGGCACAAGTCAGGAGTGTGATGGAATACTCCCCACTTCCCTGGATGAGTGCAGCCCCAACAACACTCAAGAAACTTGACACCATCCAGGACAAAGCAGCCCGCTTGATTGGCACTACATTCACAAGCATTCACTCCCTTCACCACCGACGCTCAGTAGCAGCAGTATGTACTATCTACAAGATGCACTGCAGAAATTCACCAAAGATCCTCAGACAGCACATTCCAAACGCATGACTACTTCAATGTAGAAGGACAAGGGCAGCATATATATGGGAACACCACCACTTTCAACTTCCCCTCCAAGCCACTCACCATCTTGACTTTGAAATATATCACCGTCCCTTCACTCCCTCATGGTATTGCAGGTCATCCCACAGCAGGTGGACTGCAGCGGTTCAAGAAGACAGCTCACCATCACCTTCTCAAAGGCATCTAGGGATGGGCAAGAAATGGTGGTCCAGCCAATGACGCCCACATCCCACAAAGGAATAGAAAAAAAAATCTCTACAGTCACAGGCAAACATAGAGACATAAGCATGGGTACATGAGCATGCATAGTTACATATAGAGATGTCAATCCCCAGAGCTGTGTATATGTTACTGATAAGAAGAACGTAATATGCATTATCTGAGGAGTTAAGGTAATGAATAGTACTCCTGTTTCACAAAGAGTAAGAGTAGGTTGTATATGATGTCTGTGGCAGAGATACTATTGAAAAGTTCAGGTTATAGCCATCCTTTTGTGGCTGTGCCTTCATCCTATGCAACGCTTTGGTGAAAATATATTAGATATATAAGTTCTCTGAGTTGAGATGAGAGGTCGGTGACCTGATGGTGCCTGAGCTGCTAAGAGTTGTAGATTCTTTTTATGATTTAAGTGTGCACCCTGGCAGATGTGTGAGAGGCAGTAGCACTGTGGTGCAAGCAGTGGCTCTGTTTAATTGCTATACATTCAGTGACATGAAGCATCTCATGGAGATGACTGACACCTCATGTTAAGCATGACAGTCTTCTGCAGTGACAACCTTAACAATGCTCCATGCCTGTCCGAGTGTGAGTTACCATTGGGCAGACAATGGCATTTACCTTGTACGGCACAGCAGAACATTTCTTCTTTTGCCAGCACTGCACTCAGGTTCTTTTGAGCTTCCCACCAGCAGTAGCCTCTGCCGTAACCTTGGTCAAAACTGCCTTTGTCAGTTGAGATAGTTTTCTGTTAGTATCCCTTCGATATTGTACGTCCCTTCAGGAGTCACTTTCTGTCTGGTCTCAGACATTTCCAGGTGTGGGAATGGGATACTCACAGAGGGTGAATGATGTTCCTTGCTTGCAGAAAATAAAGTACCATCTGTTTGGCTTTTAAATATGGCATTTGGAAGTTGGATATTGAAATTCAATGATGAAGCGAATGTGATTCAATGAGACAACCCAGTAGAAGGTTTTTATTCATTCATTCACGGGATGTTGACATCGCTGGTTAGGCTAGCCCAGCTTGTGCCTTCTGCTTTTAGGTCCAACACCACATTTTGTCTCCAAATTTAAAAAAATCCAAGGAAATACTGCAAAAAACCCTCAGTGCTCAAAATTTCTTTCTTACCTACATATGGGAAAGATCTTGAATGCAGTGCAATGTTAGCCTCTACTCAGTTTATAATGAGGTGCTTTGCTGCCACCATGAAAGTCTTAGCAAGAAGAGGCTCTTGTGTTCATCAAGACATAATTTATTGCCTGATATAAATTTGGTACAAATTAATAACAAAAAGTTCCAAAGAATACTGGAAGACGTAGCATATAGATCTTCACTCTGCAAGATCAAAAGGTGTTCTGCCCTGTTCCCAATGAAGTTCAACCAGCATCAGTAAATTATGTGGACATTGGTGTAGTCTCTAACACAAATCTTTCAGACTCATGACCTTGTAGAAAAGAATTGTTCTCTGTATTTTCAGTGAGAGGTTATTTTCGACATTTTCTCAATCAACTCAAGACGTGTGAAACTATGGCTAGTTAAACTGGACCTTAAATTGGATGTAGTGAAGTCGAGTCTGAGGAAGTGGCATTAAAATTGCATAAGGATGATACTGGGTGGCACTGGTGAGTGGACAGTCGGGGACCTGGAGAAGTACAGAAGAAGTAAAGAATGAGTTGGCAAACAATTTAAGTGCATGTGAGCAGTGATATGGGAGTGTAAGTTTGGGAAGGCAGATTATGGAATCTGTGAAACTTGAAAGTGAATTTTCAACTGTACTATCTTTCCCAAGCTGTTTAGGTGCTTCTTTACAGAAATTATTTGGGGGAAGTGATGACCTAGTGGCACTTTCTCGAGGCTGATAATCAAGAGACTTGGGTAATGTCCTGGGGACCCAGATTTGAATCCTGCCTTGGCAGACGGTAGAATTTAAATTCAATAAAAATCACGAAATAAGAGTCTAATGATGACCATGAATCCATTGTCGATTGTCAGAAAAACCCCATCTGGTTCACCAGTGTCCATTAGGGAAGGAAGTTGCTTTCCTTACTTGGTCTGGCCTACAGGAGGCTCCAGACCCACAGCAATATGGTTGACTCTTAAGTGCCTTCTGGGCAATTAGAGATGGGCAATAAATGCTGCCTAGTCAGCGACACCCTCATCCCACGAACGAATAAAAATAGGAAAAAACTAAGTACTCTTCTGTGATACTCGAGGCATATATTACCTGACATGTTAGCATCAGCTTTCTTCCTCTTGCCTTGATGCCTCTCCTTTTTGACTGACATTCTATTGCTTTCAACTCCAACCTCCTCCAAATTCTAACTTTGGGTTTGCCTTTACAAATCTGTGTTTGACCTTCAGAGGAACAGGGCAGAGGGAGGCACAAAGGTAGGCAGTCAGCAGCACTTAGAGGAGTAAATGGAGGAACAATCCTGAGACAGGTGGTCAGTACTACCCAAAGGAGCAAGCAAGAGGAGAACTGGATTCTGGAAATTGGTGGTAAGGAAGTTTAAATCTTTTTGGACAGATTTAATTTTTGCAGTTAACATTTAACTGAAATCTGCAGTTTATATTTGCAAGTTGCTAGCCTTTATCAAATCCTCTAGTGAAAGAACAGTTGGGCTTAATAATGTAAAGGGGCTGAAATCAATTCTTCTGAAGTTAGGTCAGTTAAGCCTATTGTGTTTGCAACAAATAAAAGTAGCCAACACAGTATGACTTAGCACTAGAGTGTGATTTCCAATAGAGTGCAAGAGATTAAGCGAGTTGGGGAATGAAAGGAAAGAAATGCTCCTTTCTTTTTGTTTTTGCTTTGACTAACTTTGTCAACCTCCAAGGGTTGGTTCTTACAATGTTCCAGGAAAAGAAGCTAGTTATACCCATCTGTTAAGTGATCAAGATTTATTCCACTCCGGAGATTCAAAATATCATAGCAACTGGTGTTCGGGTTAATACTATATATGACAACTGAGTATAAAATTGAGTAAAATAATTAATTTATTCCTTGGGCCACACTGAGAATGGCAGGGCAAGTGCTGTGACACTGCTGCAACATGTGGGGATCCAGGGTGTCACTGTGATCCTGGGCAAACACTTCTGCAGTGAATGTTGAAAGTTCAAGCAACTTCTGTTCAGGGATTATCAACTGGAGGCTAAACAACAGACACTGATGCAAGAGCGAGGGGAAAGATGCCTAGAATTTTTGCTTTGGGCGTTCCTCTCCATTGGGCCACCTGTGAGCCAACATTAGCCTGATCCCTACAGGGAGGCATCATATGTCAGCGCGAGATCTTGCTTAGAATCATAGTGTGCCAACACCTTAAACAATAAGAACTGCTTCTTCACTTCTTGGCTATTTCCAAGAGTTCTAAGGGATGGACCCAGCATCGTGGTTTATTATAAAGGTTAAAACTGGTATGAAATTTAAAATAGTATGAAAAGACAAGTGGCATGCCTGATGATTGGACAGAAATATGAGAAACAGCAAAAATTGAGAAAAAAGCTAAAGAAGTGGGGAAAATTTCGAGTACAAGAGAAAGGTAGGCAGAAATATAAAACTGAACAACAAAAGTTTCTACAAGTACAGAAGAATGGAAAGAGTTAACAAAGTGAGCTTTGGTCCTGCAGAAAGTGAGTGTCTACGGTTGATAATGGTATATAAAGAGATGGCAGATGAATTGAAGAGATAATTTTTAATATGTCTTCACCATCAAGGATAGAAGTAACGTTGCAGAAACACCTGTAAATCAGAAAATTGAAGAGACGAGGAACTCGGGAAATTTTTGATCACCTGAGAAGTGGTACTGAGTAAATTGTTGAAGTTGTAGGTTGACAAGTGGACTTCATTCTTGGCCCATAAAATGTGGTTAATATTTGATGCTTTGCTTTCAATTTTCCAAAACACCCTGGATTCAGACAACGTTCCCATAGATTGGAAGATCACAAATTTAATTCTAATATGCAAACAGGCAGGGAAACAGAAAACAGAAAGTCATAGGCCAGTTAGCTTCACATCTTTACAGAGAAAATGTTAGATACTATCACGAAAGAATGGACACCGCGCAACAATCGCAAGACAGGGCTGTTCCCTCCCAGTTGGGGAACATTTCAGGGGTCAAGGGCATTCTGCCTCCGAGCGTCCTCCAAAGTGGACTTTGAGATACACAACAATGCAGAATCGCCGAGCAGAGACTGATAACCAAGTTCCATACCCATGAAGATGGCTTCAAATATGATCTTGCGTTCATGTCATGCTACATGTGACCCCACCACACTGTTCTGTATCTGTGCAATTTTCCTTACTGTCATGTTTTGATAGCATCACCTTGATAAATTATGAGAACTCTCTACCTTAATTAGTTTGTACAGTTTTGAATTCAGCATGCGATTCCAGTCATTCAGTTTGTCTCTCCAGCACCACCTTATTTTTAATATTTTGTAATTATTTCTCCGCTTCACTTAATTGGATTATAGGTCATCCCTTCGCTGGTTATTCAGCTGTTGACACTTGACTCATTATCTAACACTCTTGATCACCTGCAGAGACTTATCTTCTGACACTCCACTCACACAAGTTGTATGCTGTTTTGATCTCTCTGCCTACAAACTCTGGGTCTGTGTGCTCTGCTTTCTCACCGCACCTGACAAAGGAGCTGCACTCCGAAAGCTTGTATGATTTCAAATAAACCTGTTGGACTACAACCTCGTATAACAAGGTGTAGAGCTGGATAAACACAGCAGGCCAAGCAGCATCAGAGGAGCAGGAAAAGCTTTCCTGCTCCTCTGATGTTGCTTGGCCTGCTGTGTTCATCCAGCTCTACACCTTGTTATCTCAGATTCTCCAGCATCTGCAGTCCCTACTATCTCTCGGACTACAACCTGGTGTTGTGTGACTTCTGACTTTGTCCACCCCAGACCAACAACAGCAGCTTCACATCATGACACAAAGATAGGGATAAAGAGAGTTGTGATGAGGACATAAGGAAGCTACCAAAAATATAGATAAGTGAGGGTTAAGGTCTAGAAAATTGAGTATAATGTAAGAAAGCATAAAAGTGTCCATTTTGGCAGGAAGAATAAAAGAAATGGATATTATCCAAATGGTGAAAGATTGCAGAGGGATTTGAGTGTCCTGGTTCATGAATTGCAATACACTAGGATGCAGTTTCAGCATTTAATTAAGAAAGGTAATCTAACATTAACATTTCTTATGAAGGGAATTGAATTGAAGACAAAATTCAAAAGATTTTTCTTCAGTGATACAGAGAACTAATGAGACGTGTGCAGCGTTGATCACCTTATTTAAGAAAAGATGCAGAGATGTTGTTCAAGTTCAAGAAGGTTAATGAGACTATTACCTCGAATGAGGGAGATTGTCTTATGAGGAAAGATTTGACAGACTAACCTTGCATCTGCTGGAGTTTAGATAGGTAAGAGGTGACTTGATTGAAAGATTATGAGATCATGAATGGTCTTGGCAGTGTGCATGTGGAGAGGATTATTCCTTTTCTGGGACAATCTCAAACTCGGGGTCACTGTGTTTGAAAATTAAAAAAAAAGTTGCCACCCATCTAAAACACAGAGGGAAGTCAAATTTGTTTTCACAGTTGGTCGTCAGTCTTTTGGACCCGCATGCTGAACAGACAGAAAAGAACAGTCTTTCAATAATTTTAAGGCAAAAGTAGATGTATTTTTGGCATGAAAATAGTTGAGAGGTTACCTGGGGTGGATGGGAATGTGGATTTGAGGTTACAATCAGAGCAGCTTTAATCTTATGAAACTGTGGAGCAAAGTTGAGGTCTGAATGGTCGCCTCTTGCTCCTTGTTCATATGTTTATGCAAGTCCTTAATACACTTGCTGTAGTGACTTAGATGGAAAAGCTGGGGATAAAGTTATAATGATGTACCTGTGTTCAAATGCTATTCATAGATGCACTGAACTTACATTTGGATTTTCCACAGACATTTACACCATGCCCTCATCCACTTCCAATACCTCCTGCACCCAATCCAACAACAAAAAAGGGACTTATAGTTTGCAGTGCTTAAACTTAATATTTAGTATGATTGTGGTCTTAAACTTGTTATCCAATGTGATCCATATATCACACCCTCAGATATGTGCAATGTCAGATGAAATATACATGAACTACCTAGTGACAATATTCATTGTGATTGATTTAACTGGATATTAACGCTGAAAGGTTGAAAATTTAAAAATTATTGAGCAATTTTCTGAGGAGCATATTACAGTTTGGCGTGGGCCGCATTGAAATTCAAACTGATAGGGATTTCAACCGGCAGCAAGACAGAGTACTCATCACCAAACTACAATTTGAAACCATGAACTGAAGATTAAATAGCTTAGTAAATGTGAGACCACTATAAAAGTCTTGTCAACAGTTTTTGAATTATAAATGTTCAGTGATATGAGTCGGATTACTTTTGGAATTGACTATCTCATAAAACACTTGTGGATAATTTGGAGGAAGTTCAAGCAATCATACTGTTTTCAGTATTTTAGGAAAGGATGTGATTATATTGACTAAATAGTCATAAAATTTCTCTGTAATGTTAGTGGCTTCAGCTATTTCCATCCAAAATTGGCCTTCTGGATAATTTTGTTCACTCTCGTTGTCGCCTTGCCAAATGCCACCTTGATAAGCACAGAAAGATGCTGAGTAAGCAGACGATGATGTTGTTCAGTGTCAACCACTAAATTGATTTCAGCATTGCCATTCTGAACCCTGCAGGTGGAGTTAACATCGTTTCATAAACATGCACAGCTATACACACGTTAAACAGTGCAAATAACTGCCAATAATCAACTTGTAAGTCAGTTGCTGACTGTCCTCTGCAAGGTCTGAGATTGTGGATAGAGCAGATGTGGAGAAACTGTTGCCATTTGCGAACAGCGCAAGAGCAAAAGGGCACAGATATAAAATAATTGGCAAAACAGGCAACAGCGACATGATGATAAATAGTGAAGGTTTGCAGTGCACAGCCTGAGAGTATGGTTGAGACAAATTCAACCAAAGCATTCAGAAGAGGTATTGATTCCATCTAAGGAAGAATATGCTAAGTTGTGTGCAGAAAGCATAGAATCACACCAGGTTAAATTGTTTGTTTGGAGACTTGGTGCAAAGATGTGTGTCAAAAATTCTGTGGTTCTGTGGAAGTCCTGAGTGTGCAATAGAGTTGCTTACAGTTGGTGATAATGAAGGGGTTTGGATTGTAGGTGGGAAAGGCTATGCCTTGTTCCCAGACAGGTGAACGATAGCAACCATTCCCTTTGGAGTGGGAGGGAGATTGTGCTCAGCAACAAATAAGATGACAAGCTGCTCATAGAGAGAAGATGGTGTGTGTGAGAGAGAGAGAGGGATGAGAACAGAAGGCAGAATCTACTTTGATTTTCCAAAAATATCCCTCCTATTTCGACCTAAGCCACAGCGAGGATGTGTTCAGTATGTGACATTCACCAAGGAGGTTCTCACAGTACTCTGCCACTTCTTGGAAACAGACCCCTGACCCCTAAATAGGGTGAGACCAGAATGGTCAGTGGCTGTGAAGGTGACCGTTGCCCCGAAATCTTGTTGCATCCAGAACTATCAAAACCAGAAAAGGCAACATATTTAACATCTCCCGGTTTGTTGTCCATTAGTATATCGAAGAAGAGATAGAGTCTTTTAATGCCAGGAAATGGACTTCATTATCTCCCCTCTGAAGAGAGAAATAAGTAGTAAGCATAATTTGTGAGGGTATTGCGTTCCTTGGTGCATGGAGTCTACATGTAGCTCGGCATGCTTTGCACCTCGATAGTGTGAAATATTCCAACTCCTTTCATTGTCCAATTGCTGTGGGACTGCACTCAGCATGTCATCCTGGTGAATGTCTATTGGTCACGTACTTTCATTTTTTGCCAGCAGCATTCAGCACATCCTCATTCCTGAGGTTGCCACAATTGTATCTTTCAGCTACAATTCAATGACTTAGAATTAATTAAATAATTAAGTGATTGATTACTTCAGTCGCAGTCCTGACTTTCGCACTGTTACCAGCAAGAAAAGAATATTCCTGGTCAAAATTTGGATTATAGATGCCACCACAAAAAAATCCTTCAAAGTTATTCAACAAAAAATACAATATTCTATACAGAATTCAACTAATGTGCACATATGCATCCCCCTCTATTGTTGGTGCCTTTGCCTGAGCTAGTGCTGCTGTGTAGTCCGACTGCCAGTAACTGAAGCTGGAGGAATCTGCCACTGGTCTTTGAGGACAACCCAATACAGAGTAAATCAAAAGGTGTGTTGTTGTGCTGGCTGCAGATTGTAAGTCAGATGTTTGGTGGAATGATGTGGGGACTGGAATTTGAGAAGATGGCTTACGTATGAGTGCACATCATCCTCTCTGGTTTCAGCCCTGCCATGGCTTCATTTGTAGCTTTCCAATGTTTTCGAGTGCTGTTTTTTTTCCCGTAGACTGAGGACATGTTGCTGTAGTTTTCTCCCATCAGTCAGGTTCTGCTGCCTTTTGTTGTGCATCACCTGCAAGAGAGATAGAGAGGTATGTCAGTTTGTGTGCATTTCTGACCGAGAATATTAGACTGTTAGACGTGAGTATGAGGCTTGTAGCAGTGCTGTGTGTGTGTGAGGAGAGGTGAGGGATTGACTATCAGGTATGAGTCATTGTTGATGGGATGTTGATAGATGACCGATAATGAATAGAGCAGCATCTGAATTCAGTGGTGAGGTGGATAGGCAATGGCCTGTGACAGCTGTTAAGACTCAGTGAGAAGGAGTAACTCTGTCCATCTCTTTTTAACCCCTGGTAGATAGTCATAATTTATTTTTCAATTTGTCTTTTTAGCACACAGCTATCATATTTCAAGTAAAATGTCGTTCGCTATAAATTGGAGTCAATTGCAAGGTTTTCTTGAGAATTTTAACACGTAGGAACTCCAAGAAAAAAAATTGAGACATCAAACATATGCAAGGGTTTGGAAGGGAGAATAGTGAGTGTAGACAGGAAGAAATAATGCCACACAATTTCGAAGTCCTTTGAGTCTATGAGAGGTGTTAGGTTTTAAACCTGAGGCTATAGTAGATTATTTTTTTGACTCATATTGTAGCAGTGGCAGGATCTGTAGATGGCTTGCATTCTCCATGAACGGTTGTCTTCCTCAGCTGTTTTTTCACTAGACTCTGTTTTACTGAGATAATGAAAGAACCAGGCAGTGGCATAACAACAACGCAGAGAAAGAACAAGATTTCTACATTCTGCTGTTATGAATCTCTTTTTCTCTCTGAACTGCTGTTCAAAAACTGCTGTTGAAATATACTGCAGTGTATATTCGAGAGCCTCGCTCCATTGTTTTTCCAAGTTTGCTGATTGACACCTGAGCCCTTTATCTCTCGATATGTGAAATTATCATATTTACGTGATTTAAGCAGGAGATGCAAATGTCTGCATATTGACTTGTGTGCCTGGTTTTGATGCCTTTTGATAAAAATGGTAACTTTCCTGAACACAACTTTGTTGATTGCATGTGGGTCTCTATGAGCTTGCCTTGATCTATGATCAGGCAGCTACTGCAGTCATTTGATTCATGTTTCTTCCTTTTTCTAAATCATTTTAGTCCATGAAAGTTTTCAGGTTTCATAGTTAAATGACGGAAGTTAGAATTCTATGGTCCACATTCCACATAGCCCAAAGGGCAGCACAGTGGCTCAGTGGTTAGCATTGCTGTCTCAAAATGCCAGGGACCCGCATTCAGTTCCACCTGCGGGCAACTGTCTGTGTGGAGTTTGCACATTGACCCCATGTCTGTGTGGGTTTCCTCCAGATGCTCCGGTTTCCTCCCACAGTCTAAAGATGTGCAGGTTAGGTGGATTGGCCATGCTGAATTGCCCATAGTGTCCAGGGATGTGCAGACTAGGTAGGTTAGCCATGGGAATTGCAGGGATAGGGTGGGATGCTTTTCAGAGGATGAATGTGGACTCGATGGGCTGAATACCCTGCTTCTTATCTGTAGGGATGTCATATTTTGCCACAATTATAAATAGATACATTCATTCACATGCACGTGAGCAAATTGATCTGTTTTGCTGTGCTGCATCCAGATTCTCATGGCTACACTGTTGATATTCGCCACTAATGAGTGTCTCCTGACCCCAAAGGAAAAGAATTTCTTTCCAGTACACCCGATGTACCAAAACCTCCAGCACTGCATCAGAAACAAATGTACATACCACCTGGCCTGCTGCACCATTTGTGTTGGGTTTTAAGTCGTGCCTGGCTGTTCTGAGCATAAGCCCTCTACTGTGGCCTGCAGCCACTCAGTCGCCTGCGGGATACTGAATTGGCTTGGGTTGATTGCATATTGCAACCCTTGCACCTGTTCTCAGCGAATATCCAATTTTGTCTTCAATAGCTTCACGTTTTTTTTTAAATGAGATATTTCCTACACGGCCTTAACAATAATGTCATAATTGTAATTTGCAAAGACAGGAAAACTAAAAGCTGCAAATTGCAGACTTCTTTTTTTTGGCAAATCAGTTTCAAAATCACTGTAATTATTAAATCATTTTATGTAGATCATGTACTCTTCTTCCATTATAATGTGATAAGGCTGTGCTGTGAGCAGAAGTTTTCTTAAGCATTATTTTCCTGTAACACTTCCTTAAGTACTATTTCCTCATGGTATTTAATTGAAATGTGGAATCCTATCATAAGTTTACAGCATATATCTCTTGAGTTCATGGATCCATTTGCACACTTATTAAATTTTAAATGTTTATACTGTGCCCACCAGGAATGATAATTGGCTTAAATGATTTACAGAAATAAATTTGAATTTTAGTCGAACTGTCCCTAAACAATTCTACCTCAATGGTTCAGAAATCTATGATGATGATATACATATAAACCTTCTCTGTACGTAAGATATAAGTAAACCTGAACTGTACCTAAGGGGGAAAAATGTATTATAGTCCATACTGCAACCCAGCAGAATATTATTCTCCTGCTACACAACATGCTGTTTGATGGTTAAAAGAAAAGTATTTTAATAACATAAAATGTTAGGCGATACAGGCTATAAAGTAAATTCTAGATTACTAATGTGACAACAACTTACATAGACAAGCTCAAACAATCATGACATCTAGGAGAAATGTTTAAACATTTCTTCATAGGATGTTTCGCTATTTGAGTCCACTGGATCTTGCCCTGTCCTGAAGGATTAGATCGTCAGAGATAGTGGGAACTGCCGATGCTGGAGAATCTGAGATAACAAGGTGTTGAACTCATCCAGCTCTACACCTTGATTAGATAGTCAGCCCAGTTATGGGTAATGGATATAAAGCCTGGTGAAGGGAATCATTCATCAAGTCATGTTCAAGTGCTAAAGAATTTGATTGGCAGCATTTTAAATACTCTGTCACAGTGAAAGAAAGGAAAAATTGCCTACTTGTTTAGCATAGATTTTGACCTTGGAAAGTCACAAACCAAATTCCAGCTGATTATGTACTTTGGAAGTTAAGTCAGTATTGTAATATTCAAATAAATAAACAGATGTATATATTGTAAGCTCCCAGATACCCAAATATGACAGTGATCCATTAATTTGCTTTTGTGACATTCATAATGAAGTCAGAAATATTTCACGACAAATAAAATCCTGAAAACTCTGTGCCAATCCTAAATTTGATCAAAATATAGGTGGTTCTATTGTTCACATTCATGAATTGTTGACTTTAACACTCGGCGATTGAAAATGTTTCTAAAATTCAAAATGAAAATGCGTGGCCGAGAAATTTCAATCAGAGTTGGAAACCCTCCTTCCGACCATGATCAGACTAAGAAATACACACTTTCCTTTTTATTAGCTTTCCTTTATTCTTTCGGATGATGTTGACATGGCTGGCTGGACTAGCATTTTTACGCATCCTAATGACCTTTGAGAAGGCAGTGATGAGTTGCTTACTTGAAGTGATGCTATCCATTTTGCGCAGATAAAGCCACAATGCTGTTAGGAAGATGCTCCAGGATTTTGACCTGGCGACAAGGAAGGAAAAGTGATATGTTTCCAAGTCAGGATGGTGAGTACCCTCGTCTTTTCAGGCGTCAGTGGTCATATGTTTGGAAGATTCTGACCAGGAAGACTAAGTGAATTTCTGCAGTCCATCTTATAATTGGTATACCTTGTTGCTATGGTGCATCATTGGTGAATTGAGGAAATGTTTGTGGATGAGGTGCCAATTACATGGATTACTTTGTCCCATATGTTGTCAAGCTTCCTGAGTGTTGTTTGTCATGGACTTTCCTGCGCAGGAGCCTACAGTTGTGGTGACACACAGATGAATTCAGCAAACATTGCAGCCAGCAGCAGTTTGATCAGACTTGAAAATATATCCCCTTTTGCACCAGTAATTGAATCATATTCTGGAATTTAAATGTTCGGCAGCCAGCCACTTTAATAGCTGCTGTGAAAAGGTAACTGTGCAGGTAGGATGGAAGTTGGATGAGTAAAGGTGGGATATCATGTGGATGAAGGCTGAGGGTGCCAGGTGGGTAAGGGTGCTAGGTTGGCAGGTGGGCGAAGGAATCAGGGTTTCCATTGAGTTAGGGGGCTCTGGTACCAGGTAGGCTTGGGATTAGGGTACCAGGTGGGTGAGGGGATAGGATTTTAGGTAAGAGGATAAGTACTTCAGGTTGGTTGAGGCATTGAGTTGGATTAGAGTTGGGTTTTGCAGGTTTGAGGGTTTTTTTTCAGATCAGTGGTTGCTTTTTCTGGACCAGGAAGTAGAGCTGTGAGTTCTGGAGGTGCTAAATGTTAGAAGTGTCTGTGATGAGTTCGGGTTTCAGTTTTATATCTATGCAGGAGGTTTTTTTCATCCCCTCATGTTTCCCGCGTAACTATTAATTTGAAGTGAGTCAGAACCCTCCAAAATCTCTGACTGTAGAGGACTTTAGCAGAGCACTTCAGATGGAGGGTAATTGTCTTAATGAAACTTCAGGTTCTTCATCAATTCCCATGGTGTCTGCTGCATGGGATTTCCAAATGATCCCAGAATCCAACTCCAATGTACCTAGCGATTGGAATATCTCAACCAATTTTTAATTATTCTGAAAAGGGTTTGGTTTCAAGAAATTTTCATGGGAAAAATAAATTTCCCATACAATGATTTTAAAAAAATTTCATAAGAATGTATTATAGTGTAGAATAAGGCCATTCAGCCCATGGTCATTACCTAGTTTCAGTCTCGTGCAGAGTCACTGAAGTCTTCAGGAATTGATATTCCCTGTTTTTACAAATTAAGTCCCAGTTTGCACTGTCTGCATCTCAATACGAATTTATTATTATCATTTGTTGAAGACCTCCCAGTCACTTGCCCAGCTCACAGGTACCACAGGCCACTTGTAATGAATGCTGCACAATCAGATGTTCAATAAATAAAAGGTCTCAGCTGATAAAGTGAACTACAGGTTTTTGGGCTATTGTACATATAAGCCATTCTTTTACGAATCAGAAGTCATTAAATTCCTGAGCTTGAAATTTAAAACATAGTGGGGAAGTGGTGAAAGTACTTGTAGAAGTTTGGAGAATAATTTGAATTCAGAAGTAAGATTTATCTGCAAATTGCAATAGGGAGGTTCAATATTCTGCAAATTTTTTATTTGCTTGAAATGTTGTGTATCAGTGAATAAGTTTAACTATAAGCTCTATGCATTGCAAAGCTATTACAAATTAGTGACTGGACTTGGATGTCTTTCTCCGTTCTTCCTCCATTCTACATCTTCATGGCTAAATTAACAATCTGCCTCAATGATATACCTTAGGCTGTACCATATGACCTACTCTGATTCAGGGACAGGGAAGAAATTGCTACCTCTATTAACATGATCTGTGGAACTCCCTTATAGATAATCCCATAGCCAGCAGTTATATGTAATATTGTTAGATTGTTTTACGAACAACCATTGCATGGCATAGATGCCTTGTGCCAAAATTCTGAGAAACATGGCTGTATCCTACCCCTTTGGATCTGATCCAAGCCTGACTATATCCTTCAGAGAATCATAGAATCCTTGTAGAGTGGAAGCAGGCCATTCAGACCAATCCTCTGAACAGCATCACACTACCCTATCCCAGTAACCCTGCATATCCCATCGCTAACCCACCCAGCCTACACATCCATGGGCACTCTTAGCAATTTAGCATGGCCAATCCACCTAACTTGCACATCTTTATGACTGTGGGAGGAACCCAGAGCACCTGGAGGAAACCCATGCAGACATGGGGAGAATGTGCAAACTCCATGTGACAGTCGTTCGGAGTGTAGAGCCGAACTCGGGTCCCTGGCGCTGTGAGGCAGCAGTGCTATCCACTGAGCCACCTCGTGTCAAGGCTTGATCAATATGCATGTTGGGCTACGGTAGATTTCCTTTCACTCGGAAGGAACTTTCCGATCCAGCAGAGACACCAAAACAGCATCAGAAGAGAGTGTGACAGACCCTATTAAGGAAGAAATGTCTCAAAGATCAAATCAGATGTCCCATGTAAGCACTCAGCAGTTTAAAGGATGCGGTTGACTAAAGGGAAGATGAGGTTGGAAAATAGCCCTGCACAACTGAGGAAATACAGTACTTTGACCAAAGTTAACACTGATCTTGGAAAGCAGCAGTCTCTGTGGCATGAGAGGGAAATCCTTTGGAGCCAAAAGTTCTGTGTCCCATCAGCATTTAAATGTAGTGGACAAGGAAAGAGAAGCTCGTGGTGGACCAGATGTAGCAGGAAAGAGAAATTCATGGTCAGATTGATGAGGTGGATGAAGGATACACCAGCCAAATTGTCCCCCATCTTCCATATTTATTCCATCCCAAATTTTGTAAGATTAAGAGGGACAGTTGCTTCCTTGGAACCACATCACACATAAACCGGACCAATTTACATCAGGAGCATTTTGTGGGAAACCTGGCCAAGTAATATTTATGTCACACCAAAGCAACAAATATGTTCTTTGAGTATCTCCTGTCACAGTGTATATGCTTTACTCAACATGTAACACTGTAATTTGACTGTAAACTGGATTTCACTGAAGTAAAACTACAAGAATCGTTTGTGCAGTTTTGATTAATGATTTGATGGAATTCGTCTAACAGGCCAATGGTTTCCTGCTCTCTGCCTCCCTCCTTTCTTGAATGGAAGATGAATTAATTGTGGATTTCCACATTGTAGGAGGTGCTATTGTGAAGGTGAAATTTTAATTATTCTGCCTGTTCAGTTGGAAGTAAAAGAAGCCTTGATTCCCTTTGAAAACAAGCAGAAGTGATTGTTGCCCTGGACATCATTTCCCTCCTCAACCCTGACCAACAAAAATGGATTAACTGATTATTTGTCTTATTATTATTTGTGAAATGTATTGTGCGCTGATTAGTCTTAATGTTTGGTCATGTACACACCTCAATATCATAATCATGGCTCTGAAATGCTTTGCAGTTTCAAAGGTTATGCAAAAATGCAAATTATTTTGTTTTATTCCTGAAACACCTAATCCAACAATATGAAAATGGCAACAATAGTTTTTGATTTTAAGGAGTTATCAGTTGAGACCATCTCTTACACTTCTGTCAAGAAAATAAATGTTGCCTGTAGCCAACAATTATTGGGATGGTTCACTTGTTGCTGAGACCTCATTTTGTCATTGTAATATGGCAATAAAATACACTGCCACAGCTCAGGCAGAATTTCTCCTCTTCACATGACAGAAATTAGATTATAAAAATGACTATTCCAGAAAACAACCAATTGAATTTTGGACATGAAGTAATAGTTTATCTCTAAAATGTTCTGTTTTTGCCTATTTTTACTGTTTTCCTATGTGGTGTTGAAATAGATGCTGACCAATTTACCAAGGAGAGGTGAATAATTCCCTTCCGAGTATTGGTTTAAATGCACAATTGTAACCTCCTGAATGATACAGGGAAAAAGGTCACAATAGGCTGGATCACATAGACAGATAAACAATTTAGTAATGCAACTGAATGGAAAAACACATGAACAGCATTAAGTATGTTGTCAAACACAAAAGAAAGAAGTAATGTCCCTTAATATTAAATTTAGTTAGAAAAAAATGATAAAATGGTCAAATTAGCAATGCAACTGTCATGTAATGTTATTGAAAAGGATGCATTTATTTCAATTTATAGCGAACATTTTTTATATATATAAGTGATTCCTCAAAACATACAATGCAGAAAAATGGATTTGAATTTAATTTTCTCCCTGGCATTTTATGTGATGCCTAATTTGACTCTTGATTCAAAACTGGCTCTATTACAAGTATGCTCAACATACTCCAATACACAAACCAGCCTCATTTTCCAAGGCAGGTCCGGGCTTGTCCTTGCCCACCTTTGTCTCATATGGATGCTTTTTGCTTCACCCATCAGGCCTGGTTGCACAAAGGTTTCCTATTCTGGTTTTGGGCCAAACCATTCAAACCCTGAGCTATCTGACCACAACACGCTGTTGGCATCATTCTGCATTGCAAACCAGCCATCCAACTAACTGATACCCCCACTGATAAAATACATGGGTTTTTAAAGCAAGACTTTTCATCACAGCAGGGTGCATTGTATGGAGAGGAGATTAGTGCAAAATAAAAACCAGTATGTTGCAAAAAAGCATGCACCACTGGTTGTTTGCTATGGCTCTGGGAAAACAAAGATAGGAAGTAACAATATTGTGTGAAACTACATGGAGCTCTCATCACTGTTTTGCAATTAATTTAATCAACTGAATGATCATAAAACATCATATAGAATATATCAAACATGAAGGACACCATCAGTGAAAATGCCACAGAGATTGCTTGATCTTGTGCTATAAACCAATACTGCTACCCGTCTGTTGAGATGCTGATCTGGAGTATCCAGGCTCTGGGTGTCTGTACATAAACTGTCTCAGAAGCTGCTTGCTCATTATCTTTAAACCAAGCTCTTCAATTCCTTACATCTATAAGAGTAAATTATCAACTACGGATGTCCAGTGCAGTGTAAAATTTCACTTTGCACACTTACTATCTTGACTGGTGTCTTCTCTCAAACTGATGTCAGAGTCATGTGATTAGTGACATCACCCTGATTTACATGAACCTCATTACATCACATTTCACCCACAGGCTTTTCTCTACTTGGTCTATGCTATTCTAGTAATTTATTCTCCTTACCTATATAGTCTTTGTATTAATTGACTTCATTACCAGCGTCTTTTCTACCATTATCACGATTAGCACCATTATCACCATCTTTGCATCCACCCCTTCAGCAGCCCACCACCCCCAAAAGTCCAAATCTCATAGTTTGAGATGATCTGGGACTCTGCTTGATCTGGTTTATTGAGTTCAACACGAGGCTGGTGGTCATGTACATGTCTGGACTAGAATCATAGAGTCACACAGCATGGAAACAAACCCTTTGGTCCGACTCATCCGCAGCAACCAGGCATCCCAATCTGACCTAGTCTCATTTTCCAGCATTTGGCCCATATCCGTCTAAACCCTTTCTATCCATCTACCCATCCAGATGCCTTTTAAATGTTTATCTGTACCTGCATCTGTCACTTCCTCTGGCAAAGCATTCCACAAACGCACCACCTCTGTGTGAAAAAGTTACCCCTCAGGTACTAAATCTTCCTGCTCTCACTGTAAACCTCTGTCCTCTTGTTTTGGACTCCCCCCTACCCTAGAAAAAGACCTTGGCTATTCACTCTGTCATGTCCCTCATGATTTTATAAACTTCTACTCAATCTCCAATGCTCCAAGGAACAAAGCCACAGGCTATTCTGCCTCTACCTGTAATTCAAACCCTCCAACCCCAGCAATATCCCTGCAAAATTGTTTCTGCATCCTCTCACATTTAACAACATCTTTCCAACAGAAGGGTGACCAAAAATGTACACAGCATTCCAAAAGTGGTCCCACCATTGTCCTGTACAGCCGCAACACAACGCCAAATACCTTCCTCACCACTCTGTGTCTGCGAACTCTGCTTCTGCAGCCCTGGGTCTCTTTGTTCAGCAACACTCCCCAGGGCACTATATATACAAATTTGCTGATAACACACAGTTAAATGGCATTGTAGACAGTGTGGATAGTAGCATGAAATTAAAAGGGGATATTGACAGACAAGGTAAATGAGCAAAACTGTAATAGATGGGAGTTCAATGTAAACAAGTATGAGGTTATCCATGTTGGACTGAAAAAGGATAGATCCCAGTACTTTCTAGAAGGTATGAAATTAATGGAGTGAATATCCAAAGAGACCTGGGGATTCAGGTGCATAGATCTTTAAAATTCCACAAACAGGTGCAGAAAATAATGAAGGTAGAAGTCACGCGACATCAGGCCTTGGTCCAACAGGTTTATCTGGCATCACAAGCTTTTGGAGCCGCTGCTCCTTCGTCAGGTGAAGTGTCTTCACTTGACTCACCTGATGAAGGAGCAGCGCTCCCAAAACTTGTGATTTCAAACAAACCTGTTGGACTGTAACCGGGTGTTGGTTGACCTTCTGACTTTGTCCACCCCAGTCCAACACCACATTATGGCTACCATTGACACCACAAACTGCTGGCTGAAAATAATGAAAACAGCTCATGGAATTCTGGCCTTAATATCGAGAAGACTGGAGTATAAGGATGCAGGAGTCATGCTGCAACTATACAAAATACTGGCTAGACCCCACCCAGTGTATTGAGAGCAGATCTGGGCACCACACCTCAGGAAGGATAGATTAGCCCAGTTGAATCTCTCTGTAAACTGCCAGATGTAGTATAGGTACCCTGTACTAATCATATGCAGTCTCACTTCTCAGCTTGAGAGTGATCAATGCCTTCCTGCTTCTCCGAAATATCCCTTCAGCTGTTCTGATGATATAAGACCTCAGCTGATCTGTTTGTTTGATGACTATTGCCTCTGACTTCCTGTCCATTAAACAGGTTAAACATTAAACCTGCCCTGGTTTTAAGATGACTGATTATATTTCTTGTCTAGTGTCTTACGGTTGTACCATTTCAACTGCTTTCCAGTGTAGCTTTTTCTGTTTTTTTTTACTTTATTGTTGTCTTGAAACGTTACAATTGAGGTAGTGTTACATCTGTTTTTGACCTCCTTCCCAGTAACAATTGCGCTGGTGAGGACCCATTATTAGCCGATGTTACTCTGTGACTGAGTAGAGCTGGTTTTTGTCTACATTCTTATGCATCAAAGACGTCACAATCTTTACTGCTGTTTCTGCTTCTCTGTTCAACTGAGGGTGGAGTGAAGATTTTGTCATCTGGTTGATGCCTACCTCCAAAGTAAACTTTCTGAAGTCTTTGTACGCAGATTGTCCAATACTAATTCTTCTGTGAAACTGTGTATTGTAAAGATCCTTTTTACTGCTCTGACCACTGAGTCTGCCATAGTTGAGTGAAATCCTACTGCTTCAATCCAACTTGAATAATAGTCAACTAAAAGCAAATAAAACCATTGCTAGTCTTTCCTATGGCTATCTCAAGTGTCGATTGAATCATTGGCTCTGTAGGCACTTAGCTATGTAAAGCATATGTTCGTCGTAGTGAAATGTAATCCTGTCTGTTTCTTTTTCAAAAGACCTGGTCAACATAATGGTTTTGTCTTCTTGTTCTGACTTGTGATAATGAGATTTCATTGTACAGGATTTCTTTTTGCATCACCATTCAGCATTTGTACACCAATACACTTTCCACTATTGTCAAGTGTTGTTTCTACTTGTGGTACATTTTCAGCACTTGATTTGCAGGTCTATATTGCAACAACCCCTGCAGACAGAGTTTTCTCACCTTTATCCATTGCTTGTCAGATTTTTGAGCTGCACAAGTATGTCTGACATTTTCCCTTAGGTGCTGGCAAAATGATGGCTCTGACTTTAAAATCAGACTCTAGTTTTTCTCTAAAAATGAGATCTTCTTTTCCCTCCTTCTTCTACTCCTGCCCTGGACAATGTATCCACTGTTAGTTGCATCTTGCCCAGAACATATGCTATTTCATAATCATTTCCTATCAGACTGGGTTTGAATCTTTGTATGCAAAGAGGAATTTTGAGATTTCTTTTGACCCCAGTCATGTCACCATTTTGACCAGAAATTCTTGTCCTATAAGTTAGCCTGTGAACATTTCTCATCCCCAGATAAGAGCTAAACCTTCCTTCACTATTGTTAACTTCCGCTTCAGTATCTATAAAAGATCTCTGAATCAACGTAAACAGATGTGTTTTCATGTTCTGTCAATTTCTGTCCTGAAGAAGGGTCACTGGACTCAAAACATTAACTCTGTTTCTCTTTCTATTGATGCTGCCACATTTGTTGAATTTCTCCAGCAATTTCTGTATTTTTTTGTTTCTGTCAATTTGCACTTGTCTATGGACTAAGCATTTGCTGCTACGATCATCAATATACCTGAACTGTAATGTGCTGAAATGTCAGTAAAAAGTACCTTCTCTTTAAACCTAATAAAAGCTGCAGCTTATTCCTGGCTGAAGTGCCATTGCTAAACTTTCTTAAAAAGCTCTTTTCCTGTTTGTGTAAAACTGGAGAGGTTAAGCGTGAGCTTTCCTACTTGATCTAGAATGCATGAGAAGCATTTTCCATTGTTTACGCATTTGAGTGGCAGAAACTCAGTGAGCATTCTTGTCTTCCCTGAATCCAGTATGATGCCTTGTTCTTGGATAATCTGTCATCAAGTACTTATCATTCTGGAGAATTGGTATTCCTCATTTCGTTATAGGCCTGTGCCCTTTCATTCATTCCTAACCCTCTGGTCAATTTCCTTCTTCGTTTTGCCTTTGTCATCCATTTGGCGCACGGTTACCCATTTGCCTTACAGGATTCTAGATGTTGCTACTTGGAGAATCGCTAGTGCAGTGAAAATCTGAAAAGGTGGGTGGTTGCAACAAAACTTCCTAAATGCTGTAATCAACACAGTCAACAATCAGGTCTCGTGGTTTCAGGATATCTGTCAATAACCACTGTTAGCATGTAATTTTATAAAAATTAGAACGCTTGTTGTGAGTTTCACTAAATTATTGTCGAGAGATAAAGTAGGATGGATTTCCGTCCTACGTCCTTTGTTTAGTGAGATTCGTACATAATCTTAGTGCTCCATTTGTAATGCAAGCAATTACAAGCCCTGCGCACCATCATGTTGGTTCAGTCACCGGCACTTTACGGACATGCAATCATGCAAAATAGGAGCAAAACTCGTCCCATTTGACCCCTCAAGCCTGCTCGGCCATTCAACAAGATCATAGGTGATTAGTTTGTATTTTGAATACCCCATTGTCATCTACCCCTGACTATCTTTGCTGACCAAGAATTTTCACACCTCTGCATTAAAAATATTCAATGACCCCACTCACGTCACTTCCTCAGGCAGAGTTCCAAAGTTGTATGACCCTTAAAGAAAAAAGAAAATATTCTCATTTCTGTCTGAAATAGGCAAGTCCTAATTTTAAGCAGTGCCCCCAAGTTCTGGACTCACTTCAAGAGGAAAGGTATTTTCCACATTCACCCTGTCAAGGTCATTAGGCTTGTCACCCAGTTTGAGGAAAAGGTGCAGGAGTTTGCAGGGGAGGAGGAGGCTAACTGCTCATTTGAGTACACTAAAACCTCCATATCCAGCTAAGCAAGTGAGCTTCATTGTGCTGGGCTGTATTACTCTCCATCACTGTTGCCATTAGTATGCAGCATCTGTCAAGGCCAGAGGGCTCAAGAGACTTCGACCTCACTCAAGGTGTCCCATCCTCTCTTGGAAACAGCTTGGCGACACTAGGTGGCTATTGGGAAAAGGAACCACATGCAGACCCCACAGACCTGGTGAAAACATGATCACTTGATGTATGAGTATCCTCTTCAGAAATCTCCGTAATGAAAGAAATAACAATGGCCAAGCATTGCCCATCTCTTATAATCTACTGACTCCTTGACCATTAGTAGCATCAGACATGAGTGATCCTTGACATGACATTGACCTTTGGAGTCACAATGTTGCACTTTAAAGTAGACAATGCTGAGATTACAAGAAATGTACAGGGATTGTGGTTGTCCCTGCTTTACTAGCTTTTCCGTACTTACGCCCACTGAGTGAGAGGATAGAATCAATGATGATTCCACATTTCTCTGCAGGCAATATCATATTATATCTTTCAGCTTTTCAAGATTGGGAGGTGTACGATCGGCAGATCATGTCCACACTGTCTCTCGTGGCTCAGTGACCTGCCCACAGAAGCTGCACAAATTGCTGCCTTTCTCGGGTGACCTGCTGTCTAACAGAATACTCACACACTCATGTAAAAATGTGCAGGTTAGGTGGATTGGCCTGGCTAAATTGCCCATAGAGTGCAGGGATGTACAGGCTAGGTGGATGATAGATGGGAAATGTAGGATTACAGGGATAGAGTAGTGGGGTGGGTCTGGGTGGGATGATCTTCGGAGGGTCGGTGTGGAATCGATAGGTCGAATGGTCTGCTTCATTTTAAGGATTCTATGATTTCAGCAAAATTTACCAATTTACATTAACTCTCAAGTATTGAAGGCCAACCAGGATTAGAAAGGTGTCAAGGAACTGCCTCATGGTTGGTCCTAGCCTGCTGCCAATCACGAGGGATTGTAATGTGCTGCACTCTGATATCTTAAAAGCCGCATAACCTCAGCAACATGTCAGTTTACTGCCCTGTCTCTATGACTGCTATTGTTGCTTGAATGGTAAGGAGAGTTTGTAAAGAGCGGCTTCTTTACAGAGGGATCGGCTGAAGATCATACGGGTAACAAGACATTTATTCATCAACAGAAAAGCTCAAGGAGTGCAGCAGAAAACATGTCCACACTAAATGACCAGGAACTGATTGGCACAGAACCAACAGGAAGTAATACAAAATGGAAGGAAGCCCAAACATACCTCGTACAAGTGGGTCCCAATGTCGTTTTGTCTGCCCTCTCTAGCTCGACAGGGCACAACTCCAACAAGATCTCTTGCAGGCCCTTCCAGGTCAATGTCCTCATCCTCATCTGCATGGGATTAATTTCAATCCTCCAGTTCATTTTCATCCAGGACAATAACCATTTTGTTGGCTCCAGTTGTGAAGGACACAGCATGCCATGAAGATCTGGTACACCTTGTTGAGCGATACGGTAAGGCCCTGCTAGAACAGTCCAGACATCAAACATCATCTTATGAAGGTGCTTAGGCTCTTCCACTATGGCCATGGTGGAAGCATGGCAAGCATATTATTAACGTTCTGTCAATTTGAGAGGGTTGTAAATGTGCAACCAGTCTGTTGTTTGCAATATTAAAAAAAAAATGACTTGGGTGAAGATGTAGGTGGTTTAATGAGTAAGTTTGCAGATGACACAAAAATTGATGGAGCTGTGGATAGTGGGGAAGGTTGTCAAAGGACACAGCTAGATATAGACCAGTTGGAAAGTTGGGCAGAGAAATGGCAGATGGAGTTTAATCCAGACAGTTATGAGGTGATGCATATTGGGAGGTCAAATGCAAGAGCAAAGTATATAGTAAACGGCAGACATTTAAGAGCATTGATAGACAGAGGGATCTTGGGGTGCAAGTCTATAGCAGGAAAGAAGACATTAGGCATGTTTGTCTTCATCAGGGCATTGTGTATAAAAGTTAGCAAGTCATGATACAGCTGAATGAAATTTTAGTAAGGCCATACTTGGAGTATTGTGTGCAATTCTGGTTGCTACACTTGAGGAATAATGTGGAGGCCATGGAGCGAGTGCGAAGAGATTTACCAGGATGTTGCCTTGACTGCAGTGTAATAGCTATAAGGAGAGCTTTGACAAACATGAATTGTTTTCGCTACAGCATTGAGAGGCACTGATAGAGTGGATAGTTGGAATCTGCACCCCCACCCTCCAACCCCTACCTATCAAATAGTAGGGGGCATAGGTGAGAGAGGAAAACATTCACGGAGATGTGTGAGGAAAGTTTTTTTTTATACAGAGGGTGATAGGCACCTGGAATACACTGCAGAGGAGGTTATAGAAACAGGTATAACGGTAATGGTTAAGAGGCATTCAGATAGACATATGAATAGGCAGGGAATATAAGGAAGTATGTGCAGGCATTTGGGATTAGTTTAGAATGGCCTCATGGTTGGCACAGATATGGTGGGCCGAAGGGTCTGTTCCTTTGCTGCACTGTTCTATGTTCTCTTCTTTGTCCTAACTGACTTCATCAATAAATAAAAAAAGTCTTTATTATAGCAAACTTATCTTTAACAAGTGTTGACAACCACATTCCCATGACTGAATAGGAAAAAGTGAGATACACAGAATAGAAGTGAAACAGCAAAAGGCCTTTTCTCCAGCGGAAGAACAAATGAAGGAGGAGAATATAACAAACAAGAATCATTTGTCCAAAAAAGGACATGTTGGAGGATGTGTTCACGATAGAATAGAGACAATGATGTAATATTTTGAAGAGGAAGACAAGAATTTTAAATATCAGAGAACAGAATGACATGCAAATCAGAGAATTTGGAAATGATGGAGCAAGTGGGCATTATTGTGGGACAGGAGAAATGAAAGTTTAATTATAAATGAAATATGTTTATAAATATCGGAGTACACATTCAAAATTTACAAATATAAAATATTTCTGATTTTACTAATTGTTTCTAATTGGAAATTCTAAAATTCCAAAATTGCTTGGTGTTTTCTTTTTCTAATTTCAGACCATTTTGCAAATGTCTTTTGATAGTTTGCCTTTGATTAGTTTTTCTTCTAATAAATGAATAAATGGTACGGGGGACAAATTTCTCCTCAATTACTATACTCAGGCACCAGTGAAATGCCTTCAGGTGGGAGGTATTTATCAAATTATGTGGTGTACAGAGACATTCTGCATGGTTATCTATTAAACAGAGAATTATATGGCAGTTAAGTACTTTTGCTAATATCTCCCGCTTGGAACATTCTAACTAGTACACTGCATAACAACTAAACAGATCTGCAACGTTAATGAGGGTATTAGAAAAAAATGAAAACAAATTAGATGAAATGCCATCTGGTTGAAAATCAACAAAAATAGATGACAAATGGAGTATTTATTATGCCCACAGGGCAGGAGCTCAGTCGGCCTCCTAATTTTTCTTCATTCACATTTGGCTACATTCTGAAGGACTGCATATACCAGGTTAGATAGAGTGCCTGTGAATTTTTTTGAAGTTAATAATATGTCAAGAGCAGGCTCTTTGTGTGTGTGTTTACCTTCCCAAAATTCAAAATGTTGTCATCTCTTGGTCCTTCCTTTTGTTCTGTGTTCCACTATCAAAAAGTTCACTGTGATTTACCAAAGTCCAAGCTAATGTTTAGTGAATAAAGAACAATAAAGAACAAAGAAAATTACAGCACAGGAACAGGGCCTTCGGCCCTCCAAGCCTGCGCCGATCCAGATCCTCTATCTAAACCTGTCACCTATTTTCCAAGGATCTGTATCCCTCTGCTCCCTGCCCATTCATGTATCTGTCTAGATACATTTTAAATGACGCTATTGTGCCCGCCTCTACCACCTCCGCTGGCTACACGTTCCAGGCACCCACCACTCTCTGCGTAAAGAACTTTCCATGTATATCTCCCTTAAACTTTTCCCCTCTCACCTTGAAATCGTGACCCCGAGTAATTGAGTCCCCCACTCTGGGAAAAAGCTTCTTGCTATCCACCCTGTCTATACCTCTCATGATTTTATAGAGCTCAATCAGGTCCCCCCTCAACCTCTGTCTGTCTAATGGAAATAATCCTAATCTACTCAACCTCTCTTCATAGCTAACACCCTCCATACCAGGGAACATCCTGGTGAACCTCCTCTGCACCCTCTCCAAAGCATCCACATCCTTTTGGTAATGTGGCAACCAGAACTGTATACAGTATTCCATATGTGGTCGAACCAAAGTGCTATACAACTGTAACATGACCTGCCAACTCTTGTACTGAATACCCCGTTTGATGAATGAAAGCATGCCGTATGCCTTCTTGACCACTCTATTGACCTGTGTTGCCACCTTCAGGGTACAATGGACCTGAACACCCAGATCTCTCTGTGCATCAATTTTCCCCAGGGCTTTTCCATTTACCGTATAGTTCACTCTTGAATTGGATCTTCCAAAATGCATCATCTCGCATTGCCTGGATTGAACTCCATCTGCCATTTCTCCACCCAACTCTCCAATCTATCTATGTTCTGATGCATTCTCCAACAGTCCCCTTCACTATCTGCTACTCCACCAATCTTAGTGTCATTTGCAAACTTGCTAATCAGACCATCTATACCTTCCTCCAGATCATTTATGTATATCACAAACAACAGTGGTCCCAACACGGATCCCTGTGGAACACCACTGGTCACAGTTCTCCATTTTCAGAAACTCCCTTCCACTACAACTCTCTGTCTCCTGTTGCCCATCCAGTTCTCTATCCATCTAGTTAGTACACCCTGGACCCCATGCGACTTCACTTTCTCCATCAGCCTACCATGGGGAACTTTACCAAATGCCTTACTGAAGTCCATGTATATGACATCTACAGCCCTTCCCTCATCTATCTACTTTGTCACTTGCTCAAAGAATTCTATCAAGTTGGTAAGACATGACCTTCCCTGCACAAAACCATGCTGCCTATCACTAATGATCCCATTTTCTTCCAAATGTAAATAGATCCTATCCCTCAGTATCTTCTCCAGCAGCTTCCCCACCACTGACATCAGGCTCACCGGTCTATAATTACCTGGATTATCCTTGCTACCCTTCTTAAACAAGGGGACAACATTAGCAATTCTCCAGTCCTCCGGGACCTCACCTGTGCTCAAGGATACTGCAAAGATATCTGTTAAGGCCCCAGCTATTTCCTCTTTCGCTCCCCTCATTAACCTGGGATAGATCCCATCTGGACCTGGGGACTTGTCCACCCTAATGCCTTTTAGAATACCCAACACATACCCCCTCCTTATGCCGACTTGACCTAGAGTAATCAAACATCTATCCCTAACCTCAACCTCCGTCATGTCCCTCTCCTCGGTTAATACTGACACAAAGTACTCATTAAGAATATCACTCATTTTCTCTGACTCCTCGCATAACTTCCCTCCTTTGTCCTTGAGTGGGCCAACCCTTTCTCTAGTTACCCTCTTGCTCCTTATGTACGAATAAAAGGCTTTGGGATTTTCCTTAACCCTGTTTGCTAAAGATATTTCATGACCCCTTTTACCCCTTTAATTCCTCGTTTCAGATTGGTCCTACTTTCCTGATATTCTTCCAAAGCTTCATCTCTTTTCAGTCGCCTAGACCTTATGTATGCTTCCTTTTTCCTCTTTGCTCGTCTCACAATTTCACCTGTCATCCATGGTTCCCCAATCTTGCCCTTTCTATCCCTCATTTGTTCAAGATGATAGACTCAATTTTGACTCTGTATAACTGAATGGGTTTTGAATGGATTAAGATCACGCTTGCTCATAATTTTGCAAACTTGCCATCCTGTAATCCTGAGCATAGTCTGCCAAGTGTGCATTTTGAGAAATTTTGCATTACTCCTTCTTGGTTATCTGGTAAATATTCATTCATGGGTTTGTATGTCAGTCTTAAAACCTGAGTAAGGTTCTGTCAAGGTTTCAACAGGGCCAAAATGACAAAATGACTGTGAACAAATTCTTTGAGGATTTATTTTTGTCTCCCATTAGGTTTCTGTGTGCTTGTCTGAGTATCTGTTTAGTCATATTTAAGTCATATCACAAAATCAATGGGAAGTATTTCATAAAGGCTGGAGACAACTGTGCCTTGCCATTTTTTAGGAAAGGCCCCTGAACAGGGAACTTTGCTGGGGTCAAGGACACTTCTGGAGCTGCTGGCCCATCGGCATCTGGTTCGAGAGACCCTAAGAGGGAGATTGTGTTGGTGATGGTGAAGGTTCGTTCATTAGTTAGTCTCTTCATGTAGTGGAGGACCCAGCTGCCCACAGGTAAAATGCCATCAGTGGAGATGAGAGGTCTTCATTGGGGAAGGAGGAAATATCTCCGACTTCCCTTTAACTGGAAAATGCCATGTGATGGAATGATGGCACCTGCCCACAACCTTCCTTAGCATCTCAGAGGACCACCCTATCCCGACATTGAGCTATCTTGAAAGGGCTAGTAAAACCTAGCTCCTGGATGGTTGGAATGCTTTCCTTAAGGAAAAGCAAAATAAAATACAAAAATGGTGTTTAAGCTTCTTTATTGCAGTGAGGAAGAGTAGATCGTTCACTTAAATAAAACCAAAATAACTGCAGATGCTGGAAATAAAAAACAAAAACATAAATTGCTGGAAAAGTTCAGCTGGTCTGGCAGCATCTATGGAGAGATATAACAGTTAATGTTTTAGGCCTTTTTAAGAAAAAAAAACTTATCTGCATCTTTATTGCTACAAACTGCAGGGCTATGGGCCATGAGCAGGAATGTGTGATTAGAAAAGGCATCTGGATGACTTTAGGTTGGCATGGACAAGATGGACTGAATAGCCCCCTTCTGTGCTGTATCATAGTTATGGTTCAGTTATGTTTTGATAGAGACCAAAATTCTGAGATACTGACGAAACAAAATTTTAGAATTGCTACAATCCATCGTAATCAGAGAATACCAAAACAAATTGAAACAAAGGCACCCATCACGTGCAATATTAGAAGCTGCTAATTTTTTCATGATACTGCAGCGTATAGTTGAGGACAGAAAGAAAAAAAAACATAAATTGTGTTTATAGGGAAACAGGTGAAAATTCTTTTCAATTGCTTCATGCTCCACTGAAAGGAACCATCTGTGCTCTGTTGTCCCATATGGTTTGGGATCAATATAATAAAAGAGAGATATAATGATGAAATTACCCATTTGCCACTTTTGGTCTGATTCATACTCAACCAGAATTACCCAGACTCTTCGTGTTAGCATCCTGTGTACTGTAAAATGAATGTTAGCTGTTACAGGCAGAGATACAGAAGCTTGAACACACACCAGGTTCAAGAACAGCTTCTTCCCTACTGTTATTAGACTGACGGATGGACTCTCTAACTTCAAATAATGCTGATCATGTTAATGTTGATCTTGCCTACCATACATCCTGTGCGGTTTAACATGTATGCCTTACGCTGTCCAAGTTTTCTTTTCCACTCTGTGATCTGTCTGTCCTCTGCCCATTCTGCTCGTAAACAAAGCTTTTCACTGTACTTCAGTACATGTGACAAGAAATCAAATCAAATCAAACAATGAAGTCTCTGAAAAGTGGAAAATTTCAACAAAAAACCCAAATCCAGAAATAATTGCTATCATATTTTCTGTTGTGAAACATAAGCAATTTGCAGCATCAGAAAGATAAATGGTTTGGAACTATATTTTGTAAATCATGTTGAAAATGGTAAGATTTTATAAAAATTTGACAATAACCTTTACAATCTTCTGGCACATGAGTAAAGCACTTGTGAACAAAGCTCTGGGTCTGAATTCGATTAAGAGTTTATTTTTTCAGAACAAATAGTTTTCTTCATTTGGAGAGGAAGAGAGGCAAACACATAATGACATATTTGCGACAATTGTTTGTACATCATCTCAGCCCAACTCAGTAGCAATGATGGACACAATTGATTCGGTACATTAAACCTCACGAAACCAGATTATCAATCAATACAACCAAACTTCACATGATACTGAAAGCTGTCTCAACACCACACACAATTAGGTCTGTTTCAGCAGACCTCACTTTGCAAACAACTGAACAACACAACATGAATCAAATAAACATTTTCTTGTACACAATAACAATGTGAAATGGAAAGGAAGATGGGGGACATGAGTACTTTACACATAAAACTCTCTTTACTGTTGTCGTGTAAGTGGTGTGTAGTAAGTGGAATATGGCAAAAAAAAGGAAGTTGGTTCGGAAACAGCTGTCAGATTGAGTTAGTTGTGCCAATATACAGTTTGGAAATATCATTTTGATCATTTCTATGACTGTGTAAGGCTTTCCAGATTTATTCCGTTCGTTAGAACTAACATGGGGAGATCTGCATTGGTTTGTGAGGACTTTGGCAGTGGAAGTAAATGGGGACCATATATAAAGAATCATAAAATGCATTCAGTATGGAAGGAAGCTATTCACTTTTCACTAACAACAGATAGGACTAAGGAACAAAATAATCTGCAAAACATTTTAACACTATCTAACCTTCAGGGAGCAATTTTCTCCAGATACTTTATGCACTGAGGTGGCTAATGTGGGATCTTAAGCTGAAAGACAAGTTTAGTTGTGTTTAGCACAGGACACCTTCTTGATAAAGGAGTTGTAGCACACACCAGGAATGGTTATAGAGAGGATTGTTAAACAACTGATTGTCATTTAAACTTTTTGCTAGTACTTATTAAGGAGACTCCAGGTTAGCGGATTGAAACTGAATTAACACCCACTCCAAATAACAACAAATTGATTGGGATTAAACGTGAGGTAACAGTACATTTTGACTATGACTTTCAGTCTATTTACATTTTACTGTTCACTTTCTGCTAGAGGTTTGAAGAGGACTTTTAATGCACATTGGCGTGGCTTTCTGAGACAGGTTATCTACAATTCAACAATCTAACAACACTTCTGAGGAAGGGTCACTGGACGCGAAGCCTTAACTCTGATTTCTTTCCACAGGCGCTGCCAGACGTGCTGAGCTTTTCCAGCAATTTCTGTTTTTTTTTCTGATTTCCAGCATCCACAGTTCTTTCAGTTTTTAATCAAATAACATGTGTTCTAGAATCTCTCTGTGGACTTCACTTTTTCTGAACTTTTTTGATTATCAACTTTGACCTCCAGGATAACATAAATTAGTTTTTACTTGAAATTAACTCCAAGCTCATTTAAATTACATTCACTTCAGAGCTGCTTGTCAGATTCTCCATCAGATGATTACATGTTCTACAATTAAAACTTTAATTGTTAAAGTTAAACATATTTACACCCAAATCTGAGCCTTTAATCTGTATCAGGAATGTAAGCACTCTTTTAAGCATCTTTTTATTTTACTATTTTTGATTGTGAACTGAAATGAGAAAAGGACTTTGCTAAAGCCAAGAATTCACTCTGAAAAAGCAAGTCACTGAAGTTCATTGTAAGTTGTGTTTACATTGCTGCTTTGTTCAAGGAGTGTGTAAGTGTGTGTTTGAGTGTATGTATGTGTGTGTGGGTGTGTGTGAGTGGGGGTGAGGTTGCTATATGACGATGGGCCAGCACCTGGGGATGTATCCAAAGTGAGATTTTACCGGCAGCAGGTTGCTGATTGGTTTATGGATTTGTGACACATTGTGGATGCCAAAGTCTGATAACAGCAAAATGTTGTCTCCCGGGGAACTGAAAGGATTGTAGGTGTGGACAATACTGGCAGAACCTTTTGAATTCCCATGAGGGAAAAAGGGTAATCTCAGTACCAGTTCCTGAGTAACTTTAATATTTCCCTTCCTCCATTCTCCATGACCTCATCAAAAAACTCAAGCAATTTAATTAAGTCCCATTTGCCTTTAATAAATTTGTGTTGCATTTTCTGAATTAATCTACATTTGTCCAAATGACTTTTAATTTTGTCCCATTTTATCATTTCTAAAACTTTTCTCACCACAGAGTCTAAACTGACTGGTCAAATGATGCTGGTTTTATCCTGATAGTACTTTTTGATGAAGAATATAAAATTTGAAATTATCCAGCCCCCTGACACCAGCCTTTTGCTTAGAATTGGAAGATTATGAACAGTGCCTACACAATTTCCACACTGTCTTCTCTTGATATTCTTCTATCTATCCCATCTGATCCTGATAACTTATCGACTATAAGTGCAGCAAGTCTTTACAGTCCCTTTTCTTTACTGTTTTGACTCATTATGTTAATTCCAATCTCTTCTCATTCTTTCTATTTCTTTGCCTATATTATTTCCTTTACTACCCTCATTCTGAACTTTCTACATTCAGCCTACCTCTCACATCAATTATCCTGCTGACATCTGCCTTTTAATGTTTCAACATGCTCCCTAGTTATTTTATCATCAAGGGAGCTCTGACTTCCCTTACGTGAGAAGCCCTCCACTGTACCTAACTATCTCCTCTTTAAAGACAGTCTGTTGTTCCATTGCAGTTTCGCCTGTCAAAAAATCTTTGACTCGGATTTACTTGTGACAGTTCCATTCTCATCCCAGTAGAAATTGATCCTTTTGATCATTCTATTCTAGATTGCTTCTTGTCTACATCTCAGCTAAACCTTGGGATAGTATGGTTGTTGTTTCCTTAATGTTCCTTGACTGATGCTTGATCTATTTTTCCCACATCATTCCACAAAATTGGATCTAACAATGGTATGTTCTTGTTATGTTCAAAACAGAGTGAACAAGAATCCTGAATGCACTTCAGAAATCTTCTGCTGTCTGACTTTTCCACTGTTATCACCTTACAATATATGAGAATAGTTAACCCTCCCCATTATCAATTTTCACTCACTTTTTTTGAAAACCTATAAAATTTACCTGTAAATTTTATTTTTATTAATTTTGTGCCATATGCTGGTGTATAGCATGTGTTCAGTTGAGTAATGTTACCTCATTCTGTCTTAACTCTAGATAAGTGGGGTCTGTCCTCAATCCCTCCAGGGGATCTTTTCATTTCAGCACTGTCAGATTTTCCTTGTTCAGTAAGGTCATTCCCTCTTTCTTCCTTCCATTTCCCTATTTTTCATGAACAGGTTCTGTCCAGGAATATTTAATACCCAATGCCAATTTTTTTTGAGCCAGGTGTCCTTATTGCCACATCATGTTCCTGTATGGCATATATGCATCTGTAACTCACTATCCTTATTTATCATGCCTTGTTCATTTACAACATGCATTCAGAATCTAATTCAGACTTGCTGCATTCCTTTTGAGTCTGAACCTACCTAATATGTCATGTCTTCTTACTCCAGAGTTATCTGTTTTTCCCAATCTTTTATGCTTGTTTTACCTTTCTAATTTTACAATCAGCTTCCCAGCTCCCATATGTTGTTTTTAACCCTCCTCAACATCATTAACAAACTCTGACACAATCACCTTAATTTCAGATTTGTAGAAGTGCAAACTGGCTGACTTGCTCAGGTCCCTCCTGTCCCTGAACCATTTCCAACATCACAGGATCCAAAGCTTACTTCCAGAACCATCTTTCCAACCAGGGATTCATCTGCTTCATCTTTCTACAGTGGAGATAAAGTTCACCTTCCCCATTGAGTGGGAAATAGCTGATCATCTGCCTGCCATAAAAAAAAAGCCTTCAGTTTTCATTTCCATTGATTTCTGCAAGCAGATAATCTGCCCTACCATTCACCAACGAAACAATGAAACAAAAATTAACCTCATAGATTCTATGCTGTACTGAGTATTCACAAATTTCAGATGAACTGGCATTTTATGAACCGTGTCTTTCATTGTCAACATTTTCTGAAAACAATGCTGAAAGACAACTTTAAATTGATTGAAGCCAAGTTTGTTAACCATTTGATATCAATGATTTAACTGACAGCAAAAGCAGAACAACTCCATTTCATAAATTAAACTTTCAGATGACACAGACAGATATCCAATATCTTTTGAATAGGGCTTCTTTTGATCAATCACTTCTTTTGGAATAGAGTAAGTGAGAGTTAAAATCCAGTTATTTCAACAACTTAGGTTGTCAAGCCCTCATAGTCAAGTAGGACAGAGCAGAAAGTGTTCCAAATGTCAGATTGAGAAATATTTAATATGGAAAAGCAGCCCTTCCTTATTTCATATAAGAGTGGAAATTTAATATTGACATTATAAGTTATTGATTTTTTTTGAGCCAGAACAAAATAGCTTGGTGGAATGAAATGAAATTTTCAGACAGACATAGATACTATATACATCTTGTCAAACAGCACGACAATCATTGACACAACTGATTTCCCAAAAGAGCTATGATCCACAAACAGAATAGTGGCAGCATATAAAGAAATAGCTCTTGGATGCTGTTAAAAATTTTGCTATGACTAAGTGAAAAACATGCCCCGAGTAAGTCTTAATACCCATGTTTGAGTAAATATATTTTAATGGAAACATTTCTCGATGTTCTTACATATTAGGCAATCAAGCTTTATTCACAATATCAGATCAACGAAAATACAGCCACATCTTGATCTATACAGGCACCTCCATTTTCCTACCCACTGGAGAAACTCCCCAGTGAATAATGGAAATTGACAGTTGACCAAGACTGTATGAACTTCGGTCTTACACACATGGTACGGTAATACCTAGGCAAGTAACGAAGACGAGTACAGTCCAAATATATAAAGAAATGTTTTGTCATTTATTCAGGGATAAAAAATAAAACATAAACTAAAATCTGGTGCTTTTTACACTTCTTGTTAAAACTTAAGTGGATAACAGGAATACAAGTAAATTAGATCTCATCAGAATGTTTAACTTTGGCTTCAATAAACTGATAATGATATTATTATCAGATTTATTTTTGATTTTTAATGACTAAAATCAGCATATAACTCAGGTTGACATTCAATGTGGAAATGTCAACATTTATGTTTATGCCCACAATAATTTTGTTCAGAAACTAAGTTGACACTTTGTTTGTCCATTCAGGTAAATATTAACATTCCCTGATACTATTCAAAGGATAACAATATTATAACATCCTAATAACATTCATTCCTCAACCAACAACACAAAAGATTAATCATCGTTGAATCATTTTCTGTTTGTGGTACTTTGGTGTATATCAGTTGGTTATCACCTTTACCAATTTAAAAGCAGAATTTCAAAAGTAACCTCTTCAACTTCAAAACTCCCAAGGTCCTGAAAAGGTACTTCAAATAAATGCAAGTTGATTCTTGACCTTGCTAACAACTCATTGAGACAGTCTGAAAGTATGAACTTAATCTTAATTACTGCTTTTTTCATGATTAATATCTCGCAGGGCTAATCCTAACTATTGTTATTGGATAATGGAAATAAATGCATGCTGCATAATAAGTATAATTCATGTCTTGCTTGACACACTAATGCATTCTTATTAGTGAAAGCTTCAAGCTCCATTTTCTGGCGTAACAACACCAAAATCACAATTGAAAATGATCAAAACGAATTCATTATCCTGAATCATTCTTGCTGCCAAATGATGCATGTTTTGTAGAATATAATTTTCTGGTTTGCTGCTAACAATTACGAAGTGCACTTTTTAACATGTTTTATGAAGCAGTGCTCTGCCTGGAGCCTACAGCTTGCATGTTTGAGACGATATTACATTTTGCATTTCAAGAAAAAAAGAGTCATAATGACAAGTCACTAATTTAAAATTAAAACGAAATGCGCAAAGCAGCAATTACATATCTGGCCACTTTGCATTCAATTTTCTGCTGATTTACTCATTATCAAATGTTTCAAATGATAACAATGCCCTGCAGTATTGCTGCTATCTTTACAATGAACTTTAATGAATTCTTTACATAATAGGGCGGCTGTTGACAGCTGCCATATCTTTAGGGAAAGTGAATTTGTGTTAAAGGAAGTATTTGCACATGTGTAGAATCAGGGATTCGACATAGTTCTGCATAAGAGTTCATTAACAAAAATGAGAGCCCATGGAATTAGAGGTTACATGTTATGGATTGATAATTACTTGGGTGGTGGGACACAGTGTTCATATGAAAACGGTGTTCATTTTCAGACTGGCAGTATGTGACAAATCATATCCCCCATGGATGACAATTGGAATGTACATTTTCACTATTTCTATCCACTAAATGGTCAAGGATTAAAGCATTATAGATGACAGAAAGTTTGAATACACAGTAAATTGTACTTAATTTGAACTCCACTCACTTCCTCCAAATAAAAAAAGGTGTTGCAAAGAAATCCCGAAGTACCCTAGCAATGTCTGCTTTTTGTGGGATGTGTGGAGCATTTTATATTCTAGTCTCACTCAGGTCCCTTCCCTTATCTCCAAAAACATACTACAATACATCTGCTAACTCTGCAACAGCAAAAGTAACTCAAAAGCACCTTACCCTAATGTCATAATATAGTTTTATCTTTCTTCCGTTCTAATATACGGTCATAACCTCAGAAAGACAGTATCATGGGAAAATGTTACTCAGCTGAAATCAGCATGAGAAACAATTTATCCTTTGTAAATTCAAATATACTTGGTCTGAATTATTTTCAGAGTGTGCTGACCTATGTTGAGATACGATCCCAGTGGATTTAACCTCCTCCCAGAGCCTCATTCAAGTTATTAAGGCCAAGTTGGTCAATATAATTCAATTGTGATAAGCATCACAGATGAGCTTAATCCTGAACTCACCCAATATCAGTAGATTCCGTTTCCACAGACCATGACCAGCAGTGTGAACCATAGCTTATGTTCTCTGTACTCTTCCCCAGGTAAAGTGTAACACTTCCTAGATGACCTCGAGATTTGTATGTTAAGCTAATGTGGTTGTCAATTATGCAGTGGAGTTTGTTCTTTATATCTTTGATATTGGCTTAGTTTGGATGTTATCTGAGTAATAAGTGACTTCAACTTGGGAAAAGAAAATGGGTAGGAATAAATTGGGGCTAAATCTAGTGGGATTAATATAATGACTAATGACAGATAGGGCTAAATAACAAAATAATCTGCAAATTACATTTAAACAGTATCGAACCTTCAGGGAACAATTTTCTGCAGATACTTTATGCACTGAGGTGGCTAATGTGGGATCTTAAGCTGAAAGACAAGTTTAGTTGTGTTTAGCACAGGACACCTTCTTGATAAAGGAGTTGAAGCACACACCAGGAATGGTTATGGAGAGGATTTTTAAACAATGTTAACCCTGATTTCTTTCCACAGGTGCTGTCAGACGTGCTGAGCTTTTCCAGCAATTTCTGTTTATCTTTATGATTTCCAGCATCCGCAGTTCTTTCAGTTTTTCGTCAAACAACTTATGTTCTAGAATCTCTCTGTGAAGTTCAGCTAAAAACTGTAAGTGCTATTCTCCTGTACATTCTTGGACACCTTAAAGGAAGAAGAGGGGTACCTTTCTTTGTACCCACCTTGGTTGGCAGGAAGATTAGGAGCAAGGAAGGAGACCAGAGAGAGAGCATATACTGCTGCAAAAGAGAGGCGTGGGAAGCCAAAGGGGACAAGATTAAAAACTTCCCTGCTGTGAGTAGAGAACATCCTTTCTCTTCCACCAGGCGCTCCAGTGCCATATCAAAATTCTGTATGCCATCTCACTCAATCCCAGAACCATTCTGAAAAGTGCTGCTGCATCTTAGCTGGCGCTCTCCATAACTTTGATGCAAGCTAATGCGTCAAACCCAAATATAGTTCTTTGAGTTCTCTACCTGAAAGCAGATTGCGCCCACAATGCCACAACCTCTACCATGGGGTAGGATGGGGAAAGGAGGCAGGTTCTGAGTCCATACCAGCCAATACAGGGATCGAACCATGTGCAGTTGGCACCAATCTGGTTGTCCAGGCAACTGAGCCAACTGGTCTGCACAAGTAGTCTAAGTTGGTGATTTGACAACATATACTTTTACATGGGTGTTGTAGCCTCAAGCAATGGAAAGTGATAGTGGAGACTCCAGATTGTTTCTATCACATGGCTGACCAGGAACCTCCCCTGTTCTTCTGACCTGCAATTGCTAATCCCTTCATCTTGTTTGGTCGCATTATGAATGCGTCATCCTTGGTCATCAAATGCTGGACTGGGACTTAAACCTAGAGCTTCTGTTTTAGAAACAGGACCATTAATCACAACCACAAGCGCACTACCCCCCCCCCCCCCCCCGCCCCCCCCCCCACACGCACACACACACACGCACACACACACACACTCACTCACACACACACCGCCCCAAATATATGCGGCTCCATGAACATTGTGTTTCATCAGCATTTGAGTACTAAACCTGTGATTCTCTGTCTTTTAAATCCTCCACACAAGTTCACATTATTGTAATCAACAATTCGGATTAAAATAGTGTGCAAAATCAAACTTTCAAATACATGTGCCTTATTAATGTAGCACTCATGTCGTGCCTGTTTTCATCCTTTCATAAATGTAGCACCGCAGAGCATTTTGTGTTACGATGTATGAAATAGGAGGGTTTGACGCCTGTGTCAAACCTTACTGACAAGCTCTGGAGGAATTTTCCATGGAATTAGTATCAGTTTGACAGGAAATTAGAAGGTAGTTTTAACAACATAGAACATCGCACAGTAATAGGCCCCTCAGCCCAAAATGTTATGCCGATCATGACACCAAATTAAACTGATCCCTTCTGCCTGGTCTTGAGCCACATATCTCCATTCATGTGCTTATCTAAAAGTCGCTTAAATGCCCAAACGTATCTGCTTCTATGGCCAGACACCTAACACTCTGTGTAAAAAACTTGCCTCTCACATCATCTTTGAACTTTCCATCTCTGACCTGAAATGCATGTCCCCTTGTACTAGACATTTCAACTCTGGGAAGAAAGATTCAGACCATCAAACCTATCTATGCATCTCATAATTTTACAGTATCTCCTCAGCCTCCACCGCTACAGAGAAAACAACCTGAGTTTTTCTAGCCTGTCCTTACAGCTCTAATCCAGGCAACATCCCAGTAATCCTGTTCTGCACACTCTCCAAAGCCTTCACATCCTTCCTGTCATGTGGAGTGGGAAACTTTTTTTGAAATTTCAAGCCAACCTCAACACCCTCACAATTACATTGAACAGTTAGAACAGAAGCTGATTTCCAGCAGTTGGGCCCTTCATTTATCATTTTGTTTTAATGTGGTTACATGCTTTGGCTTTTATGTGCCAAATAAATTTAACCGTGATGACCCAAAGTTCCTTTGCAAAATCCAGAAAGTAAATTGTGGGCCAGGAAAAAAATAAATGTTTGGTCCTCACTTGCATCAAAAGCCACTTTCCTCTTGATTACCTCACCTCCCCAGCAGCTCCCTACCATTGGACCCCTTCACCATCAGATCATCCCTCAATCAAAGATGACCTATTTGCAGAGAAATAGGACTAACTGGGAACAGGGATCAGAAACACCTGAGTCCACTGCACCTCTGTGTTCCCACTAACTGCTACATGTTCCTTAATGCAGAGCACTTCACCTGACTGGAAGTGAACCTTGTCAATCAGGCCAAGTTCCAGGTAGGGCTGCTACCAAAGTAAAAGTAGCACACTGACCAAAACACCACACCAGCTCATTTTTATGATCCTTAGAATTTATTCTTTGTGACAACATTAAAATTTAACTGACATAACCAGCAGGAATGCAATTGCTTGGGTCAGATCACTTGGTCACTGTCCAACCTCCATTTCTCACTCAACTATTAAGCTAGGAAAGTACATTCATCACACAGAAACACATAACCTATTACTGAAGCCCATAACACAGACTGATCATTCCATGTTACAATGGTGTTTCAGTTGAACAATTTGTTATCAGGAATCAAAGGTCACTCGATGCATTGAAAAGACTGAAGATGAGAAATCATGATTTTTCAGAGAAAAAAATGAGAAATTTATTTACGTATTTCTGGAAAAGAAACATATTATTCTACACCTTCAATGAAGCAATCATTTTGCAACAAAATTACAAGTGGAAACTCTGGTTTGCCTCATATATAATATAAATATATATTATATATATATATATATATATATATAAGAAAAATGGTCATTTTGCTGTCAAACCTGTTTTTTCCCAACAGGCCATTCATGATTTGGCTGTCAAGGACTCTTCCCCATCTGATTAATCTCCTGAAGAAGGTGAATCACCACGAGTGAAATGTTCAAGAAGATTAAACCCTGAAATTTCTCTCCAAGCAGTTATTCTGCAGATTTTTTTATTACTTCAAAACAGTTTTGTCATCATTGACTGTGAAGCATTTTGGAATATCCTGAGGTTATGGAAGACACTGAATAAATATATGTATAGGAAATATATATATATATATATATATATGTCATTTCTGGCACAGCAACACACTGCACTCTAAATTGCATTTGAATACAGCTGTAAAGACATCTGTGAAAATTGGTGCACGTTCCAAGTTTAATGAGCACTCAGGCCATCTCCCAGTTTGTCATTGGCTTTGGAAGTTATACCATGGGGTAGTGGAATTTAAACAATGAAAACTTTTTTATGCAAGTTATTCCAGTGGTATTCAGATGGAGAAATTAATCCAGTAACTTATAGTGAGCTAATATTACTGCCAAAATTCTACATTAGCATGTTAAGCGTTTGTACATTGGGATGTAACAACACAATTTTGAGGCTGGTTTTGCAATACAATGATGTGATGAATAGTTACTAAGCAATGGGCCCTTGTGTTTGGGTATAGAGCTGACACTAACCTTCCTTTCTGTGCTGGCCCAGGGGCTGTTCATTGGTCTGTAGTGGAGAATGGCTCACAAGTATGTTTTTAGAGGGAGGCAGTTGACTTTCCTAAGAAGATGTAATTATCACATAACAATACCTTGGTAGATTATACATTAACTCTTAAGCACATTAACTATTACCAACAGGAAGTAAAGTAGAAATGCATGCCTCAAGCAGGACACCTTCTCAGATTCCAATTGATTGTCCACCCAGAGATTGTGTGGCATCATCAGATTGGGTAGAATTCAGTACAGCTCGAATGTTCTTTTCTTTCAGAACCATTACCTTCTACAACAACTCCCCACAAACTTAGATAATAAGGTGTAGAGCTGGATGAACACAGCAGGCCAAGAAACATCAGAGGAGCAGGAAAGCTGACGTTTCAGGTCTGGACCCTTCTTCACAAATACATTTTTCTGAAGAAGGGTCCAGGCCCGAAACATCAGCTTTCCTGCTCCTCTGATGTTTCTTGGCCTGCTGTGTTCATCCAGCTCTACACCTTGTTATCTCAGATTCTCCAGCATTGGCAGTTCCTACTATCTCCCCACAAACTTATTTTCCTTCTTAGATAATTTATTGCATGATTATTTATTTAACTATCTTACATGATCACTTTCTCCCCCAAGTCTCTGAGTTCACCAAGTTTAGGGGTCTGGAGGTTTCACAGTTCTACTAGAACACATTAATTTGGATTTGAATCATTGGTAGGTCTTTCGTTTGAGGATTGCTGACCTTGATTCTAATCTTTAACTTGAGTGGTCTGTGAATCATTATTTTATGGACATTCATCATTGTCTTTGTCCCAATGAAGAATTAATAGGTGATGGTTGCACAGTGAAACAAAGTTCCTGCAGTTACTCTGTACAACTCTCCCCCATTGTACAGCCAATGTGCAACTATAGTGGGTCTGCTGAACCTTGATCAATTGTGCCAATCCTGATCCATACCCACTGCTCTACGTCCAGAGTGGCAAATGCTGCACATGGTAACGTTTATTATTGTGAATGGCCTTTTGCTATCAATAAGACTGAATGTTGTTAGAAACAGTTTTATAGTCTTTTAAACTCAACTGTGGAATCAGCCTCTTTGGTAGGATAGAGTTGAATCTTCAGTTTTCTACCCATTCGTAATTATGATTGAGATAAGATACCTTGGAATGGGGAAGACCAGTAATTTAACAAGGCTTGAAGTTGGCTTCTTTCTCAAAAGTGATTTGACTGTTTGTACACCATGTCGAGCTTCCCCATTTGTCTGTGGGAATTTTGGTGACTTGGTTACATTTTGAAATCTGGAAATGACTCATTAGCTAACTGTGTTCCATTGTCTGGTATGGCCACATCTATGATCCCATGAGTAGTGACAAATCCTTTCATAGTGGTGTTTTAATTTTTTTTTGCTTTAACCTAAGGTGAAAAGTTATCATTAGTGTTAAGGTTGATCATCTGCCAAACATAAATGGTTCAGTTGCCAGTCGTACCCATGGTCTGGTAGGGAATGAAATAAGTATCCATGGGTCCCTGTGTACATGCCTGTGTATAGGCAAGTTTCACAGTCAACTATGAGGTCCTTAATCCCTTTTCAGATTCCTGACCACCACATCGATGTCTGAGCTCTGGCTCTTAACTTAATAATGCCCATGTGCTTGTGGCATAATTTGACTGTAATTCATCTCAAAGCCAAACTGAATGACCAACCTGTCATCCAATCCTCCAAAATGAGAAATTACTGTTCAAGTTCAACAGAGGTCTTCAGGGTCAAACCACATGGTTTTTATAAAGAAAACAGAAGTTGTTGAAAAAACTCAACAGGCCCTAACCATCTGTGGAGAGAAAGCAGAATTCGCGTTTTGGGTCCAGTGACCCTTCTTCAGAAGGGCATTTAGTTGGGCCACCTTCTGATACAATACCAATAAATGGCAAAAACTTCCAGGTTGTTTAATTCTGTTCCTGTTAGGTTTGATTGGAACTGGTTTGGTTGCTGACCACGGTATCATTGCAGCATTTTTTTGATTTGATTTGTTTAATTGTAGACACAGGTGCCTAAGTACAGTGATTTTTTTTTGTGAGCAGTGCAGGCAGATCATAGCGAACAAGGACATACAGATCACAGGGTGCGCAGACAGAGTGAGGGATACAAGGTTATGGCTGCAGATTAGGTGCGCAAAGCAAGATCAACATTTGCAAGATTAACATTATTTGAAGTTGGAGAGGTCTATTCATCAGTTTAATAACAGCAGGGAGGAAGCTGTTCTTGAACCATTTGGTGTGTGTTCAAGCTTTGGTATCTTCTGCTTGATGGAAGAAGACAGAAGAGAACATTACCAGGATGGGAGGGGTCTTTGATGATATTGCCAGCCTTTCCATGGCAATGAGAATTGTAAATGAAGACCATGGATGGGAGGTGGTCTGGACTGTGCACACTAGTGTTTCTGTAGTTTCATGTGTTCTTGGGCAGAGTAGTTGCCGTATCAGGCGGTTATGCATCTGGAATGTATGCTTTCCATGGTCCATCAGTAAAAGTTGGTGAGGGTGCTTATGGACATGCCAAGTTTCCTAAGCTGCCTGAGGAAGAAGAAGCGTTATTGTGCCTTCTTGACTGTCACATCTGTGTGGGAGATCCAGGACAGATTGTTGTTTATTGTCACTGCTAGGAACTTGATGCTCTCAACCCTCTCTGCCTACGCTCCATTGATGTAGATAGGGGCATGTCCTCCTCCTTTCTTCCTGAAGTCAATGATCAGTTCTTTCGTTTTGCCAACATTGAGAAAGAGTTTGTTATCTTTGCACGACATCGCCAAGCATTGTACTTCCTTTGTGTGTTCTGACTCATTGTTATTCAATTTCGTCCAACCACGATGGTGTCATCAGCAAACTTGTGAATGGTGTTCATACGGAATTTGGTTACACAGTCGTGGGTGTAAAGGGAGTACACTAGGGGGCTGAGAACACATCCTTGCAGGGTGCCAGTGTTGAGGATTATTGTGGAGGAGGTGTTGTTGTCTATCTTCATTGACTGCGGTCTTGCATCACGAAACTGAGGATCCAGTTGCAGAGAGCAGAGCCAAGACCCAGGTCTCAGAGTTTTGAGATCAGTTTGGAGAGGATTATGGTGTTGAAGGCAGAGCTGTAGTCGATGAGTAGGAGCCTGACGTAGGTGGCCTTGTTATCCACGTATTCCAGGGATGAACGTAGGGCTACGGAAATGGCGTCTGCTGTGGACCTGTTTCACCAGTAGGCAATTTGCAGGGGATCGAGGCAGACTGGAGGCTGGAGTTGATGTGGGCCATGACCAGCCTCTTGAAGCACTTCATGATTATGGAATTCAAAGCGACTGGGCAGTAGTTGTTAAGGCATGTTGCATGTGCTTTCTTTAGTACTGGGATGATGGTGGTCTTCTTGGAGGAGGTGAGGACTTTGGATTGAGCAAGGAGAGGTTGAAGGTGTCAGCGAATACCTCTTCCAGCTGGTCCATACAGGGTCTAAGTGCATGGTTGGGGACTCCATCTGGACCCATCATTTTCCTCGGGTTTACTTTCAGGAAAATGTCTGCAACAGTGATGGAGGCAACTTGGCCTGATACTGCCTCTCGGCATAAGTATATGATTCAAGTTCATGAGGAAATTCCTCATAAGACATTGTAAAGCTGTTGATAGTCTCTTTGGAGAGGCCATCCTCTGTTGTGTGCAGCTTCCTTTGCATATTTGGTGTCATACGCAAACGTCATAAATTGGAGGTGAAACATTAGTACTTGTGGAGGCATCCTTGCCAATTCTTTCTCATCAAACAAGAAGATGTAAAGTTTATTGCCATTGTTATGAGACCTTTCAAGCTAAGGATATAACATGATAACCTGTAGTTCGCTCAGAAAATGAGGAGGATCTCCACTTCTATAACTGTAGCCTATCTCCTGTCTGCCAATGCCCTGGAGGCAGAATACAATAGTTTCCCATCAGGTTGCTTCTGAAAGAGCACTCCTCCTGTGCCCATAACTGAAATACCTGCAGCTGTATTAGTTGGAAAGGATAGTTTGTGGTGAGCCAGGACATTTGTGACTTTGGCCTGTCATTGACCTTTTGCAAGGCATCTTCCTGACAGCTCTCAACAGTATCCTATGCCTTTTTGAGTAGCTGTCTTAACGGTTTAATTATCATTGCCAAGTGAGGCAAAAATTTTGCCAATTCGTTCACCTTGCCGCCAAATTTTTGCAAGTCATGAATCAATTATGGTGTCAGGAATTCTTCAAAGCTTTTGTCTTCTTTGGATCTAACTTTATCCTGTCTTTGACAATAATATGTCCCAAATGCAAATAGACTCCTTGGAGAGTGCATGCTTCTCATTGGGAGCAAGCAGGTTGACATTGCATGGAACTCTCTGGTCATTTTTTTTGGTCATATCCTCATGTATCAATATGTCATCCAAATGGCAAATCATCCCTTCCAAATCTTGCAATATTGAACATGATACGTTAAAAGATTTTTATGGTGGAGACAATTCCAAATAGCATTCTGTGAAAACAATATCACCTAAATGGAATGATACATGTTATATGCAGTCTTGATTTGAGTTATACTAGGAGTTACTGTTGCCAAGAAGTTTTGTAATTTGTATTCAATTTTTAAATAACTTGACATGTGATGAATTTCCAGAGCTATCACTTTCTTGAGTTCTGTTAGTTGATAGATTTTCCGATGGAGCTGGTTGGTTTGGTCACCTGGGAAATGACAGCCATTTTGGTAATTTCCTGAAACTGTTTCTGAACTTGATGTATTAAAGGTTGTGGAGTCATCCTGGGTGTGTAGCCTTCCTGAACATAATGTTGCAGTGTCGAGTTGGCCGGATTCTGTGAGCAATTTGGAATATACTGTCTCAAAGAAATTTTTATCCCTGTGCTGATGTACATTCTTTTGAAGAATGTTGAGAGGAAAACATGCCTTTTTGCTCAAGAGTAAGATTTGTTGATTCTGAATAGTTTCATATTCTTATCTGTCAATCCTTTTGTTGTAATGTTACTTGTCTCATCCCTCTCACCTTGAGACTTATTCTATTTCCATCATTTGCTTCACATCTATAAGCTGCACCTTCTGTTTCTCAAACCGTAGTATTTGGTCAGATAGGCCAATGACACTCAACCTGTATCCAGCTCCAACCGAGTAAGATATCAGTGGCAAGACTAAGTTATGTCAAACTTGGTTCTGATTTGGTTAAAGAGTGACCACAAGAATCTCGAGTGCAGGTTAAGATTGCTTATTCAAGCAGACACGGGAACAGTCCATTCTAGACCAGAGACAAGTCTGTTGCAAGCAAGAATTAAGTGTCTTTTAATACACATCCAGGCACATATTTGAATTCCAATGTTGTCTTTATATAACAAAATGAGAAACAGATTTCTCCAGTAAGGTAAAGAGCTTTTACTCACCCAAACAGGAAGCACTTAATCTTGCCCTTGCCTGTCTGTGTCTGGTATTATTTGTTGTACTCCTTATCTATTTAATTTTTGTTTATCCTCATCTCCCTTTCCTGTGGCCTATTCAAAGCTACTTATCTCAGCTTTCATGGAGTACATGATTTGTCTGGAGAATTCTGCTCTTTCAGTTTTACTGTGAAAACAAAAGTTCCTGTATAACTCTTCATTTCTATTTAACTCATGATTTTTACTGTTCAGTTGGATTACCAATGTCCCTGATAAATGCCTTGGGTATCTCCTCTGGCAGATTTATATTTTCCAATGTGGATGTCAGCATGTCCATTGAAGGTTTTTTTTTCACAGATGTAACTTTTATTGTTGTAACTGGAAACTGCTTTTGCCTATGAAGCTTTCTGGCCCACAGCACTGTCACCGTCTCTTAGGACCTGATGACTGCCTCCATTTTCTGTTGGCTTTTCATGCATCTGTTTAGAGTGTTTGACCATTATGAAGTTAGTAGGTTTGGTTGCTGTCTGTGGTAAGGTCATTCCTCAACTTTCTTAGAATTTTTCTGTGATTTTCTCATGGCCTCTGCTTCCAAAATGATCTCAAAAGCTTTCTCCAAAGTTAGATCTTCTTTAGACTGTATTAGGTCAGACAAGGACTGATCAAATGTTGGAACAGTAATTTTGAATTCAGTTGATAAGGCTCCACATTCATAGGTTCCAACTAATCTGTAGAGGTCATTCATTAAATTGTTTACAGATCCTCCAGGAAGTTGTATTGTTTTGTTACACATTGCCCATTCAAGAATTCTGTTTGTTCTTAACTTAAAATACAATGCTGCCCATTCCTTCACTTGTGCCATCATGGAGTAGGTGATCGGCATCCTGTGGATAATGTTCGAATGCTAGGCTTGGTATGGAGGTCCTCCCAGTAAACCCAGACAGAGTCTGCTGTATAATCCTTGCATGTTGTGGCCTGTCCAAAAGGAGCAGTGAAGGATGGGATATGATGATTGCTGAAACTTGAGGAGAGTGGCAGTAGCCTTCTGAGGATGAAGATGAAGACATTGTGCAATAGGACCATTACCTTCAAAATGATTGTTTGGGGTTGGGTGGGGGTACACCTTTAGAGTCAAATGAAACAGCCAGACAAGGACATTGTTGAAAACAATGGGAAAGATACTAAATGAGCATCAGTTTCCACTGTGGAGAAAGAAATGGAGTCCAGAGAATGCAGAGAAATGAATTTTTATGTTTTAAAAACAGTTCACATTACAGAAGTGGAAGTTTAGGAGGTCTTAGAGAATACAAAGGTGTATAAATCTCCGGGACCTGATCCCAGTATCCCAGAACATTGTGGGAAGTAAGGGAGGAAATTGCAAGACCCCTTGCAGAAATATTTGCATCAACTGTAACTATGGGTGAGGTGCCTGATGACTGGAGGGTAGCTAATGTTGTACCTTTGTTTAAGAAAGGTTGTAAGGAGAAACTGGGGAACCGTAGACCCGTGAGTCTGATTTCGGTTGTGGGTAAATTGTTGGAGGTGATTGTAAAAGTTGGATTTATGGACATTTAGAGAGGTAAAAATTGATTACAGATTTGTGCGAGGAAAATTGTGTCTCACAAACTTGATTGAGTTTTTGAGGAAGATACCAAAAAGATTGATGAGGGCTGAGCAGTAGATGTTGTTTACTTGGACATTAGTAAAACCTTTGACAAGGTTCCACATGGTAGACTAATTAGTAAAGTTAGGTCACATGAGATTCAGGGTGAACTTGCCAATTGGATACATAACTGACTTAATGACAGGAGACAGAGAGTAATGGTGGAGGGTTGCTTTTCCATCTGGAGGACTGTCACCAGCAGTGTTCCTTCTTTATTTATTTTTTTCTTTATTCATTCACGGGATGAGGGCATCGCTGTCTAGGCCAGCATTTATTGCCCATCCCTAATTGCCCAGAGGCCAGTTAAGAGTCAACCACATTGCTGTGAGTCTGGAGTCACATGTAGACCAGACAAGGTGAGGATGGCAGTTTCCTTCCTGAAAGGGCATTAGTGAACCAGATGGGTTTTTCCAGACAATCGACAATGGAATCACTGTCATCATTAGATTGTTAATTTCAGATATTTATTGAATTCAAATTCCACTATCTGCCATGGCGGGATTCAAACTCAGGTCCCCAGAACATTATCTGTATCTCTGGATTAACAGTCCAGCGTTAATACCACGAGGCCATCACCTCCCCTTGTTCCATAGGGGTTGATTGTGGATCATCTTTTATTTGTCATTTATATAAATGATTTGGATGAGAATTTAGAAGACATCGTTAGTAAGTCTGCGGACGACACTAAAATTGGTGGCATAGTCGATAATGAAGAAGGTTTTCTAAGATTACAAAGGGATTTTGATCATTTGGGTCAATGGGCTAAAAAAATGGCAGATGGAGTTCAATCTGGATAAATGTGAGGTATTGCATTTTGGTACAACAAACAAGGGTAGGGCTTATACCATTAATGGTAGGGCTTTAGGTCGTGTTCCAGAAGAGAGGGACCTAGAGACATACAAATATAATTCTTTGAGGTTTGCATCACTTGTCGACGGAGTGGTTAAAAAAAGCATTCGGCACACTTGCCTTTATTGCTCAGTCCTATGAGTATGGGAGTTAGGAAGTCATGTTGAGGTTGTACAGGACATTAGTGAGGCCTCTTCTGCAATACTGTGTCCAGTTCTGATTGCCCAATTATAGGAAGGATATTATTAAGCTGGAGAGGATTTAGAAGACATTGACCAAGATGTTGCCGGGTATGGAAGATTTGAGTTATAAAGAAAGGCTGGATAGGCTGGGACTTTTTTCACTAGAGCTGAGGAGATTGAGAGCCAACCTGGTTGGTTTATAAAATAGTGAGGGGTATAGATAGAGTAAATGGTAGTTGACATTTCCCTGGGATGGGGATTTCAAGACGAGGGGGTACATTTTTAAAGTGACAGGACAAAGATTTAAAATTGGTTCAGTATTTACATTCTCAGTAATGCTCCTTCTTACACCAGGTTTAAGATTTGAACAAGGGTCATGGATTATCCAAAAGGGATCAAGGAGTCACAAGCAGTCTGAAGCAGTTTATTGAGAAGTGACAGTTCCAGTACATAATCAGAATCCACCGAGTAGACAGCCTAACAGATGAGCAGGTTTTTTGGATCTGAGATAGGATGGAACAAACGATTTGTTCCAGACCTTTCAACTGATCAGGGTGTTACATAAAAATGTGAGCAGAAAGTATGACCTTAAAAAGAGGCTGAATTACTTTGACACGCTTTGGTCCATTTATTTCCTCCTCTGTTAACAGTGGTTCACTTCAATGCCAACCTTGGTCTTGACAATCTGTGTGCAATACCTTTGAAAGTTTGAATATTTTTGGACTAAAATTATGAAATATTTCATATAAATGTGAAATTTGAATTCCTTTCAAAATAAATTTTTCATGTCCTTTAACAATTTCAAAATGCTACCAATTTCATAAACCACCTCCTCAGGAGAAATATAAATTGCCAGTTTTTGGCTATGTGACATTCTGATCTTAGCTGACAAATTAATAAGTGATACCTAAGTATGCTGGAAATGAATGCTCGTGGAGTATAGAGTGACCTATAACATTGTGACACTAACATCAAATGATGCGAGACCAAGTAGGTACTAACATGCAACTACATGATACTAAATTCAATTGATAGGTCAACTGTGATTCTGTGATGCTATTGTTAAGTGATGTGTGACCAAGTGAAGATTGACATGTGACTGACACAGTGAGATAAGAGTCAAATGGTGCATGACTACACTCTCTGTTAGCTTAACCTGCCAATTGAGGCGCAAACTATGTGACATAATAATTAGAACGTGACAGATGTCAGAAAATGTGATTGACCACACAACAGATTTCATCATTCAGATATTGGCGCTTTTTCAGGCTCTTTCATCACGTACCTGTCACATGACTTACTTTGAACTTCTGAACTCACCAAAGTTGCAGATTTTTACACACACGTACTCACAGATAAATGATACAAGACAAATACAACCAATAGGTTATCATTTGAAAAGTGGCAAGTAATGGAGCAAAAAATTCAGTCAAGCATTTTGGAATGGAACCAACAGTTAGTTGCGTTTCAGTGAAACTAATCTCAATACATATCAAAACAAATATTGAACAAATGATGAACTGACATTAATCTCAGATGGTGCCTGACAGCAAAAATTACTCATATTTAATACCAATATCAAGTGAAATAGAACTAAGATAAAAGTTTCATAAATCTGTCACCTGAATTATGCCAAGTTGCCAAGTCGGAAACCATATGGCAATTTTTTTCAGGTAACTCAGATTCTAATGAATCCTCACAATGTGCAAGCTGGAGCCTTGAGCTGAAGTGTTGGTATTGCCAATGTTTAACATAAGACACTACTTGGTTAAAGAAAGTCTTCGCTAGGAATGGCTGCCTCGAGGATTGATTAGCAATGGATTGTGGCTTGCTAGCATTCATTAAGGACATTTCGTGGTATTTTGGTCACTAGTGCTTACCGTAAGACCCTCTCCTAACAGTCACTTGTCCTTTGGGAGAAAACAAGATGCTGATGTGAATTTCAAGCACTATTTAAAGAAATACACACCATTTCATATCCAGACACTGTTTGAACAGTGAATGTGAAGAGAATCTATGAAACTCATAGAAGATATTCCGGGACATGCTCCCATGGCTTTTCTGATGTAGGACCCATATTCTCAAAGTACTTCATCGAAAAAGAATAGAAGGATTAGGTGTCCAATTATCACTGAATATGTCAGACACAAAAGAAGTAAAGGAGTAGACAAGATAAGATCTTGAATAATGCTTTAGCTCATGCTTAGTATAAGGTATAATTTTAGCAAAGGATTCAAAGACTGCACCAGAAATGTCCTGGAGTCTTGTTGAATAACCAATTGCCACTTGAAATGCCTACTAACACTCATGATAGAAGTTGCACCCAATGACATTTTGGTGGCTAATGCTTCAACTATAGTTATCAGCTGTTGGAAAACAAAACATATTTTAGATGCTAATTTCAAGTGCCACTTGAAGGAACAGATACCACTTAAAGGGACACTCACCATTTCAGAATCTGTTGGAGCTGTGAGGAAGTTCTTTGAAATACATCAGGAGACTTTCTGGAACACTGTGTCAAGAAACAATCAATGCTCCAGCAAAGTTTATTCTGGAGGTTCTCCAAGGATTAAGTCTCCATGAGAAACACAAACCTTGATCATGGGCATCTTGTCAGGAGTCACTTCCTTTCCGTTAAGAATGGAAGGAGGACATGTGCCTAGAGAGAACAATGCCAGCAGCTGCAACAAAGAGGGTGAAGATGGTGAGGTGAACATTTTCTTCCCTGTTCATACAGAGTATTGCTCCTCCTGTAAACGCCCTCCACCAGGATTTCGAGAGCCACATCTGAGAACCTGTGCCTGCCCTCCCTCAGTTATTGAGCCATCCTGAAAACTGCTACTGTGTGGCAGGAAGAACGCCCCACACATTCGGTGAAGTGAGCACAAGGAATACGTATATCTTGCAACATGGAACTTGTGTCTAACGAGAGCTTCAGCATTAAAACTGCATGTGGCAATTTATTGCTCCTTGGCGATTCAAATTATGGCAATCAGCAAATGGAACAAAATATTGTACTGAATTCACATTTTCAAACATCTACTTTTGTTATGACTGGACCCAATCAGTGCCTATTTACACCCTTTGGCTTAAATAACTCCTTAACTGCTGCACTTTATTCAAGAACTTTTTGGGAAAAAGAGTGCTTGGTCAGAAGCATTTTTCCATGGCTCCTCGTCTTGATGAGGACTAGGTGTGAAGGCCATGTTGGGAAGATAGGTGATGGTGTGGGGTTGTAGAATGGTGGGGGGAAAGCGATGCAAACAGAGTAATGTGAAGGGGTGGAAGAGGGAGGGGAGGGTAGTATGTGAGATGAAGGGAGTGGGGGAAGAGGGATAAGGTAGACGCTGTCCCTGTTATATGTAAAAAAAATCAGTCCTTTTTTGGTCTTTTTGGTGCTGCATCTGAGAAGCACCTCTCCATTGGCCTGTGAACTATTCTGTGAAGTGCCACTTAGCTAGGCCGTTCCACCATTCCCCACCTTCCGTACAGTGAGAAAGGGGAATCCATGAAAACTGCATCGAATCAGCATTTGAATTCTAAAACTGAAGCTTTGTAGTTTAGCATGTACGGGCAACTTTGAATTATGTTAATTATTAATTAGGACTAAAATCATCTGGTAAGTTAAGATTTTCATGTTGGCTAAATTGGAAATCAATATCCCTCTCTAACCCTCCCCACACCCACCCTCAAAATACCATTTCACTGCCACCTGATAATTATCATAATTACTGTGTTCATCCAATTCCAATTGCACTTTTCATTGGCTGCATGCTTCAGTGGAGGGCCATTATAGTTTTTGCCAGCTGTACTTAAAACAAATATGTACACCTTAAAGGCAAGATGCATTTTGGCTGTTGAAAGTGCAGCCTGGACTCAGAACAGTACTGTGTATATTGATGGTGCATTATAGTCATTTAGGGAGTCCAAGTTGCTGTGGCAATTTGCACTATTGTATATGTGTTGTAGGCTGGAGCTATGTAGCAATGTTAAAATCTTCAAATTTATTTCCATCACACACTAGACCAGCAATCTCTTCCAGGCATACTGCCTGCTGCTGATGTGTGTTGAAAGGAAATGCAGGTTGGCCACTTTATGAACATCCCTTACTTGGCCATAAAGTTTTGAGTTTGCACGCAAACCTAGGACACTACTTAACTCATCAAATGACCTCGTGATAGTGCTGTGTAACAGCAAAGGACAACAGATGATCATGAGAGGGAGCAGATCCTCCAGACACATGCTCACAAAGGAATGGCAGCTGATAACCCAGGGCAATTGATGCCAGCAGTTAATTCCCAAAATCGGTGCAGGATCACCAGAAATTCAATAATCTCACATGAATGAATGTCTTAAGATGCATATCTTACCAACAGCAGCAGTAACCTCAAAAGCAAGGATCAATTTACCACACCCCCTCTAATTCCTCCTTATGACGGCAGATACATGGTAACACTATCACCTGCAAGTTCCTCTCCAAGCCATTCGGCATCCAGACTTGGAAATATATCATCCTTCCTTCAGTGTTGTTGGGTAGAAATCTTGGAAATACCTTGTTGTTGACATTGTGGATTTATCTACACCAAATGGGCTGCAACAGTTCAAGAAGGCAGCTCACCACCACCTTTTGAAAACAATGAGGAATGGGCAATGAATGCGGGCTGTGTTAGCAATGTCCACATCCAATGAGTGAATTTAAAAATAATTCCCTTCTTGGCTTTTCCTTGTACTTTAGCATTTGCAGATTCCCAAGAGTGCAACCAATCTGACAGTGGATTAGTTTTTCACTCATTCACAGGATGTGGGCATCGCTGGCGAGGCCAGCATTTATTGTCCACTCCTAATTGCCCAGAGGGCAGTTAAGAGTTAACCACATTGCTGTACATCTGGAGTCACATGTAGGCCAGACCAGGTAAGGATGGTAAATTTCCTTCCCTAAAGGACATTAGTGAGCCAGATGGGTTTTTTTCCTGACAATCAGCAATGGTTTCATGGTTAACATTCGACTCTTAATTCCAGATTATTATTGAATTCAAATTCCACAATCTGCCATGGCAGGATTCAAACCCAGGTCCCCAGAACATTACCTTAGTCTCTGGATTAATAGTCTAACAAAAATACGACAATGTCATTGCCTACCCCTAACGATTGATAGATTGTAATGATGAAGATTCACCTCCACTTGATTTCTCTCTCACTGATATTTACTCAAATATTGACTTAGAAGATAGCATGGTTGCTGGCTCAGTCCATGGTGAAACAATGGGTACAATGGCCTGCAGCCATGGCAGGTGGCAAGGATAGCACAGGTGCCAGCTCACTGGAGGCAGAGATTGAAAATGAGTTCTGCTGCTGGTGATTCAGATAACAACTTCAATGGGCAAGTCTTCTAAAGAATGCAGACGGGTGTACACAACAGACTGGTTGGTGGGCAGGGAAGTAATTTAGCACAGGGTTTTGTGTGAGGTTTGGATTCCATCCATTCTGCATTAACTCTTGGCCAACTCCATCAGCACACTTATGGGCCCAACCACATCTGATGGCTGATTTTCAAGCTTCCAATACAATGCATGTAGCAGCCACCATGAACGGTGCTGCTGCGAAAACTCGCATGACCGATACTATGGCTGTGAAAATCATTGTTCAAAAGAAATTTCAGCTTTTGTTTTACCGGGGCCCACAATTTGTTCTTCAGTAGATTGCTTGGACATTGATCCAAGGGCCAGTGGATGCTATCATGGAGCCTGAACTATGGTCCTCTCTCAGGATTACAGCACTTTGTAATCCCATCCCTGCTGTCCACCAGAGTCCTTGTTTTGCCTGACAGCTGGCCAACCCAAACTGCTGCTGCTGCATATGCCAACATGCTGTTATCTGAAGCAACACCCTTTCAAATTTCAGTTTTATGTGTAATATGCTGAAAGCGAGCTGCAGATGAAGAAGACCAGTAATCCACTTTCATTCATTCACCTCTGATCACCCTTTTAATACATTGATATGTTCCTAAACTCATCACTAGCTTAGTATAAACAGGGATTAAGATATCTCTTTTAAGATTCAAAGGTTATCTTGATCAGTGAATAAAAAACTCTTAATTCTGATGAGAGAAGGCCACAATATGCCTATTTAATGCTGAAGTACAGCATTATGTCTAATTGAGAAAGGAGAAAATGTATGTTTGCCATTGAATAATCACTGCTGAAATTTTAATTTCTCTGTTTGAAAAACACAAAGCATAATTAGGACATAATTCCTCTTTTTATATTTGAATAATAAATTATTCTTTAAATGGAAATTGAACAGAGACCTTTCTACAAATGTACTGGATTGAAAAATCAGATGGTCTCATTCCAGGTCTGCAATCCTTCACACCTAACTCTTGTTAAATGTTTGAAAATTCAGTTGCAAAAGGAAGAATCTGGCCCATTATCTGTCCAATGAAGCATAGGATAGTTTTTTTAAAATAAAGTCCATCATATTGACCTTTCAAGCTTTACTCAACTATTAAAAGATCAAAATGGAAAAAAAATGAATTGCAATATCTAAAGCATTCCTTGACAAATGCTTAGACAAGCCTAATAAATAGTTCCATTCATTCTGAATGCAAATCTCATTTCTATTTGTAATCCACTTTCCACACCTCTCAGCACAATCCATTTGATAATTTTTGTATCCTTTCTGAAATATGAATAGTTTAGATATGTTGCTTAATATAGTAATTGTATGGATTCTTGTTATTAAATGAAAAAAAAGATAACAAATGAACACAACATTGAACAGTGGAGGGAGTCAAGACCCACTAATTTAAAATGAGACCTAAGATGGAGTAATTGGCTTTAACAATTACATATTTCTGTGACTGGAGTTAATTTGAATTCAGAATTAATAATGATAAGTAAGCTGTAACATGCCCTGGATCCATCAATCCAGTCAAAGTTTATTAATATTGCTAGTGCATTTTATTTGTTTCAGATGATACAAATGTACCCAGGTCAATACAATTAAGTATCTAGCACATCTCCCTTGAGCAAAATTGATATAGGGTATGATAAAATGTATTTTGGGCTGATTAGTTGTTCTGTAATAACTAAGCAATTAAAAATCATACTGTGTGCTTCATCAAATGTCCCCTTAAGTAAAAAAAAGACATATCACAGAGATCTGTTCGAAGAATCAGTTATGTTTCTTTTTTATGTTTCCAGTTACTAGAAATCAACAATGAGCAACCACCACAAAAACAATCAGCTAACCACCTGAAAAGAAATCAATATCCTTTCAGTGGCCAGTTGATTCCTCTGCTTTGTATGGTTGCGATTTGCAATTAGAACATAAATAAGCAATCTGGAAAAGAAAACATGAATTTTATCCATGTTTCAAAGTACTTTTCTCACTGAGGCCTCTTCTCTATCAAAATGTTTTCTCCCCCTCTGAAGTTGTACTGTGTTTTCATGTGCCAGCCTTCTTTTGCAATCACTCATCTTTACATAAATGAAGAGTGAACAAACCTTTTCTTCATTCATGTGCCTTTCAACAGCTTTATACTGACCCATCTTGTCCAGTTGAACACACCCTTGGCCGCCAGTCATGATAGCTTACCTGGGTCTTATTCCTGCAAATGGTTCAATTATTTGCTTTCTGCACTGCCATATCCATTCTTCATGGTAATAATACAGGTGTCCTTTTTCCTGAACTTCTCAATCATCCCAGGTGCTGGCAATTCCAACTCCAACAATCCCCAAATTCAGCCCCTCATGTTATGAACATTGAATCCCCAAAGTACAGCAAGGGGTCGTTCAGCCCATCGAGTCTGCACTGATGCCGCGAAGAGTGTCCCACTTAGACCCACTACACCTACCCTATCCCTGCATTCCCCATGACTAATCCACCTCACCTGCACATCTCCGGACTGTAGGAGGAAACCAGAACACCCCGAGGAAACCCACACAGACACTGGCAGAAGGTACAAACTCCATACAGTCACCTGAAGGTGGAATCAAACCCGGGTCCCCTAGCATTGTGAGGCGGCAGTGCTAACCACTGAGCTACGTGTTGTATTGCATTTGCCAAACCTGGATACATTTCACTTGATCTCAAACTCCATTTTCTCTGAGTTCTGAAGAAGGGTCACCGGACCGGAAACGTTAACTCTGCTTTATCCTTCACAGATGCTGCCAGACCTGCTGAACTTTTCCAACAACTTTGTTTTTGTTCCATTTTCTCTATTAATTGTTCCAGCATGGTTCCATACAGCTTCTTATCTGTCTGAACCTGGTACTCACGGTCAAGTCAAAACCAGCATTTTCTGACATCTGTGTGTGTTTTTATTTTGGAAAAAAAAAGATATTGTAACATTATAAAACCGATGCCCAACACATAGAAATGACGAAAAGGAGGTGTGTATTTGGCAATGGTGTTGGTGGGGGACATAAAGAAATGTAAATTAGGTACTGGAAATAATGTAAGTAGGACGAGCACTTTTGTAGCACTTTACATAACTTCCGATTGTCCTAAAGTATTTTACAGCCCATTAAATACACTTGAAGTATATTCGCCATCTCCGCTAGCTATGCAGCAGCCAATTTGTACAAACAAACTCCCACAAATAACAATCCCACCAGGTTCAGATTATCTGTTACAGTGAAGGATAAACATTGTCCAGGACGCTGGGAACAATTCTTCTGTTTTTCTTCAAAATGCAAAGGGCTTCCAGACCACGCGAGTTAATTCCTGACGTTAACCTCGCATCTGAAAGGTGGGGATCCGAAAGAGCAAACCCGATGGAGAAAGATATTTGAAGCAATGCCAGTCACCAGAGATTAACTGGTATCACTTAAAGCCACAGAAAAGACAATCTGTTGTCCTGCAGCTTTCGGAGCATTGACTGTATCACCACGATCTTATTCAGTGTACAAAGTGAAGCCTCACGATGGCAGCCCAGCTGTAGGCAAAGGATGAATTTCACTTTATACCGCGCGACAGAATCCCCGGGTTAAAGAGAGAATTCTCCACCAGATTACGTTGAAAGGAACAGATCAAAATGGTGGTATGGTTTGTAATTTAACTATGTAGGCATACTACATTTTTCTATGCATTTACACTGATCGAATAGCTAGCACGGCGCCCTTAGTCTCAATTAATCTTTAACCACTCTCAAATTATAACACGCAGTGACTTCCCCTTGTGTCGTTCGGCAGATCGTTGTAGTTTTCAATGATTTTAGGACTCATGCCATTGGCGTTATGAAGATTTATGAATTGGTTATAATCGTCAAATTACAGAGCAGTAAATATTTTAAGTCTATATTTGGATCCGCTCAAGCAGCGCGCACGCTTCTTAGACTTGTCCTGCCCTGTGCAAAATTTCGCTCTAATCCCAGGTACACGTTCTTCTGTGTGGTACGGAGAGTTTAATCAGCACATTTTCAAACTTCTTCCCATAATATTTTCCTACTTCGCTGGACACGCTATTCCAAGCGATAGCACTGAAAGAAGAAAAAAAGTTTGACTGGGATGATAGAATGTAAATGTAAATACTAATAATAATGACAAGCAGTGTTGCGTTTAATTGCTGCAACAGTCTTTGCTGTGCTGATTAAAAATGCTGCAGGAGTTGTGTGCCAATCAATGCAGGATAATGTTGTCACGTATTTGCCATGCGACCTACATAGTCGGGCTCGCCATGTTCAGATTTGACTCCACGAAAGCTGACGAGAATGTCGGTGGTGACGGGATGCTGGAAAGTGAACTGAGGCATCGGGGAAGTGTACAGTCTGTTACAGAGCTCATCTACCCCCGTATTTATGCAGTACCTCCTGGCATTGACTTTTAGTAGGTCATAGCATGTGTGTGTACAGAATGCAACTGGATGCTCAGAACTGATTAATAGCATTAAAACAAATGATGTGATACAGAAACCACGAGGCCACCTTTGGTCAGAGCTGTGCTGTTTTATTTTCATTATCCGATCAACTGTAGTTTTAAAAATAGAGCTAAGCGCACGCTCTTCGGTCCTTTCACCAAATGAGAAATGATTCCTCCGTTGGTCCAATAAAAGATGGGATTCCGCTCAATTCAATGTAATTTATCAGCCCCTCTGAGAGGTTTGTCCTCACTGGGAACAAGGTTAGCGGAGGAATGGGTTATTTTACATTCTTTAGTCGGTCGGGAAATGTTAGGGATGAGAGGGAGTGAAATAACATGTTTTTTTGTTTCAATGAGAAGGAACTGGTTTTCAAAGTTTGCCCTTATCTTCCAGTGCGGTAGCAATGAATCAATACTCTATTAAAAGCTTTTACATACATCCCTCCTGGCGCGTCCCCAGAGGGAGAACGATGTCCGTGTCATAAGGTGGGGACCGAGATTTCAACTCAGAGCTTCTCTGTTTTGTTTAATCTTGGTTAACGGCGACAGTTTGTTTTGGGTTCTCTCAGAATATGTACATTTCCCAGCGCCTTCCTGCCAATCTTTGGATTCGATTTTTTTTTTGTTGTTGGCAGGAAGGCGATGGGAAATGTACAACTTGCCCCGCCGAAGGGGGGCAAGAGAGTGGGGAAAGGGGAGGCTGTCTACCGCAAATATCAAGCCACTTTCATCGCCGTTGATGCACACTGTCAGCCCAAGGTAAACAGCGGCGATGCTGACACGTTAACTGCCTGGCTAAACACACATGCCGGCAATGTGAGACCTTATATTCTGTATATTAAAAAAAACGTCTATTTCCCCGCCCATCGGGGCAGCTCCTGTTTGCAAACTCCAGGCTTGAGGGGGAGGGCTACCTGAGGTTCTGAACCCCATCCTGCACCCTCAGAGTCTCAGTCACCTCCCCAGACGAGCACCCCCACCCCCTGCTCCCACTCCCTTCCTTCCTGTTCCATCCATCAGCCGCTAATGAAGCAGGTCGCCTCCTTCACCTTGTGTCGCCGAATGCTTTGATTTTTGTGTTTTTTTCCGTTATGTTTTGAGGAAAGATACAGTGAGCTCTCTCATCTTCAGGGGAGATAATGAGGTAGAGGGTGGTGGGGGTGGGAGAGAGGGAGGGACGTATTCAGAGAGAGCCAGTGACGCACAGGCGTAACGAGGCAAAGCTGCTCCATTTGATAAGGGATTTTTTTTCACACAAGGCACACACATACACTCTTAAAATAAAGTGGAGGTGGGCACTTGGTGCTGAGGCGGGGAGGGAGTGACATCGTTTGCGCCAGTCACGGTGTTGAGGGGGACGGCAGCTCCTGGGTTCTCTGCCGGACAACTGGAGCCGAGCTGGGGGTAAGACTTGCCAAGAGGCCGGGCAGTTCAATCGCTCAGAGAGAAAGAGAAATGAGCTTCCCATTTTGGAAATACGATGTTATCTAGTTGTGAGAAGCAGCGGCTGGTGAGGGAAGGGAAGCTGTTGTCGCCTTGTATGTGCAATCCGGCGAAGAGTGTGCTGCTCAGCCGGGGTTTGGAAGCGGGGGAGGGGGGGTAAATGTGGAATGTACATTCCCAGCCCTCCCCAAACCTCCGCTGCTGATGGCAAAAGTGACCCTTCACTGCTCACTGAGGCGGGGGTGGGGGGGCGCTTAGTCCACTCCTACTCCCTGAATCCTGACCTGATATGGGCAGGGAGGGGGCTGTTTTATTTTTGTTATTCGCCCCCCAAAAGTTTTCTGAGTCCATTGGCTTTGAAAAGCGGGGCTGCTCGGAAAGGTGATGATTCTCTCTGTGTGTGTGTGTGTGTTGACACTTGTGAGGAGGAGCCCCCGCTGTTTTGTCAAACGTGTGTTTTTTGTGCGTGAGGATTGTTGATTGTGGATGCATTTATCACACAATATGTGCCTGTGTTTTTAAAAAAAAATCCCGTTTTGATAATGCGCTGGATGGTGTTAGCCTGGTTTCATTTTGTCTGTGAGCGTTTACAGTGCTGTAACTGTTCCTGAAGTAACACCAGATTCATTTCTGAGCTGTACCTATTTCGTGTTTCCACTGAAATTACCTTCATACTTTAGTCTTTTTTCTTTTGCGTCCCGTAAGCAAGACTTACAAGTGGCGAACTTAGTGTTTTTTTTTAAATGTTTTTGGTGGCTGCAGTAACATTTTTTTTAGACACGTCAAAATGATTTGAAACACTCCAGCTCCAATTCCATCGGAGCGCACAGTATGAATCAGACGTGTGCACATTTTAATTGTTTTCTGTAATGCTCAATTTAGTGGAAAAAAATCCCAGCAATATAATGAATGCGTGTACATGTGCGCTGAAGACAGTAGCACGGAGAACCTGATGAAGTGCCCTTTCTCAAACTCTCTTTAGACTCCGGTGGAGGTTAAAGGTTCTGCTACCAATTGGTGTCTGCAAACAATGTTTCCTCTGACTGGGCAGTGACCAAGGATGAATACAGGGTCATTAGAGCACAAGATTCCGCTAGAAAAAAAGTGCATGCACCCTCTGGATATTGCTAATTTTTAAAATAGATTTTATCCAACTGAACTGATTGTGGTTCAGATTAATTGAATGCTAGAGTGCTCCCCCTGTCCCGTTGATATTGCTGTTAGCTTCTCCACAGCCTGATTAACTGGTAACCATTACCAGACTTATGTAAGTGGCATGGTTATTATTTCCAGTTCTGTCTGGAACGAAAATGTCCAATCTCCACCCATCAACTATTGTGTCATTGCAGATGCATTTTCTGACTCATCCTGCCCAACTAATGCCCTGTTAAAATAGACTACAGTAAAGGCTTGGCTCATGAATTTGTGGACTTTGAGTTGGTTTCCACTTGAATTCCTTTTTTGTTGTTTTCAACATAGCCACTTTATATTCATATCTGTGCAACAATAGTCTATATCCATCTTTAATAAGGAAAACAAATCTCAATGCCTCACTGAGAGGTAATCAGACAACACAATGGACTCCAAACTATCAAGATGATATGCTGAATGCCCAACAGGAAGATTTTAATGGATGGGATAAATGGAGAGATGTAGAGCATGGAGCTGAGGCAACTGAAGAGTTGGCCAACAAAGAAGTGAAGGGAAACAGAATTTTAAAGGGAGCAGAGTTCTTTCAGGAGGGGGAAGTGCAAGAGAATGTTATTGTGAAAGGAAGGGGAGAGGCCAATGGATGAACTTAAATAGGTTTTCAATTGGATACCTTTGGGAGATCAACATATTTATCACAAATACTGATGGGTGGATGATTGAATCGGACTTGATGTGGGTTAAGATATGAGCAGCTGGCGGAAACAAAGGTTCTTTTAAGACAGTATGTTTGGTAAGTTGTCAGAAGCATTGGAAAGAACTCAAGAAATACTCAAGTAATAGGTGAGTGTTCACCATCCAAAACCTGTTCATGAATAATAAACAGAAAAAAAATTGATGACCAATGCAACCAGGTAAACAAAAACTATAATTTTAAAGGAAATGTAATTAAAATTAAAATATTATTTAGGCGGTGATAATGTACTACAATCCCGTAGCAGCTCCAAATCATAGAAAGTCTGAAATGTAGTAGTTTACAATTTGTGCTTCCTCTACAAGGATACCTTGGAGCAAATGTTACCACAAAAGAGAGGCAGCCAGTCATGTGCAATGTTCTCTTCATTGCCTACTGCCTAGAACTGTTAATGGCCAACTTGACTAGGCCTATGAGCAAGTCTTTAAGCAAGTCCTTTGATTTGCCCCACCCCTCTCTACATCGGATGTCCAAAGATCATGTGCATGTGGCTGAAGTGCATCCAAAAATTTAGAAGCAGCCCCTGTAAAAAGGTGCCTAAGTCTACTATAACCTATATAGACATGCTCCGTGGACCTTTTGAGGTTTCAAATATCATAAGAGGCCTGGGAGTCCATGAACCTTTTTAACCTCTGATGGCATGGGACTGCTGCATACAAGACCTGTCAACTCCAGATCACTGAAGAGAAGGAAGAGTTCTCTCACGTAGGCAGCCCTCCACTGGAGGCTTGTGGCACTTCCAAATGGCAAAATGAAATGCCAAGCATATCCAAATGGCTGACACAGGGAAAGAGATAAAATGTAGGCAGCAACAGCACACATCCCTCAATGCTGACGAGAAGGAGATGTAGAAAAGTTGTGTAGCATAGTACCCTGAGAGAGGTGTGAAGGGTTCTGAGGCCAGTGTGATATCCTATCAGGATGGGGTTCAGTTCAGATGGAGCTCACTCATCTTCGAGCTGCCTTGACACCATGACTACCTTGTTGGGCAGAGTGCCACTGCTTTGGGGTTTTGGATGGCTGAGGCCATGAGCTGCACACTAATCTATGTAAGGCCAACAGTTCCTTTGGCGTCATCCAGTCTGCTCCTCTACCATCCAGCATATAATGGAGACTTGTCACCCCAAAACCTCTCCTCCCTCAGAAGAAAGCAGATTGATGGATGTGTGGGATCTTGCATCGTGGTCCATAATGACAGCTGTTACTTCTGATGGAGGAAATCTCCACTGGTAGGCAAGCAGGTCCCAAACTTTGATCAGATCCCAGTAAAAGATTGGTAACTAGTATAAATTGTTACAAAGATCAACATGGATCGTGAAGAGGAGCTACATGCCATAATTGAGAATGTGGACCAGGCAGAGGATATGCATTGGCAGGGTGCACCATCTAGGAGGGGACTTGATATGAAGGCATTGCTGCAAGGTCAGAAGAGAGAAAATTGCCACCTGAGTGTGAAGGCAAACCAGCACTTGACTACACTTATTAATGGAAGACTAAATACCTCAGCAATGATCCAGTGCTGCCTTCGGTCCCAGAAAAATTGGATCACCATCTTCTGTATCTTATCAAAAGCTTCACTTTAATTATCATGTCCGGTGGTCGAGGTGATTGGTGACTTTGGCCTCCAGCTTCTACCAGTTGACTGAATAATATTCTTCCTCAGAGCCGAGGTAAACTCCTAAGTACAGGAGATGGGTCTTGCTCCAGATAAAATGCTTGAGCCCGTACAGCTAGGAGTCCATCTGCCACTGACTGAGCAGGAGTCCAGAGGATTTTTTCCTGAGTAGAACCTGGTGGAGGACTCTGCAGAGTATATCTTGGCACTCAAACATCCTCCACGGGTCAGTGGGGTCTGTGAAAATGAGGAACATAAGCCAAGAGGACTAACTCCATGCCTGATTGTTTGGAGCCAAACCCAATATCTTCGTTCGCAAGAAGCACAGGAATGGCTTTACACAAATAAAGTGTAATTAGCCACAGAAAGGCTGCCTGATTCACTGCTGTCCTGAATTGAAGGGATATCATCAAAGACCTGTTAACCTAATTCATACACTGGGTGATAGTGTTCTGAAGTCAGATCTAGATGACAAACAGTGTCTTGAACCTGAATGTTCACAGTGTCCTGCAGAAATATTTATGATCCACCCTGCATAATGCTTTTACCTCATGAAGGGAATGGAAGGCAGTTGACAGACCAGTCCTCTGGGAAAGATGGACCAGATCCTCAACCAGATGGATGCCACTGACCTGTGTCAGTGTCACACTGGTTGAGTTGACCATATGGTCCAGTCAGTACCAAAGCAAATAGATGTTGACTTGATAAAATTTAATTGCCTGTGCTTAGGAGAGAGAGAGAGATGTGCCAGTTTTAAGGTCTGTGCTGTTTGGCAGCAGCGCTAATAATGGCTCTGTGCTATGCGAGGGATATTTCCCCAATTGTTTAACATTCCTTCAGGAATCACACATAGTTGTTCCACGTGGAACCCCGTGGTCAGCTTGTCTATCCCTGGGGATTGGCCCCTGAAGAGTTGGTTGAGGGTGCCAGACAGTTCCTTCAGATTCATCGGAGCATTTTGCTTTTTTGATGCCCAGGGACAACCTGCAGCAGATGCTCCCACAAAGCTTTATGAACATCCTCACTGGATGAAACTTGTGTTTCAACCCTGATGCTCAGCATACAGTTACATTGAAACTGTTAATATGAATTTTTAAATCTAATGTAAATTACCTGTGTAAAAACAGTAATTTTTTAAAAAATAAGACTTGACTAAGTTGTCTTTTTCAGGACTTGTCAATGGTCCTTTTTAAATCAAATTAATTTTGATTTAAATGGGCAGATGTGGACAATTTGTCAGGGTGGTGGGAAAGATTACAGAAGATTGCTGGTGGAGTGGTGTTGAACATTTTTCCATTTCCGAAGTGGCTTAAACCAGTGCAAAAGATCAAAGAATTTCAAGTGCAAATTATGTCCAGCATGCATTGCAGTTTCTTTTGCATTGTTTTGAATGTCATTTTGCTGACAGTCAGCCCTACTCACAAAAATGACCACATGTTCTGATCGAATTCATTACTAAACATGCGTCCACGTATTATTATACATGCGTCCATTTGCAGATCTTTCAAGAACGTCTTAAAATTAAACCTTGTTTCAGTACTAAGGGCACTGTCAGGCACCCTTTCCAAAGTTTTTAAAAAAGTAAACAACGTTTAACTCATTGAGAAACTGATGCATGTACACCAGTGAAACAAATGATGAACATGGTTCTGTGTGGTTAGTAAAGCCATTCTTTGTTATTTAAGTTTGTATCACTATCAGTTTTTAAACTATATACTGATTACAATGATTTTTTTAAAAAATTAACCTGTTTAGGGATGTTATTACACACCTCTGGAGCAGGTGGGACTTGAACCTGGGCCTCCTGGTCCACGGTAGTGACACTACCACTGAGCCATAGAGCCCCTTGATTAAAATGTTTCTCTTTTCCAATGGAACTATTTCAGCTGTCCTTAACAAAGCACTGGGATGTAACTTTGGAGAATGTCAGTAAGTATTTTCCAATGCAAGAAATGGAAAATAAAGTGTTGACTAAAACACAACCCACTTGTCTTTGCTCTTAGATCCTGTTTGATGATACGCATTGACAACCCACTTGTCTTTGCTCTTAGATCCTGTTTGATGATACGCATTGAATTTGACTGGAAACTCGGACAAAAATAGTTAGAAGCCTAGCGTTATTTTTTGTCGTGTTGACTGCAACCAAAGTTGAAGCTGTACCCTCATAAAATGTTCAACAATGTTCTAGAGACCGCAATAGCATTAACTAGCATCTGAAACCTGGAATGTTACAATACATTTATGCTACCCACAAATATGCCATGAAGTACGAATGGTGAAGCCTATTGCTAGTATCAGAAAATGCATTTCCCAATCTCAAATCGAGGTTGAAAGAAAAGAATGACTTCTGACCTGACAACTTAGTGAGTTAATCAAGTGAGAAGTTCCTCAGTGAATTTGAAATTTCCAAGGTTCAGTTCTCAGTGTTGGCTGATCTCAGCCAGGGTAGTACTTGGACTGTTACAAGTTGATTTCAGTGTCTTTGAATTAGGGTGTGGGATATCAGTCACTAAATGCTTCTCTTGATTTCAGTGACTCACATTGGAAGTGTGATGTTGGTTGAGGGCAGAATTGAATTTGTCCAATCAAACAGCCAACAAACTGAAACTTGACAAGACTGAGCAATTAATAACAGCAACTTTGCAGAGGGGTGTCCAATACCTGTGAAATTACACCATTGCAAGGAGACAACACATTCAGGCAAAGAGAAAAATAACAGCAATTATAGGGTAGAACAAAGGATGATTTTCATTTTCAGCACCTTGACAAGAATAGGGCTCGTTGGGATCTGCCAGATTGAACCTGCCTATTGTTCAGACCATCGTGGGAAAGAATGGATCTAAATAATGGCAGATGGGATGTTTTACAAAATTATCACCCATGTGTTGGAGGTGAAAATCCACCTTGAGGTGTTCTTAGCTGATTTGTACTGTTAGGCGTAGAACTCACACTTGAATTCCTAGCCCAATATAAAATAAAGATTTAGTCAGATGTTCAATTAATGACTTCTGTAGCTAATTCAAAATGGTAATGCTCTGTATTTATCTTGGATGTCACTACATCTTGTCAATCTACTGTATTAGTATCCAACTCCACACATATATTTGTCTCACTGTTGCATCCTACTCCGTTGATCACCAGATGTTTTCAGAATGTATTAAGCTAATACCACAAGACAATAACTGCCTTCATTTGATTTGCAGATATGTTTAATCTTCTTAATGGTGTAAATGTTTATTAAATTGAAACAAAATGTACAGTGAAGGGCATTAACCAGCATTTATTTCCACAGGTACTGTTTTTTTGCTCAGTTAATAAAATGTTCCATCTGCACTGCACTTACTTAATAGAATTTCATTACTGTAAACTCTTTGTTAATCCATTTAGATGGCTTGAATCCTTTTAAAAGAAGAATTGCGGAAGGATAAGGGATAAATCTTTTGCAATCTTTGCAAACTTTTAAAGAAAATGATCTAATTTACTGGGTGCACAATTGGAATTAGAATTAGCTTTATTGTCATATGTACTCAAATGAGTATAGTGAAAAGTACATAAGCTGCCACTTGGGTACAAGGTCCTTCTTCAGTTACAGTTCTTAGAAATACAGAAATGTAAAAAGTTAAACAACAAACTTAATGATGTCTGTTTTAGGTCTTTGGAAATGCTCATTGTGAGAGACCTAACAGAAAGGGCTCTTTGGCTTCCTGACTTCTATTACCACTTTTGCACTAGATAGCTGAAGTTAGATATTTGGGCAGAGATACATCAATGATATTTTTCAGGAATATGTAAATATTGGGTGCATTTCTTGTCAATGAATCTCTTCACGATGCTGGACGTTAGGAGTACAATTAAATCTCTGCCTCCCAGACTTGAGAACGCAGCAATGGGTCCATTAAGATTTCAGGCTCAACTTTGCATGGACTTGGTTGGCCATACTAGACAAAACATATTTTAAAGATTTTTATGGAGCAGAGTTTATTCTGATAAACCTACTTCATGTCAGTTACTGATAGCTGCTTAATAAATGAGCGCAGCTCCAACAACACTGAAGAAAGACACCACCATCAAAGACAAAGCAGCCCTTTTGATTGGCAGCGCATTTCCTCACACCATTGCTGATTGACAGTTGCAACACTTTGTACCACCTGTACCAACTGCAAGATGCACCAAAACAACTTTTGGTACAATTGGTGTTTGGAAGAAGGTCCCCAATTCGTTATCATTACAAGTTATTTTTTCTAATCATACTAATGCTTTCAAAAAGTTCTGTTATCGTGTCTTTTATGATAGACTCCAAGCATTTTCTCCACCAATAACTTTAGGCTGACTGTTCTGTCATTCTCTGTTTTTCTCTTCCTTTTTAAGTTGTTTGCTTACATTTGCTACCCACCAACATGTAAGAATTACACCAGGGTCGACAGAATTTTTTTAAGACTTACCCCCAGATTCACCTGGTAAAGGGGTGGGGAGCAGGCATGCATCCCTGTTCAATCCCTTTACCAGCACATTGGCACTTATTGTACTCTCTGGTGGGATGGACATGCCTTTTCCCATTAGTAGAGTTTGGCTGACTTTTTGCCTGCAGGCATCCTCACTTCAGCATGGTCACTCTTCCTTCGGATACAAAATCCCGCTAACTCTCAGGGATTTGTATAATTTGTAAAAGGTTAGGCAATGGCCTAATGGTATTATCAAAACACTATTAATCCAGAGACTTTGGTAATGATTTGCGGGCCTGGGTTTGAATCCTGCCACAGTAGATGGTGGAATTTGAATTCATTTAAAAATCTGGAATTAAGAGTCTAATGAGGACCATGAAACCATTGTTGATCGTCAGGAGAAACCGATCTGGTTCATCATGTCCTTCAGGGAAGGAAACTGCTATCCTTACCTCGTCTGGCATACATGTGACTCCAGACCCATGGGAATGCAGTTGACTCTGAGAAATGGCCTAGCAAGCTACTTAGGGATGGACAAGAACTATGGGCCTAGCCAGTGACATCCACATCCCATGAATGAATAAAGAAAGGTTACATTCACACTTTCAGGGGCCTCTTTGCAAGGCCAAAGCCTGCACTGCTGGACTCTCTCATAGATTTACATTCACTGAACAGGGTGAAAAAGCCCTTATAAATCCCAGTGGTTTTCCATGCAGCCTCCATCAATTGGTCTGGATGTGTACTATCTCTTAAACACACAGGCTACATGCCTGCACTTTTCATCTCAGCAACACTCTTTCTCTCCTGAGGATGGTTTTAGACTCTTCCATGGGTGGTCAGTCTGGTTACTCACTTTCTCATCGCCCTCTCCAATTTTATTCTTTCCAAGTGGTTCGGGGTGACTCATGAAAAGTTTTTTTTTCTTGTGATGGGGTTTGTGGATTAGCGAATAATCATCATCCAGTGTGGCTGTCTTCCTGGACCCTGTCACTCTTTGTTCCTCTGTGTGCGTTCTTATTGGGAATGGTATCAACTTTTTAAACACCACAAGGATAATTATTTCACACGGGCTTTTGTAAGTGGCTTCCAGTTGAAGTGCCTGCACCCACTAATCAAAAGCAAGCTGCTTACACCTTTCAAATTCCAACCATTTCCTGAGGACGTAGTATTTTGTAGCATTGACTGGTATGACCTTAAAATAGACTTTTTCCATTTCATAATCAGCGCCTACTTGGGCAAGAGGGAGTAAACCTTGTGAGCTTTCTTTGAAACTTTACTCTGCAGTAATAAAGACCAATATTAGACGGGTCGCTATGTTTGCTGTGCTACTGCTTGGAAGAAACAAAAAGTCCTCGCACATCTGCTTCATCTAATGTAGAAATTAAATGAACAAACTGAGTTGCCTTCACCCTGAAGTCTGAGCCATTGGTGTCATAGAATCCTTAGAGTGTGGAAGCAGGCCATTTGGCCCCATTAAGTCCACACCAACCCCCTGAAAAGTATCACACCCGACCCACCTTCCTGCCTTATCCTTGTAACCCTGCATTTCCGATAGCTAATCCACCTAACTTGCACATCCCTGGACACTATGGGTAATTTAGCATGGCCAATCCACCTAGCCTACACATCTTCGGACAGTGGGAAGAGACTGGAGTACCTGGAGAAAGCCCACACAGCCATGGGGAGAATGTGCAAAATGTGCACAAATTTGCCCGAGGGTGGAATCAAACATGGGTCCCTTGCGCTGTGAGGCACCAGTGCTAACCACTGAGATATTGTGCCACCCCAAGTATCTTCAAGGGATACTAAGATTTCCACTGCTCACTTGAGAACTTTTAGTTTGAACTTCCTTCTCTGTGTACTGAAATTCTCTTTCATTTTTCCATGCCCTTGCTCTCCCTCGCTGTCTTTCTCTCTTCTCGCTGTTTCCCTTTATCAGTCACTTTTTTTTTTCTATTTCCCCTTCTTCTCTCATTCTGGTTTTTTTTTTGAAATCCTAATTTCTAATACTCTAATTTTAATCTCACTACCTCTATCCTTTTCATTATCCTCAATTTCTATCCATAGACCATTAGGACCTTCGGTTTTTCTGCCTTTCAGGAAAAATCCTAATCATAAGTGCCTTATTAAATTTCTTAACTATTCAAAGGACAGAATTTTTAAATATTTTTCCAAAATCATTAGCATCAAATGTGGATCTTTCTATACATTCCTTAGGAACGACAGATTCAACAAATAATTTCTGCAGTTTTAAAAGTTGATTTCAAAGAAACAATCTACTTTCTTCGTTCTAATTTATTTGTGTCATCTGTGGAAACTATTTGAGACATGAGGCTCAGGTTCCCAATTCATTATGATTCTGGGTGAGCAGGGATGAACTGGCTCTCCTTCTTATTCAAACCCTCCTTTGGTCAGTCAGAGTAACATTAGTTTGAAAAGGGTCCTTTCTCTCATGGATCACATTCCCCAGCCCAAATATATTTATGTGGTAAAAGGAGCCAATGTAACCAGGCGTTCTTTCGTTAAAGAAAGACTGAGCTCATTTGTTACTAAAACACAAGAAGAAAATAAAATGTGATGCATAACCACATAGATTAGAAATAAGATGCAAGTGCAAAAAGTGAACAAAAGCATTTTTGAATTAGTCTCTGATAAATAGACTGTGAAATGTTGCAGCATTTGAGGTTGATGATGTCAGTATCGATTTGGCTGTTGAGTGTTTGGAGATTCGTGGTTTTTGCAGAAGCTGAAATGAATTTATTCAGGTTCCTTCATCAGTGGCTTTGGTGATGACTTATTTTCAGCAATCAGAGAAAGTTTATTTCTTTTTACCGTCACATGATGGGATATCTAGTGGAGGTTCTCAGCTTTGGGTCCCTTCACAGCATGGTGTAACTTCAACCACACATTAACACACAGGCCAGCTGTTGCTGTTGGTCTTCAGCCTCTTTTCTTGAGTATTCTTGGAAGAGTAAGACACAAACATATCTTTTGACTAGAAGTGCCTTTCTTTCAACGAATATTATGTCTGCAGTCTGGGACACAACACACAGGGATGCCACAGATCAGCTTTTTGAATGGCATCTCTCCTTTTGAAGTATTTCTTTCTGAAATACCCTTGTCCTCTACAAGACATGAGGAGATTTCAGTCTACAAGTGCAACATTCCATTGTTCCTCTTGGGACTGTGTAATCCACACAAGGTCTTTAGATAGCACTCAGTTTACATCCTCAGCCACATTTTTGCTTGTATGCCTTTCTTAAACAACACACATACAAATTGTACTTAAACATTTAATATTTCCATCAATATTTGTGATTACAATCCATTTTCATGACTCAGCTCACCAGGTCTCCCTTTAAACCCACAACAACTAACACCTAGAAGGGCAGGGGTAGCAATTGCTTGCAAACACTACCACCTGAGACCTCCCATCCCAGCTATTCACCATCCTAGTTTGGAACTATCTAGCTGTGCCTTGACTTTTCCTGGGCTAAAGTTCTAAAACTCCCTTCCAAACAGATGCACATATACCGCAGTGGTTCAAGAAAGTTCCTTTCCATCTCAGGTGCAATTAGGGATGCAAGTGCTAGTCTAGCCAATAATTCCCACATTTCATGAAAGAAAAAGTAAAAAAAAAATTGACTTTCAGCATCTTTCTCATCTTTTTTGCTGCCATAAGGAAGGAGGTCTTAAGGGGTTAATTTCTTTTGGATGTGCCTCCTCTTCTTGGCTGTTATGCTCTTTTTTTTTCATCTGCCAACAACAGAATGGCATTTGCTGAATAATCACTCTGAAAAACTTTGAGATGAGTGCATATTGATGCAGGAGTATAAGTTTCTTGACACCCAGTTTCAGGACCAGAGACATCAAATGCGAACCTCAACCAGACACACTAAGACCCATCCAAAACTGAGTCTGAAGTGACATGAAACAATTATATGATCTGTCATAGGCAGCTCGCCCACTTAAAGAAATAACTTTAGGCCCAGAACAGAATTTAAGCCCCAAGAGTAGGATGATTATACAAGCCTGCTTATCTGACTCCTAACCTTAGATGAGAAGAAATTTCCTCCAATTAGATCTTGGGAAGAGGGAAGCTATCATAAGCAGTCCCCAGTCTTCTATCCACCTGCTAGTTCTATCTCTCTGGATCATGACAGTCTAAGATAAACCTTGTATATTTGCAAACTTAGTATCAGATTTAATCCTGAGATGCATTCCCAATCTCATACCTGTGCCATCACTCTAACACACATTTTCACTTCTGTAATTCTCCAACTTCTTCTCCGTTCCAGTTTACGTCTTAATGAAGTCATCATTCATGCCGTTGTTACCTGCGTTCTCAACTATTCTGATGTATTGCTGACTGGTCTTCTTTATTTTAACCTCTGTACATTTGAAGTCTGATAAAAATCTCATCCGTATCTTAAATCACAGAAAATCCTCTTCCCCAATTGCTATTGTGATTTTTGACTGACATTGGCTCCAGGTCAAACAATGTAAGATTTTAAAGTTCATGTCCTTGTTTTCAAATCTCTCCATGGCCTTTCCCGTTCTTATCCCTGTGATCTACTTCACTTCCCTGTGATCTACTTCACTCCACAATCCTCTGAGATGTCTGTTTTCCTCTAATTTTGGCCTCTTAGGCATTATTGAATTATAAAGTCCCACCGTGAGTAACCATGCCTGAAGTTGCCTGGGACTTAACCACTGAAATTCCCTCCCACACCTCTCTGCTTCTCTATATTGCTTTCCTTCTTTAACACACTCTTTAAATCCAATGTGTTTGGCCAAGCTTTTGGTCATTTGACCTGAAATTTCTTTTGGAACTGTGATGCCATGTTTTGTTTTATAAAGTTGGCTCTGGGAGGTTTCACTGTGTTCAAGGTGCCAGTTAAACATAAGATATTATTGTTGGGTGAGGGGTTGTCCTCAAAAAGGTTAGGAAAAATTGTCAGCTGCTGCTGTTTTCAAAATTATATTACATTAAAATTCTTGATTAAATGGTTACAATTATATTGTAGCCATTTCACAGCCTTCATTAATTTTGCTTTTAGTTGTGAGAATATTCTGGGAACATCAATATACTAAATTGGGGATTGTTGAATGTTAAATTTAATGAGACCTCAACCTTTCAGTGTATGTTGCGAATTGTTGGTTGTATTTAATCCTCCAACAACAACTTGTCCTTATATTGTGTCTACGACATAACAAGGCATTCCTCGGTGTTTCACAGATGTGTGAAAAATAGCAGCTCACTACTGCATTCTCAAGGGCAACTAGGGACGGTCAATAAATACTAGCGAGCCAGCAACTTCCTTGTCCCATGGTTGGATAGGCTGGGACTTTTTTTCACTGGAGCGTAGGAGGTTCGGAGGTGACCTGATCGAAGTTTATGAAATATTGAGGTGTATAGGTAGGGTTGATGGTAGTTGTCTTTACCCTAGGATGGGGCATTTCAAGACTAGGGGGTACATTTTAATGTGAAAGGAGAGAGATTTCAAAAAGACACAAGGGCAAATTTTTTACACAGAGGGTTGGTTGTGTGTGGAATGAACTTCCAGAGGAAGTGGTGAATGTGGGTACAATTACAACATTTAAAAGACATTTAGATAGACACATGAGTAGGGAAGATTTGGAGGGATATGGGCCAGGAGCAGATAGGTGGGACTAGTTTAGCTTGGGGTTATGTTCGGCATGGACTGGTTGGACCGAAGTGTCTGTTTCCGCGCTGTGTGACTCTATGAGTTCATACAAGAAAAATTGACATTGCTCCACAAAAGGAGTTATTAGGCAGATGATTAAAAAAAAAACTGGTCAAAGAGGTAGGTTTTATGAAGTATATTAGAGGAGGAAAGGAGGAGAGACTGTCTGGTAGGAAATCCCAGTGCTGAAAACATGGCTACCAACGGTGTAATGGTTAAAATCAGGGATGTTCTAGAGACCTGAATGTCAGAGGCAGAGAAACAGAAGATTGTGAGGCTGGAGATGACAGTAGTAGTTTAAGACCATAGAGGAATTTGAAAACAAGAATGAGAATTTTAAAATTGAGGTATTGCCTGAGCAGGTGCTAATGCAAGTCAGTCAGAATAGTGGTAATGATAGAACAGGATTTCATCGAATCCCTACAGTGTGGAAACAGGCCCTTCAGCCCAACAAGTCCACACCAACCCTCAGAGTATCCCACCCAGACCCATTCCCCATAACCCACCTAACCTACACATCCCTCAACACTATGGGCAATTTAACATAGCCAATCCACCTAGCCTGCACATCTTTGGACTGTGGGAGGAAACCCATGCAGACGCAGGGAGAATGTGCAAATTCCACACAGACAGTCACCCGAGGGTGGATTCAAACCCGGGTCCCTGGCGCTGTGAGGCAGCAATGCTAGCCACTGAGCCACCCCATTTAACGTGAGCCAGGATACAGGAAGCAGAGTTTTAGATAACCTCAGTTTTACAGGTTCAAGTATGAGAGGCCATTTATGAGTGTGTTGGAATAGTCAAGGCAAATAAAGACATGTATGACACTTTCAGCAGAAGGTGAGCCAAGCAGACTTTGCGTCAGGGCAGTGCTTTAGTGGTGGAAATAAGCAGGGGGTTATTCTTCCAGAAAATTAGCTCAGTATCAAATATGCAACCAACCTTTAACCAAAAGCAATTGCTGGTGAGGACATAACTGCTCATTCAGTACTGCAGTAGCTAGGCTATAAATTTAAGTGCCGTTCTATCATAAGCGGACGTAGGAAATGAACTGAGATATAAACAAAAGTGACAGTGAAGTTATGCACAACATGTACAAGAGGTCACTGAAAATAAGCAAATGTTGAACCATGTGCCTTTATTGCAAGAGGTTAAGTGGAGCTTAAGGAAACCTAATGCAAATAATCTGTTTAAGCAAAACGATACAATTTGAATGAAAGTGCATTTGCGCCGCTTTATCTTTGCCAAAGTCAACATATTTTGATGATTATATGGAATATGCATCGAAGAATCCCTACTGAGAACACATTAATTTAATAAAAAAACACAATTATGCTACTGTGGTTTTGATGTTATCCCATTATAAGGTAGCAAAATGCCAAATAGAATTTTTCATTATTTTGTGGACAACCGTGTGGTTTTGGTATGTTAAGTAAAAAGACCAAAAAGGAAGTGGGTCTAAGGAAGAAATTAATAAATTGCCTTCAATCATAGATTTAAAAAATCATTTTAATTATTGAAGTGAGACCTTGAAGCTTATTGGTGCATGGATATCTCTGGAGAACATGTTATGAATATTGAGAAGATAAAAGTGGAATGTTCAAGTGACTTGAAGCATTATAGAATGCAAAAGTATAGTCAATAAATGAACACGTGTGCAACAAGAAATAACATTACAGCATAAAATGAAACAACATGAAAGACGAGGGAAAAAACGTATTGCATAGCTATCATTTAGAACACCTGAGAGGCTCAATTTTTCTGCCTATTCTAAGATTATTTTAGTGTTACACAGCGCAAGATCAAAATCCTGATGGATGCTCTGTGTTCAGTTCTATTTGTAACTCTTCAAATAAACAACCTATACAGCAGGATGAGGCAACATTCAAACTTGACCTAGTAAGTAAGAAGAAACATTTGTGCCAGACAAGGCTCAAACAATGACTGTTTCAATCAGTAAGCTGAACCAATACCACTATCAATCCCCCTTCTCCCCCACCACCCCATCCCACACCACCACCAATTTGGCAATCAATTGAAACAAGCCATAAACAGACTGTGACTGAATGTCACAGCAGATGAGAAATGGGTATTCTACAGTGAGTGACACACCTGCTGACCCCCCTACACCTTCTGATCATTTCAAGGGAGGAGTCACTTGAAATACATGCGTGCAGCTCCAGCAACACTAACACAAAACTCAGCAGCATCCAGGACAAAATAAAGACAAGTTTCGCATCCCACCTGTTGAGTTAAATATGCGTTCCATCTACCACAGGTGCAGCATGGTTGCAGGATCCATTGCCTACGAGATACATTACAGCAATTCGTCAATACTTCTTTTGACAACACATTGATAAACCTGTGACCACAACTTAACGGCTGGCAATATAAGAACAGCAGGGTGCACGAGAACACAATCGTTTCCATGTTTACCTCAAAAATTGCACAGCATCCTGACTTGAAATTTGTTGTAATTTCTTCATTGGCAAAAATCCTGGAAATGCCCCATATCCTGAACCACAATGTAGGAGTGTCTCGCCATAGGAACTGCGGTGATTCAAGACTTTTACTCACCATGACCTTCTTATGGGCAATTTTGGATGAGTAATAAATTCTGGCCTTGCCAGTGATGCTGACGTCCCATGAATAAGTTTTGTTTTAAAAGAGCATTTCTTACTGAATTGAATTCAATACCTTCGAGTATCTAATCTCCAACATGAGTATATGTGGAATTCCAGTGTCTTTCAACAATCAAGAGTGGATCTAGTTTGATTAATTTTTACATTCCTCATGTGGTAAGAAATTTACTGTGCTTTGGTTGATATGCATAAAAGGAAAAATGACATGTTTTTTGCAGCTTGATTAAGAGAATGTGGTTAAGGTGAATTAAGTGATAGCCATATCATCCCCAGCGGGGAATTATTTGGATACATCTCTGCTGAAAGTCAAAGTGGAATAGGTAGTTGTTTGGCTAAATGCTAGAATCTTTATCTTTGAGTTAAAGAATCTGTAATGACAAACAATGAAGTGCTTGAAATAAAAAAAAACATAAAATGATGGAGAAACTCAGCAGGTCTGGGAGCAGCTGTGAAGAGAGAAATAAAGTTAATTTTTGAGTCTGATATGATTCTTATTGAGAAAAAGAATCATATCATTCTTGAACAGATGCTGCCACACATTCTGAGTTTATTGAGTATTTTCTGCTTTTATTTCAGATTTCCAGCATCTGCAATATTTTGCTTGAATTGAAGTACCTTGAAAATCTCTATCTTCAATGATGCAATCTTTCAGATGGGTCTTATATTAAGACAAAATAATGTGAATGCGGGAAACCTGAAATGCAAAAAAAAAATTGGTTTGCTGTACAGGTTTATAAAATCATGACGGGCATAGTTAAGGTGAGTAGCAAAGGTCTTATCTCTGGTGTGAGGTTGTTCGAAACTAGAGGGCATAATTTTAAGGTGACAGGAGAAAGATTAAAAGGAACCTAAGGGGCAACTTTTCACACAGAGGCTGGTTCGTATGTTGAATGCCAGAGGAAGTGGTAGAAGCAGGCACAGTTACAACATTTAAAAGACATTTGGACAGGTACATGAATAGTAAAGATTTAGCAGGATATGGGCCAAATGCAGGCAAATGGGACTAGTTTAGTATGGGAAACCTGGTTGGCAAAGATAATTTGGACTGAAGGGTCTGTTTCCATGCTATATGTCTCTATGACTCTATATATTTGTTCTCCTATCTATCTCTTTAAGGAGGAATAAATAATTTACGTCTGTCCAAATGCTTTTTTTAAGTAACACAGAAATAAAAGGATTAGATAATCTTTTTGCGCAATTTGTTGAGGAATCTTACTTTTACAAAATGGAAGTCGCTGCACTGAAGCATTCTTGTGAAGTGATAAGGTAGATCAACACAATTCTTTACTTTCCATTGATGAAGAAACAGAAGTAGCTGAGATCCTTTCAGCAGTGATTCATAGGGAGAAAAAGTTACCAGTTGAGAGGGGGGTTGGAAATATTTCAAGCCTGAGATTGGAATAACATATGGTTTCAATTAAAGAAGTGCAAAAAGCTATCTGCGGGTACCTGTTGACACTTGAAGTTTGTTAGATGTTATATGCTGTGCCTGTTACAAAGGCTAACATAAAGGCTGACTTCAGCAAGGGATTGTAGCAGATAAAGATAATATTGACGCTTTCGAAAATAGCAAACACTCATATGTATTAACGTAAATAAATGATGGCCAGTTTTGCTTTAACTCTTGTAATTCTTGATAAGAGAGAAAAGATATAGTTCTGATCCCAAGCTCACTTGATAATAACAAAATACGACTGTGTAATCTATTATGATGGACCTGTCACCAATCTCTCAACCTTGTTAGAATAACAATATTAATTGTGGTCCACAAACAAATTGACTGCTTGAAAGCTGATCAGTGACTACTTTGTGACTTGATTTGTGCCATTCTGTTTATTGTCACAATAAAGAGTGATGCACCATCATTTGAAAAGTGCAGAACATAAAGTGCAACATTAGAGAGGGGTTCAGGTTACCTCTTATTATTCAGTTTCAGGAACCATGTGTCCCAGAAAGAAAACAGATGTAGTCATATTGCCACAAATGTGCATTGTGACCGCTCAATATATGAATGATTGAAGACATTGTGTGGCTTGGTGTTGACCCAATGCACACCTTGGGGAAATCTTGGCTGATTTCAGCTTGAATAGCATGAAGGAATCACAATTACCCTAACCAACCCACAGAGAGTCATAACATCAGGTAGTGTTCTTGATATTTTTCTGGGGAGTAGTGCTGTATACTTTGTGTGTCTGGATGTTGGTGAGATTTAGGATCCCCTAGGATGCTAGCTAAGGTCAAGTTGATGCTCAGCATAATGCCACTGATATGAATAATGCACATTTGAATGAGTCACATGCTCATTTGTAAATGTTTAGAAAGGTATGGAGTTCAGGAGTGGAGAGATTTGTATAAAGTTTATAGTTTCTTGCAATACATGTGCATAACTTGGAGTTCTAAATCAGTGAAAATCAGATTTTAAGACACTATTGGGGCATCCCAGTGACCAAGGAGATGGAGTTAAAATTCTGATGATTTGCCAATTAGATCTCCCTTCAAGTTAATCCTTAAGCAACATGCCATGACAACTTTGTTCTCATTAAGTGAGCAAATTTATTTGAGGTTAGATGGTATTGCAAGTGTGCAGGTAATATGGAAGGCAAATAGAATTTTTGGATGTTATTGTGAAAGGAATCGAACATAAAAGTCAGGAAGTGTTGTTGCAACTGTACAAGGCATTTATGTGATGGCTTCTGCGGTACTGTGTACAGTTTTGGTCCCACTACTTGAGTAATTGCTTTGGAGGAAGTTCAGAAAGGTTAACCAGATTAATTTCAGATGTGAAAGACTTGTTTTATGAGGATTCAGCAGTTTAGGCCTATAGTCACTTGAATTTAGAAGAATGAGAGGAGATCCAATTGAGACGTCTAAGATGCTTAAGGGGGTTCACAAAGTAGACATTGAGTGCATACTTCCTCTGGTGTGACAATCTCAAATGAGAGGTCATAGTTTAGGCTAAGGAATAGCAGATTTAAAATGTAGATGAGGAGGAATTACTTCACTCAGATGTGCACAAATCTGTGGAATTCACTACCCTGAGTGCAGTGGATGCTGGAACATTGAGTAAATTTAAGAAGAATATAGACAGATTTTGAATTAGTAATAGGTTAAAGGATTCGTAGGGCATGGGCAGGAAAGTGGAACTGAGAGTGAGATGAGAACAGTCATGATCTTGTTAAATGACAGAAAAGACTTAAGAGGATGAATTGCCTACTCTTGCTCTTAAATCTTATGTTCATCGCTTACATTTGGAATCATCTTGTATTGTTAGAAAACTATTAAAACTAATATCAACTGGACTTAATCCTAAAGCAAGGATCTTTGAGACAATTTTGCCAACATTTTTACAACACAGTATTCTAATATCTGTACAACCCCATGCCAGTTTTGCTTTATCTTCCAGAAAAAAAAAATTGTTCCATCAGACCTTTCTTTTATCACCTGAATTCTTTTTACTCGAATTTTTTTTTTCATTTTGGGCTTTCAATTATGCTCAGTTTCCCTCATCACTCAACTGGATTTGAACTAACATTCAGCTTCTTAAATAACACACAGAATAGGAAAGCGTGGTAACTCTAGCTTCCCAGTCCAACAAAGTTAACACCATATAAAGAAACTCAATGGTGTACAGTACAAGATAATTGTAATTTTTGTTTCCATCAAATGAACTAGACAACAGATGAATATCTTGCCATTAAATACCAGATGAAAGTTGAAATTTGAAACAAGCAAAAAAATTTCAGTTTGCTGCTTAAAGGAATGACAGAAAGAGAATTAACAAAATGAATATTATTCTAATAGGAACTGTGCCGAGGTGTGTTAAGTGTTCTGTTTGTGCTCCCCCTCCCAAAACAAGACCAGAAATTGTGTTTGATGAACTACAGCTACAATGCAATGCCATTGTTGTGTTACAAGCATGTGAAAAATATAACAGTTCTGTTTTCTTAATATCACTGATGTTTCATTGCTTTCAACAAATGCTTCTTATATTGTAACCAGTTTCTCTGGTATTTTAATCTCCCAATCTGGTTAAAGTGAATAAGAAAGTAGTGATGGTGCATTCTCTCTTTTCCTGAATATCATTTTGTCACATCAATAATTTAATGCTTCACTGGATTTAGAACTTCTAAGTGTCACATTCCTTATCAAATGCAGAGCCACTTTCAAAAATGGTCATGCTTGAAACTATTTACATCTCTGTAAGAAACCATGTATCATTTGAATTAGTTCATCTTAACAAAATTTTGTTCACATGAGCTTGACAGATCCAATGTCCTTTCCTGACCAGAATTGAATGAGAAGAAACTGACTCCATGGAAATATATGTGCACTATGTTATTCAAGTGCATATTCAAAGCGACAAACTTGATGAAGACTTCAACTTTCCTTTGGGAATGCCCATTATTTATACATGCATACAGATATACACTTTTATATAAACACACATATTTATATAGGCAGTTCACAGGTTGCAATTGGATTCCATTTGGAGTCATTTGCAAGTTGGAACATAGAAGAGGACAATATAACAAAGCAGTTCATAAGCACAGAAGTGTTCATATGTCATGTCTTTAAATTTACACCCTAAAAATTACACCTCACACACTTTAAAATTACATACAGCATTGCATTTGTAAGTCCAAGTATTTGTAAGTCAGATGTTTGTGAATCAAAGATCCATGTATGCTTATACACAAGTACGTATATTCAGAGAAATTATGACTATGACATTACCTTTCAAAAAAGAAACTTATGGTAGACCTTCTCTTTCAGCTGCTGCAGTTTGGCATGATGTTAGTGAACAAGATGTGTTTTTACAATCATCTAGTAATTTCATCATCACTTTTGCTGATACAAGCTTTTTTACAATTACAATTCATTTAATATAATTTGAACTGGATTATTTCCGGATTATTATTTCAGTTCTGCCATTCCTCCATCGCAATACAGTTTTGAAATTGCATTTTAGATACAATGGATAGAATAATAGTAATTGAGGTCCTGGATATTAATTCCAATCTCCTGTGTTGTTCTTCTTTATACTCAATGATATTGAATTTATTCATTATTCTGTCAACAACTCCCAATCAGTTGATTTGATTTATGATTTAAATATGGTAGGTAGTGGAATGCTAAAAGAAATCCGGAAGTTAAGAGCTAGAGTTCCCAGTTTCTTCCTTGCCTTTCTGGCCACTGCATTGATAAGGCTGGTTGCCTTAATTTGCTGGTTGTTAGGGATCCACCAATATGTTCTTAGTCACAAATATGGTGAGGTTGGAGTTGCTCACAGTCCAACAGAGGTGCCTGCCACCTGCACGTGTCTGACACAAATGTTATTAAATGTAGATGCTCCCGATCATGCTGCAATCTGGCATGATCAGAAAAGACTTGAATGAATTTGGACACTGGATAAGTCTTGTATACTTTTACTTAGAGGGAAGGTCATTGACAAAGCTGAAGGGCAGCACATTCAAAACCACTTTGCGGAGGAACTGCTGCTGTGAAATCGAAGAGATGTGATGACTGGCCTTCAACAGCCGTGACCTTCCATGCCAATGACTGAATTCTTTCTCCTTGATCTCAATCCTAATTTTATAGTTTATTGATATGAACTTATAGGTGAAATCTTAGAGGTGTCTGAGCTGCGTAAACTATGGCAAGACTTGTGGCAGAATCAGAGGAGAGGTCTGGTGCCGCACCCCCACCCAATGCATTCACGTCTTTCCCAGAATTTGTACCACAGTTGTAGGTAATACTGCAACTGAGGTCTAAAAAGTGTCTTGTACAAGTTCAACATCACCTCCTTGTTTGTGTACTCTGTATCCCTTTGAATAAAACTGAGAATGCAGTGTGCTTTATTAACTGCTCTCTCCACCTCTCATGCCAACTTCAATGATCTGTGCACAAAGCACCCTGGTTCTTCCTGAACCTCTTTCAGAATTTTGGTACCCCCCCCCACCATTTTATATTGTCTTTCAATGTTATTCTAACCAAAATGCACACTTACCTCATACTTCTCTGCATTGAACTTCACCTGCAACCTATCCGCTCACCTGCCCAACTTGTTAATGCCCTTTTGGAGTTTCACTCTGTCTCCCTCTACAACACTTCCAAGTTTTGTGTCATTGGCAAGCTTTGAAATTGCCCCCTGCACACCATGGTTTGGATCACTAATATATATCATGAAAAGTAAGTGCCCTAATACTGACTTCTAGGTACTCCACTACAAACCCTCTTTCAGCATGACAAATAACCATTGACCACTTCTTTTTGTTTCCTATTGCTCAGCCAATTTTGTATCCATGTAGCCACTGTCATTTTTATACCATGACCTATAACTTTCCTTACAAGTCTGTTGTGTGGCATTGTATCAAACATCTTCTTGAAATCCATGTACACAACACCAACAGCTTTATCTACATTGACACTTGCTGTTTTTTTTTTATTTTCCTATTTTTCTAATCAATGTGTTCAGAGATACTATGACACAAATCTGGAGCAGGTGGGATTTGAACCTCTCAGTCCTGGGTGAGGGACATTACCACTGCACCACAACAGTGCTGCCTTTAATTTCAAAAATATACTTCATTCATAAAAAATAATATACATCCATAGACAGTGGAGCAGTTCAATTCTATGCAGTCTTTACATATTTGGAACAAACAAACCCAAGACATTTCTTACTTATACAAGACTATTTGAGGCACTGGGAGGGTCCAATAACTGAATGGACTTCCCCTTGTGCTTCAGCAGGAAGACCTTAGATGGTGGTCTTGCCCCACTGCACCTTAGCTGGAGCTGCCCCAAGCTTTAGTGCGTCCCTCAGCAAGTACTCCTGGACTTTGGAATGTATCAGTCTGCAACACTTGGTCAGGGCCAAACTCCTTGCTCTGGAAGACCAGCAAGTTTCAGGGAGACCAAAGAGTTTTTTTCATCGAGTTGATGGTCCTCCAGGCGGAGTTGATGTTTGTCTCGGTGTTTGTCCTGGGCAACAGACCATAGTCCATAAAGTCCTGCAGCACAGAGCTGCTAGGGATGAACCTTGACAAAGTCCTCTGCATCTCTCTCCAGACTTCCTTTGCAAAGGCACATTCCAGAAGGAGATAACACAGTGTGGAGCTGGAGGAACACAGCAGGCCAGGCAGCATCAGAGGAGCAGGAAAGTTGACGTTTTGTGTCGGGACTCTTAGGAGATGTGTCACAGTCTCTTCCCTCCTGCAGCTGCTTCGAGGATATTGTGCAGCGGCACAGAGAGTCTGGGCGTACATGAAGGATCTCACAGGTAGTGTCCTTCACACCACCAGCCAAGCAATGCCTTGGTGCTAATTGGAGAGTTCTGGTGGTGAAGTATTCTGCCAAATGATGTTTGAGACAATATGCTGACCACTTTCTGACGGACTTGTGGTCAAAGGTTTTCTGTATGAAGGACAGGTGGTATGGAATGGTCCAATTATTTGGAGCAGTCTGTGACAACAAGGCCAGGCCCATCCTTCACAACACCAGGGATAACAGAACCTCAATATGTAGTGACACTTGGATGTTTACACACCGAGGTTTATGTACAGCTTGATGCATTCACACACAAAATTGGTCATTAGGATGACAGTGGAATTGGGTAGTGTGTTACTCCCTTACCCAGAGCTTTGTACATGGTATCCTGTGGACATGGTCCATCTTAGACCTCCAGATGAAGTGGAAGATGGCTCAGGTGACTGCAACGGTGCAGATTCTGGGTTTGGGCCAGACCTGCACCACATGTGGCAACAGCAAGTATACCGCTTACCTGATGACCAGGTTTTTACCCGCAATGGAGATGGAGAGGTGCTCCCAAAAGCCAAATTTTGGCCTCCCCTTGGTGATGCAATCCTGTGCCTCTCCAAACCTTGTCTGCAGCACCTTCAGGTAACCTTTCCTCATGGTGGTGAAGGGGATAAAGGATCAGTCAGCCCAGTTCCCAAAGAACATGGCCTCGTTCTTGCATCGATTTACCTTGGCTTCCGAGGCCAGTTCGAACTGGTCTAAGATGCTCATGAGTCTGTGCACTGACAGTGGATCCAAGCAGAAAATGTATGGGGAGGCTGTGAGCTGCAGGTCTCCGCTGCCTGGAATAGTCACCCCTCACAGGCTTGCATCCTTCCTAATGGACTCAGAAAAAGGCTCAATACAACATACAAACAAGGCAGGAGAGAGTGGGCAGCCATATCTGACTCCAGATCTGATTGGGAAGCTTTCTGATTCCCACCCATTAATTGAGACTGCACCACTGATGTTAGTGTAGAACAATTGAATCCAATTGCGGATTCCCTCCTCAAGGCCCATTTTGGAGAGTGTGTCCCACATGTAGGTGTGTGATATCCTGTCAAAGGCCTTCTGTTGGTCCAGGCTGATGAAACAAGAATCCACGCCCATGTCCTGCACATAGGGGATTGTATGCCTGAGGAGCATGAGGCTCTCGGAGATTGTCCTGCCTGGTATAGCACAGGTTTGGTGAGGGTGAATCACCAATCCCAGAGCAGACCTGACCAGGTTGGTGATAGATTGGACAGGATTTTGTAATCTTCATTTAGCAGTGAAATTGATCGCCAAATTTTAATTTCCTTCCTCTCCCCCTTCCGCTTGTAGATGCAGTCGATGATACCTTTCCTTGTGGATTTGCATATTTTTCCTGCCAGAAGCATAGTGTCATACACCTCCAGCAGGTCTGGCCAATCAAGTCCCACATAGCTGAATAATTTCAGCTGGTAAGCTGCCGCTTCTGGGAGTTTTATTATTTTTCTTATTTCGAGAGGGCCTTGGTCAGCTCATCCAGAGATAACGGCTGATCCAGCCTCTCTAGGATGCTGTCATCTAAGACCGACATGATAGTGGACAGGAATGGCTACAACAGTGCCGTTACTTCAAGGAAAAACTCCAGCAATGTAGTTAAACACATTTCTCCTTCAGAAATCTATGCCGACTCTTCCTAATCGACCAATTTTTTCAATGTAATTTTTAATTCCATACTGACCAATTGTTTTTAGCAGTTTCCCCACCTCTGAAGTTAAACTCGCTCAGCTGAAATTGCTGGGATTGTCTTTACAACCTTTCTTGAAAAAGGCCATAATATTTGCAATCTTCCAGTCTTCTGCTACCTTCCCTAAGTCCAGGGGAGACTGAAAATTTGTGGCCAGTGTCTGCACAGTTTCTACCCTCACCTCTGTCAGAATCCATCTCATCTGGTCCTGGTGGCTTGACACCTTCAAATGGCCAACAATTTATCCAAGATTTCTTCCTTTATTAATTTTGAGCCCTTCAAATGACTGTGTTTTCTCCTCTATTACCATCACCTGGGAAGCATCCTCCTCTTTTGTAATGACGAATCCAAATTAATTTAACACCTCAGCTAAGCCTTGCCTCCATTTGTGAATCCACTTTTTGGGCTCTGATCAGCCCTATTCCTCCTTTAGCCACCCTCTCACATTTATATGTCGATAGAAAATGTTATGATTTCCTTTCATGTTGGCTGCTAGAGTCACAGTTTGTCTTTGCTTCTCTTATTTACTTTTCCGTCACCTGCTAACCTATCAGTATTTCTTTAATTCTCAAGTGCATTTTCTGCCTTACGCCTGTCATAAGCTTGCTTTGCAAGTTTTGCGGTTTGCTGCTAAGTTTCTGGTCTTCCCTGTCTCTGATAGCATCAGGATAATTGCAGACTTAAAAGAAACCAGCCCAAGATATCCTTCCCAAAATCTTTTAAATGATAGCCTGCTCAAATTTTTAAAAAAATCTCAAATAGAACCACTGTCAAACCTCTCCATAAATCTGATGATATTCAAGTTAAATAGTTTGGTCCCTTCCTGTGACACACACGTCTGTCTCAAAATAATTGAGACTATTCATTGAAATGTGTTCCTGTCAAACAACAATCACAAAATTTGCTTATCCAAGCACTTACTTGTATTGCATCCTCATCTGGCCTGTCCCATCCAGTACTTTTGTTGTCTAATAGCATAATAGGCAAGAAACTATTAACTTAATCTATCATTGACGCAAATCTTATTTTACTTTTCATCTGAATCCTTTTTGTATTTTTAAATTAATTCTCAGTATTCATATGTCATCGCAAAGGTCATCATTTATTGACCATCTCTCGTTGTTGTACAAAAAGAAATGACTTCTGGGGTTACTTCAATGGGTTGTTAATTGTCCACCATTTTGTTACAGGAATGGAGTCAGATGGGATCAGAACGTCAGCTTTGCTTGTTGAAAGGGCATTATTGAACCTGCAGAGTTTTTAAGAGGGTTGGAAACTTCACGGTGATTTTTTTACTTATACAAATTTAAAAACTGAATTTATTGCTTAAAACTATCACATTAGAATCCCTACTGTGCAGAAGCAGACCATTTGGCCCATTGAGTCTGCACTGACCCTCCAAAGAGCATCCCACCCAGGTTCAACCTGCAATGTTATTCCTTCTAACTGTGTATATATGCTAATCCATCTAGTCTACACATCCCTGGACACAAAAGGCAATTTAGCATGGCCAATCGACCTAACCTGTACATCTTTGGACTGTGGGATGAAACCAGAGCACCCGGAGGAACACCATGCAGATACAGGAGGAACATGCAAACTCCATACAGACAGCCATCCAAGGGTGGAATTTAACCTGGGTTACTAGCAGGGAAGGCAGTAGTGCTAACCAATCAGCCACTGTGCCACCCTATGGCAAATTAGGATTTGAACTTGTTCTCCAGATTATTGACCCTGGTATCTGGTTGACTCATCCAGTGTCATTGCTGGTCCTAAATGTTTTAATTTTTCACATTGAGATTTTAGATGGTGTGATATCATTTAAGCAAAATTCTTTACCATGTGAGTTTAGCTTTGAAAATGCACGTTATTTCTGAATAACTGCAACAGCAAATACCAAATGCTCTGGAACTCAATACATCTTGCAGCAGCAAGCCTCAGTAAGCACTTAAACGTTGCTACCATCAAGCTATAGGAACATATTGCAAAGTCTGTTTCCTTCCTCAAAGGATATGATGTTGAGTTACAAAACAATTATCACAATTTCAAATGAGAAATGTATGTGAATATGACATTTTTTGAAACAAATAACAAAAACTGGTTAGTTGATAAAGCATGAATCTTGAAACGAGTGTATCCCTTGCATTTTTTTCTCTTTTTCTGCTATGTTTCTCCCCTCCCTCACTCGTAAATGTGTTCACTCATTGCTAGAATATGATTTCTCACAGCTGTTCAAATTAGCTATTCTTCATGTGGTAAGGTAGATGGTGATAGTTGATGGTTATTTGTTTGAAGTCTTTAATGAATAGAATCTGACCCTGTCCTCATTCAGACCAGACTCAGAATTCCAGGAAGGGTAGCTGAATGGCAGTCATGACCAGAAAGGTTATTAGGTTTTGCTCCCTTCTTAGCTCAGGCTAATTGTAGGGTTATTTTTCCTACCCTCTCTACTATCACAACGCAAACTATGGTTTAATGCTGAGATATTTGGTAGTTTACAGAGGTCATTCACCCATTCATTGGACAAGCTATGCAATTGGTTGAATCCCAGTTTTGGTTACTGCTGGCTTGATAATTTATTGCATCTTGCTACCTGCCTTTCTAGTTGTCCAATGTTATAGTCCATTTGACACTGGGAATATATAACAATGATGTTGGTAATTCCTTATTGAATTAGTTAGTGATGAGTGCTATTACCTCATTTTACAGGTATCAAATCATAGGAGATCTAGGGCTGTCCCCAGGGATATAACAAATTGCTTACTCATCAATAGTGTACAGTTTCAGATGTTTTCTGCAGCCATCTTAATCATTTTATTCAACGTATCCTCATGTCAAGATGTTCAAATAAATCAAGCAACAATTATGCAAAAGCCACTGTGCTTGTTTATTTTAACCTCTGAATGCACAGTAATTTTGTACATTTTCATGTTCCTGAGAAGCTTTTGAATTAATTTGAAAAGCATTTTTGTGCATATGATGTGTTATTTTCCACTTTAAAAAGCTTTTCATTGGAAGGACAGAATGCTGGTGTTTGCACTTTAATCGAGGTAATATATCATGGTTGGGAAGAGAAGGTTAGGTTTGGAGTACTGTTTACTGTTAAACTGGATATGAAATCAGAGGAGTGCCTGGACTTCCTATTCAAGACTGACGTTTGAGAGACTGGAGCATTCTTTAGTTTCTGGCCTGATTTGCATTTGACAGCTCACCATGACATCAAATGATATTGCAATCTTGGAAGGTGGGAAACATGAGCTGGAATTGGGTTGCAGTATTTTTGTCAGGCCAGAACTGTTTCTGGCCTGATATAAATTCAAGTTAAAACATTTCTTGGTCTTTCTTTAGATTTGCCACCAGTAGTCCCTTTTGAAGATCCCTGGTTAGAATCCTTACCGTCGAACACAAAAGCCCAGTTGGACCAGGAAGCTAACAATCAACATACAAAGGAAATCCGTTTGCATCTGTAAGCATCTTAGTGCCTGAGACAAAATGGCAGCATTTCCATTTTACAGGTGTGCGAGGTAAATGCTACAAGTGGACTTTGGGTGTAACTTTCCAGAAAGACTATTGGTGAAGGATAAAATTGAAGCTAACCTTACTTATTCATTTTAAGAATTGCATATTAGGAGTGTACACTTCCTAAAACTACAGCCATAGTTTCAGCCTGTATCTATTTATAGGGGAAAAAGTGACACTCTTGCTAAGATTTGCCAGTTGAACTCAATTGATATACAAATGTCATTGGGAGTCAATGGGGCAGCTACTTGCCATGTGTTTTTCAGACGAGAAATTGGCAGCCATTGGTTGAAAATAGCCCTGGTGTTCAGTGTGTTGGCTTTGTAGAACTATCATAATTACAGTGTGTCAAAGTGTAATTGATGTGCGGTACTTATAGATGTTTTCACTAAAAAGTGTGATGTACAGTTATCAGTTAGTTAGTTCTCACCAGGTCAAACAGTCTTCATATCTAAATCTTGAAACAGAGTTTCTGATTTCTTTTCAATAAAATGTGTTGACGATGAAGATGAATATCTTCGTGCTGAGGGAGGAAAGGGAGTTAGGTTAATATTCTGGGTGCAGACACCTCATCAGAATAAGTTTGGATCTGTTGTATTAGTGTTTTGGGGGCGAGTGTACTCATCACAATATTGCAACATTTTCGGTTTTCACTCCAGACCTTCTTCATTTGCAAACTTCCATTTATTTTCCCTTGTAGTTTCTCCTTGGCTATCAACCTGATCTGTTTTGGGAGCACTCCTCCCTCAGAGTCACAAGATTGTAATCAACCCTGTCCAAATATGTCTGCATAAAACCGAGACATAAAACATTGATCACGTGGTGTATTGTGAAAGGTGCCATCTTTCAGGTGAGGCTGCATGAAATGGATTCTCTTTCCTAACTCCTCATTGGGGCTCTTCCAAATAGGCATACTTCTCAGATGATTCCTCTCACTAAAAGTTTATTTAGAAAGGTTTTATAGAAGCATGACGGGTCTGAAGAACTGCTCTAATTGTCCCGAAAGGAAAGGAAACAGACAAGGATATTATTGTCCTCCAGATAACTTAGTTAAAACCTGTTTAAAAAGCTATGATAACTGGGATATTGTAAGGACTCAGACATTTCTCTACAACAATGTACCTCTAAATTAAAGAGTGTACAGAGGTCGTTTCTTGAATTTGGTTACAGAACACAATGGCCAGGATTTCCATTTTGCACTGAGTCATTTGAATGAGCCATCCCAACTACCAACAACAAGAAAATCCATTGGATCAAATGCTTATTCGGCACTTGTATGCTCACCTGGCAGTTGCTTGGCGGATCACTTGAAGTGAGCTCTGAAGTGGAGGCCAACAAGGGGAATTGGGTCCAGGAGTGAAGGCGAGTGCAGAGAAGCAGTCCTGGAGTGAATGCCAGCGAAGGGTCGCAAGTCCCGCAGAAAGCTTATCTTGAAGAAGCTGAGAGCTGGTGCGGAGCAGACTGGAGGCTTGGAGCGGAGCAGGGACTGTTGTCGGACTGGGGTCTGGTGCGGGCTGTCAGACCACATGTGGAAGCCCCTGCGCTGAGCAACTGTAAATGTCTATCCTTTTAACTATGTCATGTTTCTACCTTATACTATCTCAAGTAAGGCAACTACTTTTCATTTTTATTCCTCTTTTTGTATCTAAAATCCATACCTCGGTACTTTGTACGTAAGGTGGCATCAGAAGAGGCAACATAGTAAAACTGTACTTCTGTACTTGAGCACTCATGACAATAAAGGATACTCTAATCTGTATTTGGCACAGTGCTGTTCTTATGCCTGCTGTGTAAAATGGCTACTCTTTTTCCTGACATTATGGTAGTGACTGCCCTTCAACCGTGCTTCATTGAATGTAAAGTGTGCCCTAGGATTGTGAAAGCACTTCATAAATTAACAGGTTTTTTCTTCTTTTTTCACACTTCTGTGTCTATTAGCCTTGATTGACATTTTCTTCTGATCATTAGTCATTTTCTAAGCTAATACTTTACTCCCTAAAAGTCTTTTCATGGTCGCACAGGGAAGATCTTTTAGATCATTCATTGTTGTCTGACTTTTCTTGAAGGGAGCTACAGGTTATTCAATATGTCTCTCAACTGTGAGTAGATTATTTGTTGTTTCATCCCTCCTTTTTCCTTTCAGTTTATACCAAACTGTGAATCATTTGCATGATTATAAAATTTAAAACCTTAAACTAATTGTTTAATTAATTTGAATGATATCATTGCATTTAGGATTGCAATTTAACATTTCAAGCAGTGGAGAAAGGAGATGGACATTGAAAATTGGAACATAGAGGTCTGTGAAACATTGTCTAATGTGTGGTTGTTAATTTTATTTTCATGATCATCCAGTTGTCTAAATTGCATTGAAGTCCATCACTTCCTTTTAAGTTCTCTCATCCAACCTCTGGAGAAATCTTTTTAAGTGGTTTCCTTCTTCCTGATAAGGTGCTCCGTCACGCGTATGGATACATCCTCCTAATCTAGTCATGGGGAAATCAGTTACACGCTAGGAAGATAGAAGGTTTATGGAATTTGGCAATGTTCAGTCAAATGAAACTTTTCATGTAGCACTTAATCTACTTGCTCCATATCTAGCTCGGACCATCCTAACTTAGTAGATTACAAGATTATCTGCAGGTGAGTGGAAAGTCTCCTGAGTTGCATCAATGAGCAGGGTTGTGTGCTAAATAACAAACAGAAACTTGAGTAGAAGCTTAAGTGGACCATCCATACCTATACTGTAGCTACAAGAACAGATCAAAAATTGAGTACTCTGCAGTAAGTTACTCACCACCTGATGTTCCAGAATGTTTATGCCATTTATCAGGCACAAGTCGTGGATCTAATGAAAAACCCTTTACTTGCCTGATAAGGGTAGTTCTAACAACACTCAAGAAGCTGAATATAACCCAGTACAAAGCAGTCTGCTTGATTAGCACTCGATTACCACCACTTTCAACATTCACTCCCTCCAACTCTGATGCACAGTGGCATCAGTTAACCATAAAAAGACACGCTAGAATAACTTACAACACCTTCTTCTAATGTACCCATGAACACAAAACCTTTCCTGCCTCAAAGGACATGGACAGAAGATGCGTGGGAACACCACCCTGCAGAATGTGTACTGTCCTGACTGGGAATTATATAATTGCTGGGACAAAATCTTCAACTTCCTTACCCAACTGAACTGTAGGTATCTTTGTTTACACAGTCTGTAATGGTTCAAGAAGGTCACCCTCTCGAGGGCAATTAAGGATGGGCAATAACTGCTGACCGAACCAATGAATCCCACATCCCAAGTATTCTTTTCAAAAGCGTTGCTCAAGAAATCAAATTCAACCCTCGCAATACAATTACCTTTACTGTACTTTTTGACCCAAGAGTCAGTTTTAAAATCTACTTTTTTCACATTTTGCATTTCAAAGCTGAGAATGTATATATCTTTGGTACTTAAATGATTTGGGATGTCTAACACCTCAAAAATTTTCCTTCTGTGATGTTTTTGCTGTGTTGCTACTTCAATATTAATAATCTTTGTTTTTTTCGCACTTTGAGATTGTTGCACCTGTGTCTATTCCAGGCAGTGCCAGAACAATGTGAAATGCCATTCTCCTGCTGTTGCATTCACGGGTCTCTGAGCATTCTGCTGCATTCACTGTATTGGATAACATGTCCTACATTGTGAATTTTATTGCACTGCAATTGCAAGTGCACATTGCATTTCTGCTGCTTGGCATTTTCAAGCATCATTTTGGCATCAAACAAAGGTAGGAGCATGTCTTGCAGTCATCATCTCAACTCTCAACTTCATTGCCTTCTCAAGCAATTTTGAAATCTATTATCTTTCTCCTTAACTTGTCTGAACACGTTGTCACGCACCTCAATGGCCATTATACTCTTGAGGTGGAAATTGAACCTGGACTTTGTGGCCCAGAGCTGAGCACACCACCACTGTGCCACAGAACACTCTAAGGTAAATTTACATCATAGGCCCCATTGAGGATCAAACTCGTGATCTCTCATTTGCAAAACCAGTGCTGCCACCTCTGAGCTATGGAGCCAGCTAAATCCATTGTTTGATATTAAAGTGACCTATTTTCTCACTGGTCAGATATTTGTATATTAGGTGTCAGTCGTTGCCCATGTAGATTGCTTGGTTTGTTAATTCTCATTACTTGCTCAGCTTACATTTGGGTTGGAACACAGAAGTATTGCCACAAGCTTTGTTACAGTCGACAGCTCAGGGTTGTACAGTACCTTTTTCTAAAAAAAAGGCTATTATTCAGGGTACTGGAAGACCCTTGAATGGAATTTGACCCTTGAATTTGTTTCGAACCATTCTCTGCCAAATTGAAGTATTCACAACTAAAGTATTCATTGTGATTGGACTGTGGTGGAGCAAATTTCTTTTCACATAAATTTTATTTTTTTTGCCTGCTGACTATGGATTTTTATGGAGGCTGTGTGGAAAAAAAAAAATTTGTCTTCTTAATAATCCCATTGATGTATGTAGACGAGTCAAGAGGAATGAATCAAACATTGGACTTGTAGAATGTTGTCATCACCAAATAGCACAGCTCACTCTGGAATCTCGTTTTGAAAGTACAATTCATTTCTATGCCTGACTTAAACATTTTTTAGTTGTATTTTGTGGTATTATTATCCTGACTGCCTGAACCAAGTGGTTTGAGATAATATTAAAAGCCCTTTACTGATGTGTTTTTTTTAATTCTTGCTCACACTATGCGTGGATTGAGAAGGTAATTTCTTGCCTTGAGCATCAGTTATGAATTGATTGGATTTCTGAATGGCCTTTAGTCTCAGGATGCAAACTTACTGAAGAGTAGGTTGAATTGCTTTGATCTGAGATTTTTTTCTCTTGTTTCTGTGATCTGCGAACTTTGATAGGATTGAAAGTCATTTGATCACAATTTTGTAACAACGGTCGGTTACTCCGCACCCTAAATGAATTTGCAATTCAATATGGATCTGTAAATAGAGCCATTAATTCACTGTTTTGATTTATACGATTCATAAGTATTTAAGCACCTGACGAGATATTATAAATGGAGGAAATGGACTGCTGTGACAGCAAATTGCTGATTTTAAATTTGAGAGAAATTGCAATCAAATTACAATTTTCATCGGTGAGGAATTGCAGGAGGTAGCAGATAGAATCATTTTAGTTGGAAAAGAATACTGGAATCTTGTTTTCTAGTTAGTGAATTGTATCACAGAAGTTGTACCAGCACATTTTTAAAAAATCTTATAAATTCAAATCATCTGAGGAATTTATCTCAATGTCACTGTTAAGAGAACTCAAGACGAAATATAGCTCTTTTCTCAATCTGAACTCCAGATAGCCATTATTTTCAACAATTTATTAATACTGTTCATCCTTCTCTAGGCCCTAAAATAATAAAAATAAATAGAAAGTAAAATTATCATTTTGAGCCTCTTCTTATCCAATCTGTTTCTGCAGTGGACACCAAACAAAAATCCCCACAGTGTCATTGACCAGACCTGCTTATGGCATGCATCCTGCTGAACTTGGGCCTGTGTCCTATCTGTGCTGAAGTGGTTAAAATCACAAAAGGTCAACTCCTGGTTGATCTAGGGTTGGATACATGAGCTGGATGATTGTAATATCTTACAAACACAATGTTGGCAAGTTTTTACAAGGTAAGCATGTTAAAATTGCATCAAAGATAACTTTTGCAATCCTCAAATTTATTTGGATTTGTAATTCTTTGGAATGGTCAGATTTCTTGAAGAAATATTTCAGCACCTCAATGAAGAAAATGCCCCATATTTCTCTGAAGTTTCAGAAGTAATGGACCAGATGGGTTGCATCTTATGAAATTAATGGAAGCAACTGCGGAGATAGTGGTTGTACTCATAGTGACTTTCCCACAGTCATTAGATTCTGGAAAATTGCAAGACAGTGGAAAACTGCCAATGTAACATCTTTATTCAAAAAGGGAAGGAGACAAGAAGCAAACAACTGTTTGCCAATTAGCTTAATATCTGTTGTTGAGAAAATATTAATGTCTATGACAAATGATATAACAGTGGTGTATTTAGAAATGCAAAATATAATCAAGCAGAGTCAGTGTGGCTGCATTAATATGAATTAATGTCCAACAAATTTATTCGAATTGTCTGAGGAGATATGAAGCAGCATTGATAAGGGGAAACTAGAAGTTGTAATGTATTTGTATTTCTAAAAGGCATTTTGTAAGGTACCACGCTTGCTACTACCTAGTAAGAATCCATGTTGTTGTTGGTCGTATGTTAGCATAGACAGAGGATTGGCTAATTAATAAAAGCCAAAGAGCTTGGATAAAGATGGCGTTTTCAGGACGACAGCCTAAAACTAGTGAAGTGCCACATGGATCAGCGTTGGGGCCACTATCATTTACAATATATATGAATGAGTTAGATGAGGGAAGTGAATGTTCTATCACCTAGTAGATGGCCGTGCAAGTGGCGAGGATAGAAACAAGGAGTCTACAGAGGGATAAAGACAGATTAAGTGAGTGGCAAAGACTTGGCAGATGAAATATAATGTGGGGAAATCTGGGGTTATACACTTTGGCAGGAAGAATAGAAGAAATTAAAGAACATAAGAACATAAGAACTAGGAGCAGGAGTAGGCCATCTGGCCCCTCGAGCCTGCCCCACCATTTAATAAGATCATGGCTGATCTTTGAGACTCAGCTCCACTTACCCGCCCACTCACCATAACCCTTAATTCCTTTACTGTTCAAAAATTGATCTAGCCTTGCCTTAAAAACATTCAATGACACAGCTTCAACCACTTCACTGGGCAGGGAATTCCACAGATTCACAACCCTTTGGGTGAAGAAGTTCCTCCTGACCTCAGTCCTACATCTGCTTCCCTTTATTTTGAGGCGATGCCCTCTAGTCCTAGTTTCACCTGCTAGCGGAAACAACCTCCCTGCCTCCACTTTATCTATTCCCTTCATAATCTTATATGTTTCTATGAGATCTGCCCTCATTCTTCTGAATTCCAATGAGTAATAATTAATATTATTAATTAATTAATTAATTCATACTATTTAAATGGAGAAATACTACAGAAAGCTACAACCCAGAGTGGATTTATGCTTTTTTGTTCATAAATTACAAAAAGCTAACATCCAAGCTCTCTGGGTAATAGCGAAGGTGAATTGAATGTTGGCTTTTACTTCAAAGGGAATTGAGCATAAAAATAGGAAGTCTTGCTGAAGCTACATAAGACATTGATCGAACCAGAGCTGGTATACAATGGTATACAACATCAAGCAGATGTTCACCTGCACATCTGCCAATGTGGTATACTGCATCCGCTGTACCCGGTGTGGCTTCCTCTACATCGGGGAAACCAAGCGGAGACTCGGGGACCGCTTTGCAGAACACCTACGCTCGGTTCGCAACAAACAACTGCACCTCCCAGTCGCGAACCATTTCAACTCCCCCTCCCATTCCTCAGACGACATGTCCATCCTGGGCCTCCTGCAGTGCCACAACGATGCCACCCGAAGGTTGCAGGAACAGCAACTCATATTCCGCTTGGCAACCCTGCAGCCCAATGGTATCAATGTGGATTTCACAAGTTTCAAAATCTCCCCTCCCCCTACCGCATCCCAAAACCAATCCAGCCTCCCTAACCTGTTCTTCCTCCCACCTATCCCCTCCTCCCACCTCAAGCCGCACCTCCATCTCCTACCGACCAACCTCATCTCGCCCCCTTGACCTGTCCGTCCTCCCTGGACTGACCTATCCCCTTCCTAACTCCCTACCTACACTCACCTTTACTGGCTCCATCCCTGCCTCTTCGACCTGTTTGTTTCGTCTCCACCTATCCTCTCCTCTATCCCTCTTCTATCCGCCTCCCACTCTCTCCCTATTTATTTCAAAACCCCCTTCCCCTCCAACTTTTCTGATGAAGGGTCGAGGCCCGAAACGTCAGCCTCTCTGCTCCTATGATGCTGCTTGGCCTGCTGTGTTCATCCAGCCCTGCACCTTGTTGTCTGGTATACAATGAACTGTTTTGGTCCCCTAATCCAAGGAAAGATATATTGGCTTTGTAGGCTGTCCAATGCATGTTCACTTGTTTGATCCTGAGTATGGAGGGATTTTCTTATGAGGAGAGGTTGCATGGACTGGGCCTGCATGAAATTGAAGAAGAATGAGAGATGACCTTATTGAAACATAAGGTTCTAAGATGGCCTGTCAGGGTCGATGCAGAGGGGTTGCTTCCCCACGTTGAAGAGTTTAGGGCCAGACGGCGTAATCTCAGTTAAAGGGGTCACTCAGTTAGGACAAAAATAAACAGAGATTTCTTTTCTTTAAGGGTAGTAAATCTGTGGAGTTCTTTACCACAGAATGCTGTAGGAAGTAGGCTGAGTATTTTTGAGGCTAAGGTAGACAGACTTTTAATCAGTAAGGAAATCAATGGTTACATGGAAAAGGCAGGAAAGTGGACCTGAAGGTTATGACATTAGTCTGATCTCATAGGATGGCGGACCAGACTCAAAGGGCCATATGGCATACTTCTGGTCCCACATCTTATGGTCTTATAATGACCTTCTTATATACGTAGCTGAATGCAAGAGTCACTTTGTGCACGTGAGCAGTGAAAGGATTCACAAGTGAATCGAATTTAGATGAGGGTATTTGTTAAGAACTGCAGGAGAAGCTGGTGTTCAAGAATATTGTGGGAGCTTGCACTTTGCCCTGATTAACAATTATTGGCTGAAGAATGAGATTTGAGTAGAGCTGACACCTGACCTGGAAGAAGTAAGAACCGAAAGAATTGTGGATGCTGTAAATCGGGAACAAAAACAGAAGTTGCTGGAAAAGCTCAGCAGGTCTGGCAGTGTCTGTGTACAAAAATCAGAGTTAACGTTTTGGGTCCGCTGACCCTTCCTCAGAACAAGTGAACCTTCAGAGGAAGGGTCGCCAGACGCGAAACATTAAGTCAGACTTTTCTTCACAGATGCTGCCAGACCTGCTGAGCTTATCCAGCAACTTCTGTTTTTGTTCCTGGAAGAAATAAGATTCTTGAAACAATTATTCCAACAGTGTAAACCTGAATCCTACAAAAGATGATTAAATGGGATGCATCAGTTCTTTGAATTCAATCAGAGGTCATATGTCTTTGTACTGACAATCCAAGCGAGGCTTGCAAATGAAAGCATGTGATTGTTTTGTTTTTGTCTGATTATGTAAATTGAATTGGATATCTATGCGAAACACTTGCAAATTGATTTTTGCATTAATATTAAATGGATCCTATTTTAAATAACACTAGTACAAGTTATGTTTATTATATTTAATAACACAGACAATTGTATTCCTTTCACATCTGAAGAATCTGTAATTTTTTTTTGATTTGGACTTAGTCCTTTTATGTACTTAATGTCTCTGAGAGAGACTAGGTGCTGTGTAATACAACTAACATAACTCCACTTTATTTGCAATGGTGCTCCATTGAGTAATGTTTTTTGTGTGTGTGCTGTGTAACTGCAAAGCTAAATTAAGCATCACAGTATCCCATAGAAACAACTTATAATCTGATCAATTTCAGCTTCAAAATGAAAATTTAATGCTTTGAATCTAAATATCTTTTTTCATTTTCACAGTAATTCTACTCAATTAATTGCAGCCTCGAAATGACATGACATAAAAAATATGAAGAGATTAGATGAGGTCAGATGATGACCAATCTTGAAAAATTTGTAATCCTTGTCAGAACCTTAGCATTTGGTCACAGTTTACACCAGTTATTTCTGTACTTCAGGCAAATGACGTAACTCTGAAAAGGGATCTAAGCAATTGACTTTGCAGCGAATGTAATGGTTATTCAATATTTAGTTGCCCTTCACAGTATTTTTTGACCAAAAGTGTCCTTCTAGTAAAGCAACCTTTCTTCTTGTAATTTTTCCCAATAAACTATTTATGAAAATATCCTGTCGAAGTGACGTATAGCTGAATGTAAAATTAAACTTCTGTGATCCTGCTCCCCTCCCATAGAAAAGAATAGAGCAGAATAGAATCAAAATTAATTGTCACATGTTCTTTTACATGAAAAATACAGTGAAAAGTTTTATAAGCCACCCCGAACTTTGGCCTACATCAATGACAGAAGTCATACACAGTTTTAAAAAGAAATAAAATTGAGACAAAGTTGATTACAGTTCGGTTAACAGCTTCTGAGCTCGGGAAACCCAATGAAGGAACGATGGAATATCCTGAAGGTGCAGCTGGGATGAGGCTGGAAGAAGACCGCCATGCCGGGCCAAGACCACCGCTCCTGGGTGAGACTGTCTGCTGGGCCACTGGAATGCCTGAACACCAAAGACAAAGAATATCTCCACATGGAATGACACCTTCACGCTGAGACAAGACCGCAATGCGAGGTTATGACTGCTACACTGGCAGACAGCCGCAACGGGCCAAGACTACCTTTTCCCACCTTCAGGTGCCCGGGCCTAACTGTGATCCTGGAGCCTTGACCCAACCTGTGAATCCGAGCACGGGGCAGTCAGCCCGAGACCTGCCCCCTGCTCGCTGGCACACTCCAGGCTGGGTGGAGCCGTGTCTCGCTCATCCTGGCATTGCCGCTGCTGCCACCGGAGGTCTCCTCCTTCACCCACCACTCTCCACTTCACTTAAAATGAAAGGCAAAAATATTAAAAAAAAGTAAAAAGAAAGAAAGTTGATGGGAGTGGACGAGTCCTGTGCTCAGACACCTACTCTGCTGCCATCTTGAAAAATTTGACATCCCCATTTCCAAGTATTCATTTAACAGAAGCAAAGTACAAGTTAAATATATTGGTTGTAAAATTATTGGATTGGGAAGGACACAATCTACATTGAGGTCTTTGTGTGGTTAATCATTTGGGACCACATGTCTGTCAGTAATGTTTTACACCCTGGAAGTACCCATTCCATTTCAGAGTAAAATTATTTTTCTTATTATACTCCAGATTTAGGATTTGTGACACCATTCCATTCTGGATATTTCAACTTCCTTTTTTATGTAACCTTGTGCCTCTTACTTGTGATTATGACTTAATAATAAATCAAATCATATCTTGTCATATATACTGAGATGTAGTGTAAAGTATTGCGTGATAACCAGACAAATCATACCTTACCTCAGTACATCAGGGTAACAGACAGAATGCAGGATATAGTGTTAAAGCTACAGAGAAGGTGCAGAGAAAGATCAACTCTAATGTATGAGAGATCTGTTCATAAGTCAGATAACAGCGGGGAAGAAGCTGTTCATACATCTGTTGGTAAGCGTTTTCTAACTTTTGTATCTTCTGCTTGATGGAAGAGGATGAAAGAAAGTATAACTGGGGAGGGAGGGGTCTTTAATTATGTTGGCTGCATTCCTGAGGCGGTGGGAAGTGCAGATGGAATCAATAGAAGGAAGTCTGGTTTTTGTGATGGACTGGGCTGTGCTCACAACTCCCTGTAATTTCTTGTGGTCTTGGGCATAGAAATTGCTGTACCAAGCTATGGTGCATCTATAAAAATTAGTAAGGGTTATTGTGGACATGCTGAATTTCCTTAGCCTTCCAAGAAGGTAGAGACGTTGGTGTACTTCCTTGAACGTGAATGGACTGGGATAGATTCCTTTATACATTTTTGTGATGAGGGCGTCGCTGGCTAGACAGCATTTATTGCCCATCCCTAATTGCCGCAGAGGGCAGTTGAGAGTCAACCACATTGCTGTGTAGGCCAGACCTGGTAAGGATGGTAATTTCCATCTGTAAAGGACATTGGTGAACCAGATAGGTTTTTCCCAACAATTGACAATGGATTTGTGGTCATCATTAGATTCTTAATTTCAGATATTTATTGAATTCAAATTCCATCATCTACCATGGTGGGATTCGAGCCTGGGCCCCAGAATGCTATCTGGGTCTCTGGATTAACAGTCCAGCAATGATACCATGAGGCCATCGCCTCCCCTATTGTTGGTGATATTTACTCCTACAGACTTGAAGCTCTTGACCACCTCCACCTCAGTACCATTGATGCAGGCAGAGGCGTGTCCACCATTCTGCTTCCTGAAGTTGATGACCAGCTCCTCCATTTATCTGACATGGAGGGAGAGAATCTGCCAATTACTGGGACCTACGCATGAAGTTAGAAGTAAACAAAAGCTGTACAATTTGCAATGGGGACTCCTCCATGAACAAAGTCACCGTTGTTCTCTCTTAATACAATTTAAACACTGGCCCCAAACAGGTGAATGAGAAGGTCATGCAATCTTTCAGAATGACCAGATTAGTCACAGTTGTGGGAACTATTGATTATACCCACGTTCCAATGTAGAACTCCAAATATGAGTCCTCAATAAAGTTTATACAAACTGCAGATGCTCCATTTTCTAAATTGGCACATTATTCAATAACTTGCTCTTGGACTAATGATGCAATAACTCAATGACATCTCCCAGCAAACTTTTTTTTGTCCGTCATGGAAACATGATTTCAACTAACTTGAAAGACTTCTGAAGCTGATTAAAAAATGGATCTAGAATGATTAAGTTAATATTTAACTCAAAATGTTATGTTAACCCTTTTGCTGGCTGCCTGAATTATCAGAAACAAAAATACCAATTCCAGTTGGTGTAGCTTAAACAAAATCAAAAAGACATTCATGAAATTGAGTAACAGGTCTTTGACTCTATGGGCTTTGGACAGCATGTAGACCATCAGTGGACTTTTACCAGACCCTGAACGACATAGGCAATGGCAAGTCAGTTGGAGAAATATGACAAGAACAAACAAAAGTGAGTTTCTTAATTTTTAGAAGAAAAGGCCTGATTTTGCACCAAGTTGTGAATAGAAACATATAAATATCGCGCGTGAGTGAAGAGATGAGAATCTTGCTGGTGAGGTGCAAGAGGCTCATTGAGCAGTGGGAGGTTGATTTGCGTGCATTCATGTCTCATTGCTACCTATTCTTGCTTCATGCATATGCAGTTTGCTGTGGCAGGAATGAAGTGGCAAGAATTCATGAAATGGAAGTCAGAGCAGACAGCTGGCTGCTTGCTCCTCTGGGCCCTCATCTCAGCCAAAAGTCCCCAGGACTTCAGGGTGCACTCCATAGGTAGTAATCAACTACCCCCCTCTGCCCATTGTGATTGGCATCAAATATGCATCAGCCAAACCATATCATCATGGCACATGTTTGACTCACTCAGAATGCCGTTATCTCCATCAATGTGACACTTTGGTGTGTACTGACACCTTTCATGACACTATTGTTTCCAAGCTGCTTTTCCAAGCTACAGGATACCCATTTTATGGTGCAGAGCATGGTGCACCTCAAGGCTCTTTAGTTGTTTCCTCAACACTCACTCATTTCGTGCCTACTTGGATGATCACAACATGTCTGTCTTGCCTTTTAGGCTTCACTATCTCATTCACAACTTCAAGGCTCACTTCACTTTTGTCTTTCCTTTTAGCTAAGGCACAAAGCCAGGCAGATTGTTGTGTTAATCAGCTATGATCAGTTAAGAGGGCAGACATCTTGCTGTACTGCATTGTGGTACATCAATATCACACCGAAGCATGTGTCAGCAGATTACTTGGCAAACACATTGAATGTATTTCAGTAAAGTAGCCATGCCTCAGGGAGATCATTGTCAGTCATGAATCCCATGGGAAGCATTCAATTTCAGTCCTAGGACGAGGATGTAGTAAGTCGGCCACTTGGAGTGCTCAGTGTCAGGTCTTCAATATCGTTACAGTCTGGGGAGTGGGACACTGTAAATGCTTAGGTCCAGTGCAATTATTCCATGGTTTAGTAGTAGGTTAGCTGGTGCTGGACTTCCAACCATCTTGACTTGGAAATATATCACCACTTCTTCACTGTCACTGGGTCAAAATCCTGGAAATCTCTCCCTCAGAGCATTGTGGTTCAAACTACAGCACGTGGATGATAGTGGTTCAAGAAGGCAGCTCACCACCACATTCTCAAGGGCGAGGGGAGGGCAATAAATGCTAGCTCAGCCAGTGATACCCACATCCCATGAGTTTAAAAACAAACACAATTCATCTCATTTTCCCATGTCAAGGTCAGTGTTTGAGTGGCTGGCTATACACACATCACTGGCTTCGTCCAAGTGCAGGGTACGATAAACTGTAGGCACATTGTGTTGAGAGTGACATGTCACAATGTGGTTAGCCTCCCCTAGAGAAAAGAATACCATTCCATCAATATCCAAGTCATGACGTCTATATTCTTGAGAACTCTCAGGTTTCTACTTCATTTCAAGGGCTGTAAGCCTTACATGAATGGTTATTGGGAAACAAAGGCTGCCCTCTTCAAATATGGCTGATAACACCATCATGAAACCTCTGACTGACGTTGAGTGTACATTCAGCATTTCCACAAGGGCCCTAGTGGAGCAGATGATGGGCCTCATCAAGATAAGGTTCAGATGTCTGGATGCTCATTACAGTATAGGCCCAGACAGGGTATACTGCTTATTCCTTGCATGTTCTGCACTGCAAAAGTAGTCAAAGACCAGATGTTATGGATGCTGAAAAACTGAGAGAGTGGCATCAGTCTTATGAGGAGGAAGATGAGGACGTTGAGAAGGAGGAACATAACCTTCAGTGTGATGGAGCAGTGCAGCCACCAGGTGCAACAAGCCAGCCAGAACTTCACTGACAACCAGTTCCACTGGTGTATGCAAGATAGTGAGTTACCATAGAGGCATGATGCATACATAAGGTGAGCAGTGGAGAATTGCTTAAAATCACTCGCTAGAGCTCATGGAGAGATACCTCCATGAAATTCACTGAAATTGAGTCTTATGCAATTTTCGGTACAAGTTTTGGCTGATAATCCATCTTCTTGTATGAGTAAATGTAAGATGCATTAGTCTTATCTTCTATGAATGACTACCTTCAAAGATTACAGCTTACAGCAAGAACTGGTGCCAAGATGTTTCCATTATTACTGTCTTGAAAAGCTGTTCTAATCTGTACAGTAACAATAAACTGTCTTGATAGGTGGAAGCCAATTGAATTGTCCAAGCCACAAAAGAATTCTTTGACAGACAGAACAAGAGTACACACTTTTCTCCCATGCCAGATATGAAGGAAAAGAATATTAGTAATTACTTAGGATGAGAGAAATGATCAACACACATTTGGGGTGAGATTAGGTGAGATGTAAATGCCTTTCCTTTCAAATGTGACTCCTGGGTTTTGCCTTAAGGTGGCTAGTCATATTTGAATTCTGTAAAAAGCTTTTCATAAGTCACGGACATCAAAACCACCACCTTTATGATCTTTTGAATTCCACCTCCATCCGATGCTGTCCTATGCAGGACAGTAAAGATTCAGGATTTGAACTTGAGCTTCACAAGTCCTTAGTTCATGACATATTGCACTTTGTGTCTTGGTCTTTGCCAGTGTTTTTATGCAGTGAAACTATATTTAAATGCAGTCTTACAGCACTTGAAGTATTTGTTTGTCAAAACGTTATGCAGGATTTTATGAAATGTGCCAATGGACATTTGTTTTTTACTTGGTTTGGCCTCAGGGATTATAAGTTATTAATAACTGAACAACTCATCTCTGAATTTGAGAATTTACTAATTTCCAGATGTAAATATTACGTTGTTAATGCATTGGCAAATTTGATGGAATGATGTGGCAATGCATTGTAAGCAGAAAATGTCATTAATCAAAGTGTAAACTATTCAAACTGGGCAGATCGAGTAGAATTGCAACATAGTATATTTATCCATTCAGGCATTTTTATTCACGGATTCAAGGCATTAGTTAATTGACCAAACGGTTTTTCCTTAAATTGTGCGTTTATTGTTTTAGTGTTTGCATATATGTCATTAAGGAAGAACAGTTCATAAATTCATACACCGCATCGAGTCTGCACCAACATATCTACCACTAAAAGTGTGCTAATCCCAATTTCCTGCACTTGTCCCGAATCCTTGAATGTTATGGTATTTGAAGTATTCATCCAAATATTTCTTAAAGGTTGTCAGGTTTTTAGCCTCTACTACCTTCTCAGGCAGTACATTCCAGATTCCCAACACCTGTTGAGTGAAAAAGATTTATCCCAAATCCAGTCTGAATCTCCTGCCCCTTACCCTAAAACTATACTTTTGGAAGGACAAACTTGAAAGCAGAATACAGGATTAACGGAAAGATTCTTGGCAGTGTGGAGGAACCGAGGGATCTCGGGGTTCATGTCCATAGTTCCCTGAAAGCTGCCACCCAGGTGGATAGAGTTGTTAAGAAGGCATATGGTGTGTTGGCTTTCATTAATAGAGGGATTGAGTTCAAGAACCGTGAAGTTATGCTCCAGCTATCCAAAAGCCTGGTTCAGCCACATCTGGAGTATTGTGTCCAGTTCTGGTCGCCTCATTACAGGAAAGATGTGGAAGCGTTGGAAAAGGTGCAGCAGAGATTTACCAGGATGTTGCCTGGAATGGAGGGAAGGTCTTACGAGGAAAGGTTGAGAGAGCGAAGGCTTTTCTCTTTAGAACAACTGAGGATGAGAGGTGACTTGTTGGAAGTGTACAAAATGATCAGAGGTATAGATAGAGTAGACAGCCAGAGACTTTTTCCTCGGGTGGAGGTAGCTATTACGAGGGGGCATAGTTTTAAAGTGAGTGGAGGTAGATATAGGGGAGACGTCAGAGGTAAGTTCTTTACTCAGAGAGTGTTAGGGGCGTGGAATGCATTGTCAGAGAGGGTAGTGGAGTTGGCCTCATTAGGGGCATTTAAGCGGCTATTAGATAGGCATATTGAAGATAGAATAAGGTTTGGGTGGAGGTTAGATAGACCTTAGGTTTAGGGTAAAAGTTCGGCACAACATTGCGGGCCAAAGGGCCTGTACTGCACTGTACTGTTCTATGTTCTATACCTTCTCGTGATTGACCTCTCAACCAAGGAGAACAGCTGCACTCTATTCACCCTGTGCATACCCCACATATACGTCTCAGTCATACTCCTGCTCAGTCTTCTCTGTTCCAAAGAAAACAATTACCTTACAATGTTTACAAAAATGGATCAGCACCATTATTTAGCACTTTGTTTCCTTTACCAAAAAAGATAAGAATGGTAGGCTAAATATGTACATGCTTTCTGAATAGTCTGATTTTAATAAATATTTCTTTAAAATCTTTTAAGTGATGCGTGTTTTGATTTCAGTCAGGACAAAATGAAAGGGGAAGTATTAAACTGTAATCATTACTGAAACAAATGAAACATCACTATCAGTAACAAAGAACTCTGCAGAACTCAAAACATCACTCAGAATCCATTTCAAAAAAGCTAGTCAATTGAAACTCCAGATTACAAACATGTATATTGTGAAACAAATAGTTTGCTGTAAACATATTCTAAAAATATCTGCTGAGCATGTGTGTAAGGAACCTTTAAATACTGACTTTAGGTCATTTGGAATTCGAATCTCAGTTGTCGGGTTCCAGAAGATGTCCTTTGTTAGCATCCCTTGTATATGATTCTGCTTTATAAAACTTATTAATGTTCTCTTACCTGAGTGTTGACCTAATCTTCTAATTTTTATATGTTTCTACATGCAACTGACTCACGATTTCGTGTTCAAAATAGAGATAAGAAACACTGAAAATACTTAACAAGGTAAGAAGCACGTTTGGAGATTAGAACAATTACCATTTCAAGTTGATTACCTAATGAGTGTCTCTGGTACTTTTAGGTTTTGTTTAATTTCTAACCAATGCACTTTTTTTTAAATTCTTGAATGTCTGAAGGGATTTTTAAATGGGTGGATTTGTGACAAAGTAAGTATAGGGAAGTGCAATGTTCACTTAGGTAGGAGGAATAAGGCAGGCACTTAATTCTTGAAAGGTAAGAAGCTAAGTGAGTTAGAGGGGCGAAGGGATCTTGGAATACAGATGTGCATTTTACTAAAAGCAGTCATGCAAGTTGATAAAGTTGTGCAGAGTGTTGACATGTTTGATGGTATCTGTGGAGAGAAATCAGAATTAACAGTCCAGATCTAGTGACCCTTCTTGAGAACTTCAGAACAAGTAATTTTTGTCATTTTAGCACAAAGCTGTATCAAACTTAAATGAGTCAAAGTTTTGAAGCCAATTTTGATGCATTCTTGAATGAAAGGAAGAGGAAATTCATAACATATTTAGTCAGCAAAGAATAATAAAATTCAATATCAACACACATACAGGTCTGAAGTTCAAAAGGGGGATAGTGTCTTTTGCAAGAGTGATGGTCAAGAATCGGCAATTTTATATAAAGTCCTTTGAGTCCCTGTTGGGTTTTGACCCTGTCGGTGAGATCACAGTTTGATGTCATGTACTTTTGATAGTGTCGAAATCTGTAGATATCATTGACTTCTTGATGAATGGATGGTTCTCCAATTTGCTTTTCCGCTAGGCACTGGTCAAGAGGCTGGGAGAAACAGGGAGAGGCCTTTCAGTTCTGATCTTAAAAATCCATCATGTTTCTCTTTGCTCTGTCACAGAAACTGTTGGCATTAATGCAGATCTTTTGTTGATTCCCATGTGCAGCTTAATTGTTTTTCCAGAACTGGATAATGTACAGGTGACTTTCATCCTGTTTTTGAAACTTCTAGAAAGGTATAAATGAAACAGGAGCTATAGATCTCAGTTAACAAGGTGTAGAGCTGGATGAACACAGCAGGCCAAGCAGCATCATAGGAGCAGGAAGGCTGACGTTTCGGGCCTCGACCCTTTATCAGAAATGGGGGAGGGGAAGGGTGTTCTGAAATAAATAGGGAGAGAGGGGGAGGCAGATAGAAGATGGATAGTGGAGAAGATAAGTGGAGAGGAAACAGACAGGTCATGAGGCGGGGATGGAGCCAGTAAAGGTGAGTGTAGGTGGCGAGTGAGGGAGGGGATAGGTCAGTCCAGGGAGGACAGACAGGTCAAGGGGGCGGGCTGAGGTTAGTCGGTTGGAGATGGGGGTGTGGCTTGAGGTAGGAGGAGGGGATAGGTGGGAGGAAGAACAGGTTAGGGAGGCGGGGACAAGCTGGGCTGGTTTTGGGATGCGGTCGGGGGAGGGGAGATTTTGAAGCTTGTGAAATCCCCATTGATACCATTGGGCTGCAGGGTTCCCAAGTGGGATATGAGTTGCTGTTCCTGCAATCTTCGGGTAGCATCGTTGTGGCACTGCAGGAGGCCCAGGATGGACATGTCGTCTGAGGAATGGGAGGGGGAGTTGAAATGGTTCGTGACTGGGAGGTGCAGTTGTTTGTTGCGAACCGAGCGTAGGTGTTCTGCAAAGCGGTGACTGGTTTCAGCCAATTTTAGTTTCACTTCAGAATGGGTCTGATTTATTGAAGTTTCATGACCTTGGCTTAACCTAGTCAGGTGACTACTCATTCTATCTCGTCAGTGTTTTTCTATTATTGAAACCATTTTAATCCATAAGTGAACACAGGTATTAAAATGGCCCAGTGGTATTGTCTCTGGACTGTTAATCCAGTTCTGGGGACTTGGCTTAAAATCCAGGTACAATTGAATTGAATTCAATGAAAATCTGGAATTAAGACTGTAATGATGACATGAATCCATTGTTGCTGGGAGAAACCGATCTGGTTCTAATGTCCTTTTAGGGAAGGAAACTGCCATCCTTACCTGGTCTGGCGTGTATGTGACACCAGACCCACAGTGAAAGGACTGCCAATTCGAGTCCTTTGTTTTTGCTGTTATTCTTATTCTCGATTTTTGTTTACTATTCTTTCAATTTTTTATTAAATACTTAAGCATCTGTACCTAAGTGTCATATACCTAAGATGGCACCATAAGTGGTGACATTACAAACTTTTCACTGCACTCGTTCAAGCACACATGACAATAAAGTTAACTCCAGAGATAATTCATTTAAGACTTAATGTGAGTAACTCTTAACTGCCCTTTGAGCAATTAGGGATGGGCAATAAATGGTAGCCTGGTGAGTGATGGACTTAGCCCATTGTTGGAGAAACAAAAGTTCAATGGGATTAAAATCAGATTTATCCTACTGTCATGACACTATATAATCTTTATCGTTCTTATTCTATTTAGACACATTGTCAGACAACAATTGGATCAACCAATGTTGCTGAAACAACACAAAACACTCTTTAGGGTTAATACAACAGTAATATGGATGAAGTATTTAAAGGGAGCACCCTGCAATATAATCTTTGAATAGCACCCTTTTGACACCCTTAATTAAAGTTTGACCCCACAGGTGTGATCCTTGGGTGATGAACTAGAATATGACATTTGTGCAACTGAACCCCAATGTGACTTGCCACGTGTACAAAGAAGATAATTTGGCTGAGTGGAAAAGAGCTTCTTAAAATCTGATCCAGAAAACATAGAGCATTTTGGGTGCAATTTTGTCTACTCTTGAGTGGTGTGGACAAGGGCAAGAAATGTTGGAAAATATGGTAAGATTGAAAAGTATCTGAATCTGGGCACCAGTAAAGAAAAGTTCTGACTTTCCTCTGAAGACTTCAACTGCAAATTTCAAATTCTACGACTAAGTAGTGACCACCTCATTTCCCTAAATTTACATCTCATTATGATGTAACCTCACCTCATTTCCATGCAGCTTGCAATTCTCCCTTCCTCTCCCCAGAAACTTGGCGGTGACAATTCTAAGATAACAAGGTGTAGAGCTGGATGAACACAGCAGGCCAAGCAGCGTCAGAGGAGCAGGACTTGAAAGTCAGAGGAGTTACATGGTGGGTTTGAAAATCAATGTAGTTACCGAGTGGATGTAGCTCATTGCTTGCTTCTCTGAACTTCCATTTTGATGTCACTTCACCAATGCATCTAACAATGCATCTTCCTCCGTCCTTTGTCCACCAAATTTGGCATCAGCAAATTACCAAGCTCACCGCTTTATCATGGCTGATCTAAGTTCAATTCGGAAACCAATTCAGCTCTTCAGTATTCCACTTTAGAGCTCAAGGGCACCTTTGACTTGCATGCTCCTGTCAGGTAGGCTTTCTTCACAGAGTCTCATGCCTGTCTCATGCATCTACACAGAAAACATCTCATGCCTCTTAGCTTCATTTCTGAAGACTTGCTCACTTTTTGCTTACTTGCAGGCTACTAACTTCTGTGGATTGCCCAGCATTTTAGGCAGAGGGCACAGGGCATTAGTAGTTTTAGAAGCTGAGGTGGGTGAGAGCTGTTGAATGGCAATGCTACATACAATGGTGAGGTCAGTAGCTCGTGAATGTTGGTGAAGTTTGTGTACCATGGTGGAATTAGATTGAGCAAAGAGAGCTTTGAGAGTGCGGTTGATCATTGATGTTTATTCTGCAGTGTATTTCTCCTGGCCCTGCAGGCAGCACTGACCCAGGCTGCTCTCTGTTACCAAGTTAGCCTTAGCCTTCTCAGCTGGTCGCTGAGTAAAGGATGACCCTCCTCTTGACCAGTCCAACGAGCAGGGCCATCAAAAAGTTGGGTGCTTTCCTCTGAAAAGCTTCCATTTCGGTTTCCAAAGAGGACAGTGAGCAAGGTAAGGCCTAGCTTACAGCACCTGAAGTAGCATGCAGCTCCGCCTTAATTTTAAAACCCAATTCATTTGTCCAACGTGGGCATTGCTGGCTGGGCTAGCATTTAGTCCCCATCCCTGATTGCCCAATTGGTAGTTAAGGGTCAAACACCTTGCTGTGGTCTGGCATCAATATGTAGGCTGTTCAGGTCAGGATGGCAGATTTCCCTCCAAAAAGGGCGTCAGTGAAACAGTTTCTTTACAACAATCGACAGCAGTAATGTTGTCGCCATTAGGCTAGTTTATTCCTGAGGATCATTACAGAATTCAAACCTCACCATCCACCGTGATGGAATTCAAATCCATGCCTCCAGACACTTTGTCTGGGCTCTAGATTACTAGTCCAGGAACAGTCCGTCTCTGGCCTCACAACCAAATATGGCACCAGTGGCTTTATGTACTTGGTTGTTTCAGCACTGGTAGTTATTTTACCTCTCCTGCAGTACGCCCACTGTGAAACTTCCTGAAAATAACACTGCACCTAAAAATGGTAAAATCCAACCCTAGGTTTGAAAGATTCTGTGGCTACAAAAATGCACACATTTGGAGCAGAGTCAATGTTAATTGCCTTTCTATAATTCCATGTTATTTTTCTGAATTATCACTTTCTATAATGAAGAACTGAATTCAAAAAGAAATCATCAGTTCAAAGTTTTTAAAGGGAATTATGTGATGTATTATGTTCTGGCTTCATGTTTCAGAGTCTCAGTGTGAACCATTTCATCATTTTATATCTAGAGACCTTTTCGCATTTGACAGTAATTATATTGGGGCTTTCATTCGACAATATTAAATGACTGCTTATGAACTGAATATTTAAAACCTGCAGGTTCTAGTGACATGCTGACATGTACATCATTTATAATTTGACAATCCATACAATAGCATTTCAAAGTCTGTTTATAAAAAAAAGATTTTTGGAGATATTCATCATTGCTGCATCGTTTCTACTGGCAATGCGAGTAATTGCAATGGTGGCATAAAATTCCCATTTTTTATTACCTGGAATAAGTAAGTTTTACATATGTGATAGGGTGAAAACTTGCCCTAATCTTCAAAATAGACAAACCAGTTCGAATCCATTATTTGATATGGCCCCTTGGGAGTATCAGTGAAAAAATTAATATGTACAAATATTGTATCCCTGAGGTCATAATTTTGTTTTTTATTTCTGAAAAAATATGCTGAAAATCAAAGGTACAATGCTTAGTGGATTATAATACATTGTTTTCACCTTCCCTTCGCTTAAAAAAGTCTGAATGAAACCATTATCAGATGTGCAAGTAATTACATCAGAGCTATGAAGAAAAATGTGCTCTGTTTTCAGAGCTCGTAAAAAGGCAGTAGTTAATTGTTTTCTGATATCGAGGTGATCTGTATATTTTCAATCAAATATGCTGTCTTCTTTCTATGTGAGGATAGCTCCTGATACATAGAGATTGAAATTTAATTGATCTACACTCTAACTCTATTTACCAGATATGGAGATTAAATTACTTGTTCTGTGCGTAATATTATAAAGCGACAACAACATCAGGAATTGAACAATAGTAATTTGGATGTCATCTGCAATGAATTGCAACAGTCTTCTAACTAAGTTCAATGATTGACTGAATATAAAACTATGATATCAGAGCAAAAGATCAAGTACTCTAATATGTATTTCAGTTGTACTTATTTGTTGGTTTTGGAGCATTCAGTAATTGTGCTTATGGAAACCTAATTGGATTTGCTATCTTGGGGAAAGGAAGGATATGCACCTTGGAATTGTAATATAATGACTTGTAATTCTTTAAATGGATACTAACCAAAAAAACTGAACAATTTCAGAGGTAAATTATTTTTGATCCTTGTTTACAATTTTTGTTCAAAGTATAGACATAATGAGTATTCTCAAATGAAAGAAGTATATGAAATGTGTAAACACCATGTCACTTACCACAAGAGAATTAGGTACTGGAACTGAAATTCCTGGGATTTGCAATTTTCCTGTTATTTTCTGGAAGGAAACCAGTGAAAGTGGTGAAGGCCCTGTTACTCTGGGCCTGCATTGTTTTGTGATTTGTTTTTGTTTGATTGTCAGTGTTCTTTCTTCCATTTTTGAGAGAAATGACGATGTGGAGGAGTGTTTAGGACAGGTACTGTTTATGCCTGGAGTTCTTATTCTTGTTTCATTCAGAGATGGACTGTCCTGGAGGTTTGTACACTGAGTAGGTTGAGCAGTGTCGGTGTTGTAAAGAGAGAATATGAACCCAAAAGAAACCTTTGGCCCCTTATGATATAAATCTTTCGAGGCTGGCATCAATCACCCTTTGTTTACAAATGCCTTTGACAATAGCACTGTCTGTCACTAAGTCACGCATTAAGGGACCCAATATTCCTGATATTTATTCTTTTACATCAGCCAGGGCTCCCTGATTGGACCAGATTAACAGCCCCAATCAGGGAACTCATATACTATGAGGTCCAGCTGGCTGAATCCGTTACAATGACTACATCCACAAGTTGTGATGATTGTGGAAACTACGTTCTCCAATGCCCAATTTTCTGGGAGGATGCATGCTCAGGTTGAAATTCTAATGTATTTTTGGCCCTTTCGGCTCCAGTTTGGAATGTGTACTTTTGAGGGAAGACCTAAATGTTAATTTGTTATCTCAACTTAACCTAGATTTTAAAATGAAAGGACAAAAGAGCATGCTGAGAAGAAGATTTTATAGAGACTGGTAACCATTGTATATCTTAGTTAAGGTGTTTTGTACAAGTGAGCTCAATGTTGATAGACTGTGGGGCATCATAGCTGAGGCTACTTATGTTTCTACCAGGTATTCAAATGTGTATTTTCCTTTCTAAAAGAATATGTATCTGACTCTGATATCTGATGTTGTCTATTGCTGTTTCATTGCATCTACATTTCACTGAGTTCTGGAATATTAATATTCTTGCTGGAACATTTCTATGCAATAAACATTAAAATAGAAGATTTATGCTTCATTTAGTAGTGTCTGTTTGCTTTGTTAATTGAGATTTTGTTATTTCTTTGCTTGTTCATGGCCTTTGAATATGAGTTGTCAGTGCTAAGATGCAAGGGTAAATGATTATTACTTTGATTGAAGATTTGACGGGTTCATTGAAAGACTAACCTGGACTTTGAATCCAACTCATAGGCTTCACTGTCCTAAGTAATTTAAGTTACATTGAATATCACTGAAAATATTCCAAATGGTTGGTTTTGGTCTGTGGAGCATTTACCGTGCAATGTTGCGTTTAGCTCACATTGAGTTTTTGATTGGTATCTGAACACGTACACTCAAGTATTGCTGAAAAAAAGACCTTTTTCCCTTAAACATGTTATCATGTATTCATCAGGATATTTCACAAGAATACCAATAAAAGGGGAAAACCAATATTTATACTGTATGAGAGGAGAGTGCCGATTGGTTGGCAAATAGACTCTGATTGGAAGAGGTTTCACCATAAAGTATGCAGCAATTAATGATAATTAGCAGTTTATTGCCAGGTTTTCTTTAGAGTTGAAACCAGGTTAAGTTTCATTTTCCAGGATATTGCCATGAGAAATGGACAGCTAAATGGCTGTTTCCTATTTTGTTGAGTTGAAGAACATGAAATGTACGCACATGCTCTTTCTGTCTGCAAAAAAGAATGTGTGTTTAGTATAATATGCAGTTTCAAGTATATGCAAGTGCACCACATTGTGAGCCTGGTAGACAATCCTGAATTGGTTATCATTGTAATTCTTTGGAAATGTAAGATTGTCGAGCAAATGTTTTCCAATTCAAGGATCACATCTCTGTTAGACACTGTGTTGTGAGTTTTGCAAGCACAAGTAGTATGGTCACTACCTTTTTTTATTATTCATGAATAAGATGAGGGCGTCGCTGGCTAGGCAGCATATATTGCCATCCCTAATTGCCCAGAGGACAGTTCAGTGGATCTGGAGTCACATGTAGGCCAGACCAGGTAAGGATGGCAGTTTCCTTCCATAAAGGACATTAGTGAATCCAGATGGGTTTTTCCTAACAATTGGCAATTCCAGATTTTTTTTTATTGAATTTAAATTCCACCATCTGTCGTGGCAGGATTCGTACCTGGTCCCCAGAATATTATCTGGGTCTCTGGATTAACAGTCCAGCGATAATACGACTAAGCTATTGCTACCCTTGTTTGTTGCAAACCAGCTGAAGGGAAATGCTATTTGATATGATCTGCCTATCTTTGGGATATATGGTCGACATACTGGCATCCACTGCCAACCAATTTAGCATTGTCAGTCAGGCTTGCAGTGTGGTGCACTTGTGTATATTGGAAGCTGTATATGTTTGTACTCAAGACCCTGTTCTTTGAAAACAGGAAGATCAAGTGCATCTACTGTGCCTGTTCAACTCCACAAAATAGGTGACAGCCATCCACTGGTTCATTTTCCAGGGCAGAGCCTTGACCAATCAAAGTCAACAAACCTGGTTTAAATTCTCACTATAACCTGGCTATTTACCATAAGTCATAAGTGGTTGCTGCATTATGTATGGCAATACCTCTACCAATCAGAGACTGCTAGCCAATCAATCAGCACTCTCCTTTCACACAGATAAATGTTGTTTTTCTTCTTTATAGGTATTCTTGCAAATTGTCCTGATGAGCACGGATGAAAAGCTTTGACAAAATGTGTCTTTCTTTCAGGAACATTCAAGTTTAGTACCACCAAATAACTAACTTGGAATGTTGATAATATTTCACTTTTAGCTGGTATAATCAATTTACTATGTACAATAAGAATAAAATTTCATTTCTGCCAATGCCTGAGCTGTGTAATTTTGAGTACTTGAATGAATTTCTTCAGAAGGAAGGATGAATATTAATTCAGTGTTACATTGATCCTAACATGGTGCTAATACTTTTTTTTTGCATGAATTGGCTGTTCTGTGATTATATTGGAATTGACAGCATCCATGTAAACATAAACATGGTCAGGTGGTGGCCCAAATCATCTTTTCTGTTGTAGCTGCTGTTCTGCATGAAGTGTAAGCTGATGAAAATTTGGCCATGCAGGAAGTTAATTAATCTACAGGTTTCATTTATGGGGTTCAATGTAAATAATCTGTAGCATTAAATTCTCCCCAGCCTCTTCTTAGGGGAGGTGAAAATATAAAGCAAAACTGTAAATACTTGAGGAAAATTTATGCATTTCCTCACTGACTCCATCACCATAGAAATCTAGCAAATGCAAGGAATCTGGAGTACTCAAGGTTACAACATTTAATATCAAAGTTGGTGTCAATGAAAAATAGATTACTTCTTCAATCATTAAATGTTGGTTTGGAACAGTGATTTCTAACAAAATATTTTACAACCTATGTGTAAAATTGTCTCCATTTAAAATGTAGGAATGACCGTCAGGAGTATCTAATCAGTTTCTACAGTATCAGTAACAAGCCTTGTACATTTATCGGCAACCTCTCTGGCCCTTCGACAAGGTGCCGCACAAGAGGCTACTGCATAAGATAAGGATGCATGGCGTTAAGGGTAAAGTATTAGCATGGATAGAGGATTGGTTGACTAACAGGAAGCAAAGAGTGGGGATAAATGAGTGCTATTCTAGCTGGCAGTCAGTGACTAGTGGTGTGCCTCAGGGATCGGTGTTGGGACTGCAATTATATACAATTTATATTGATGATTTGGAGTTGGGGACCACGTGTAGGGTGTCAAAGTTTGCAGATGACACTAAGATGAGTGGCAGAGCAAAGTGTGAGGAGGACTGTGAAACTTTGCAGAGGAACATAGATACATTGAGTGAGTGGGCAAAGGTCTGGCAGATGGAATACAATGTAAATAAATGTGAAGTCATACATTTTGGTAGGAGTAATAGTAAAAAGGATTATTACTCGAATGGTAAAAAGTTGCAGCATGCTGCTATGCAGAGGGACCTGGGTGTCCTTGTGCATGAATCACAGTAAGTAGGTCTGCAGGTACAACAAGTAATTAGGAAGGCAAATGGAATTTTGTCCTTCATTGCTAAAGGGATTGAGATTAAAAGCAGAGAGGTTATGTTGCAGCTGTACAAGGTGCTGGTGAGGCCACACCTGGAGTACTGTGTGCAGTTTTGGTCTCTTTACTTGAGAAAGGATGTACTGGCACTGGAGGGGGTGCAAAGGAGGTTCACTAGGTTGATTCCGGAGTTGAGGGGGTTGGCTTATGAGGAGATACTGAGTAGATTGGGATTATATTCATTGGAATTCAGAAGATTGAGGGGGGATCTTATAGAAACATATGAAATTATGAAGGGAATAGATAAGATAGAAGTAGAGAGGATGTTTCTACTGGCAGCTGAAGCTAGGACAAGAGGGCATAGCCTCAAGATTAGAGGGAGCAGATTTAGGACTGAATTGAGAAGGAACTTCTTCACCCAGAGGATTGTTAATCTATGGAATTCCTTGCCCAGTGAAGTAGTTGACGCTACTTCAGTAAACGTTTTTAAAGATAAGGTAGATATTTTTTTGAACGATAAAGGAATTAAGGGGTACGGTGAGAACGCGGGTAAGTCGATCTGAGTCCACGAAAAGATCAGCCATGATCTTATTGAATGGCGGAGCAGGCTCGGAGGGCCGGATGGCCTACTCCTGCTCCTAGTTCTTATGTTCTTATGTTCTTATGTTAAGACTAATGTTGTCTATTCCTAGAACTCAGATAGCCAGGCTGTGAGGGATAGAGTGCTGGGGCTAGTCTTAAAATACTTATATACTTTTGATTAGAGGGTCACTTTGCATAACATACACCTCCAAACAATATCCCTCTTCCCACCTCCTCGCATACTATACACATACATATTTATGTATAATCATGATATATCCCGAATTGAAATCTGTCATCTGAATACAATTAACACCCAATCAATGGATAATCAACTTTTTCTTTTCTGTCTCCTTCAGTTAGACTTCAAGTAAACAAACAAAATTTTGAAAAAAACCCAAATACTTCCAAACTTTGTGAAAAGCATTATATTGAGACAATCCTCCTACAATTCCTCGCTAACAATTTCTTTATCTATGCATTCCTTTATCTTGCCATTAGATAGGACAGTGATAATGCATTCATTACAAGATAAAATAAATGCTTGTGACCAGTGTAATCTTTTAATATTCGTCATTAGCTTCTTCCACTTTGTCAGTGCTATTTTCTTCATGTATAATTTCAGATATTTTCTAATCAACCTGTTCAGAGATGTTATTACACACCTCTGCAGCAGGTGAGAATTGAACCTGGTCTCTTGACTCAGAAAAACAAAAGAACTGGGTGCTGGTAATCAGAAACAGGGAGAAATTGCTGGAAAAATTCAGGAGGTCTGACAGCATCTGTGAAGAGAAAGCAGTGTTGATATTTCAGGTCAATTGACCCTTCTTCAGTGACCATTGTTCTGAAGAAGAGTTGCTGGACCCGAATCATTAATATTAACATTAATTTTTACAGCAATTTCTGTTTTTGCCTTCTGACTCAGACGTAAGGATTCACTACTACTGTACCACAAGACCATCCTCATGCATCATTTTAAAGACTTTGCCACTTCACTCCAAGCTATTTTTCACATAATGATACTGAGAGATCAGTAAAGCACCTATTAACTTCTGGGCATTTTTGTAATCATTCACTTATTGTCATTATTCCCGTTTCCTCTTCTGAGAGAACTGTGCTTTCATAGTCATTCTGTCTGTCTTTAATCCTTCTTTCCCTTGAATTGTGTCATTGGTGTCTGGAATATTTTGAATTCTGTTGACTTCTAATTGTGTCTCATTTGGCCCATTAAGGATGAAGGGAATGTATGTTTCCCCAGGATTTTCTTTAAGACTGCAAACACCTAATCTAATACATTCTCCAGGGACCAAAGACTAGCTGGAGCCAGTTAACGGCCCATGAAATATCTCAGCATATTTAATAACTTAAACACAAGTACCAAACAAGTGTATTGGATCCCCACTTGAACTGTGCCAGTCATTTCATAAATACCCATATGCTTACATGAAATGACTTTCCTTCTGAAATTTGTGAAATGATGACTAGGCCACTTTTCTGTTGCCCCTTTAATCTAGAAATTTGGTTACCTTCTTCACTCTCCATCAGGGAACCCAACATCTCAAAATACTTCTGATTTCACTTTAAGCAGTAAGCATCACCTCAAAGGTTATGTATTGTTTTCTTTACAGAAGAAATATTAGCTCATTCCCGTAAATCAACATCATCCTTTCACTGTACGTATATTGAAAACATCAGAGGGTAATCACAACCTGACAATTTAAACTAACATTTAATTATTTTATAATGGTCATTAGGAATTGTATAGTAAGTTTGAGCAAAATAGACTGCACTTTCCAACTTCACCTTTAGGTACCTGTATTTTTTTAAGGTTCTTACGAAGATTTGTGGATGAGGTGTTGGCTTGCTCACCGAGCTGGCTGGTCATCATACAGATGTTTCGTTACTGTACCAGGTAACATCAACAGTGCAGCCTCCGATGAAGTGATGTTGTTTTACTCCACTTGGAATTTATATGATCTGGCCTGTTAAGTTGGGTTGTGTCATTTCCAGTTCTGTTCTGCATGGGTTTGTATATGGGGTCTCAGTCCACATGTTTGTTGATCGCATTACAGGTTGAAAACCAGGCCTCTAGGAATTCCTGTGTTTGTCTGTGTTTGGCTTGAGCTAGGATGGTCACGTTGTCCCAGTTAAATTGATAGCTATCATTGCCTGAGTGCATTGAGATGAGGGAAAGTTTGTTGTGTTGTTTTGAGCTAGCTGGTGTTTGCGTATCCTGATGGCGAGTTTCCTTTTGGTCTGGGTGATGTAGTGTTTATTGCAGTCATTGTAAGATATTTCGTAAACTGTGTTGGTCCTGCGTGTCGTGGGTATGGGGTCTTTGGTCCTTGTGAGTGTTTGTTGCAGTGTAGCCGTGGGTTTGTGTGCTACTATGATTCCTAGTGGTCACAGGAGTGTCATTGTCAGTTCTGGTATGTTCTTGATATAGGATTGTGTGGCTAGTGTATTGGGGTGTATTGTGTCCTCTTGGCGTTGTCTATCTAGTAGGCAGCTGTGGATGAAGTTGTTGGGATATCCGTTGTTAGCAAAGACCTTGTATAGGTGCTCTTCCTCCTTCCTGCGTAGCTCTGGTGTGTTGCAATGTGTTGTGGCCCATTTGACTCATGTCCAAACACAGCTTTGTTTGTGACACGCTGGGGTGATTGCCGTGGAAATTGAGGATTTGGTCAGTGTGGGATGCCTTCCTACATACTGTGGTTTGGAAATCCCCATTGGTCATTCATTCTACCCTGAAGTCTAGAAACGTAAATTGATTGTTGCCTTCCTCTTCTCTCCTAAATTTGATCCCAGTGAAAGTGTTGTTGATGAGATGGTGTGTCTTTTCTAACTTGGTGCGTTTAATGATGACAAACTAACAAAGACCCCATACCCATGGCATGCAGGGCCAACATAGTTTACAAAATACCTTGCAATGACTGCAACAAACACTACATTGGCCAGACCGGAAGGAAACTCGCCATCAGGATACGCGAACACCATCTGGCTGCCAAACAACATGATGAACTTTCCCTCATCTCAGTGCACTTGGACAATGAAGGCCAACAATTTAACTGGGACAATGTGACCATCCTAGCTCAAGCCAACCACAGACATGCACGGGAATTCCTAGAGGCCTGGTTTTCAACCTGTAATGCAATCAACAAACATGTGGAATGAGACCCCAAATATGAACCCATGCAGAACAGAACTGGAAATGACACAACCCCAAACTTAACAAACCGAATCATATAAATTCCCAGCGCAGTAGAACAACATCGCTTCTTCGGAGGCCGCACTGATGATGTTACCTGGCCTGGTGATGAAACATCAGTATGATAACCAGCTAGCTCGGCAAGCACCTCGTACCGGTGTCCTGTTACCATGTAAGAACCTGGAAAGCTGGAATTGAAGGATAAAATACACCAGACTCCAGTTTTAACACGTGGACAAGCTTTTATTACAGAAAGACATGTTGCATACCAAGCACCTCAAAATAGCAAACCCTCATTCAATCAGTTTCTATTCTGTCAACTTGTTTGGACATAGTGTAACGCACATTTATAGAATCTTTATAGGATCCCTACAGTGTGAAAACGGGTGATTTGGCCCCACAAGTCCACACCAACTCTCAGAGGAGCACCCCACCAGACTCACCCTCTCACACTATCCCTGCATCCCTGCACCTTCCACGACTAATCCGTCTCGCCTGCATATCCCTGGACGCGATGGGCAATTTAGCATGGCCAATCCACCTAACCTGCACATCTTTGGACTGTGGGAGGAAACCAGAGCACTCGGAGGCTGCAGACACAGGGAGAATGTGCAAACTCTATGCAGATAGTCGCCTGAGGATGGAATCGAACCTGGGGTCCTTTGCGCTGTGAGGCAGCAGTGCTGACTACTGAGCCATTGTGCTGCCCTGTGGGGCAGGCAGGACTTGATTACCAGACTTTCTGGCCCAAGAGTAGGGACACAACTCGTGCATCACAAGACCTTCAGCCAACTTCAAATAGTTATTTTAATTAACCTTTGTGGAGCCAGCCTGGGGACAAGTGGGACTTGAACCCAGATCTTCTGGCCCAGAGAAGGAGACATTATTATTTCTCCATAAGATGCCTTACGTTATTTCTAATCAACCCATCTGAACATGTTACAAAACATTTCTGGGTAGGGCGTGCTTGAAACCAGATGCTTTGACCCATACGTACCACTGAACCCAAGGACCTCAGACAGCTTCTATTTACATGATCTAGGTACATCCTAATTAATATTCTTTAAATTTACAGTTAAAACACAATTAGTATACAGTTAACCATTATCAGATTCTCAGTTGCATATTTTTGCTTCAAAATGAAATTTTTCTGGATAATGTATCCATGGCTTTTGTTTTAGATAGAATCAGTTACAATTTTTCCATGATACTGTTCAAACGTTTCACCAGGAACCTTTTCTTTTAAGCCATCAGAATTCCCTTCTGAGAGAACTGTGGGCCAGGATTCCTTTTGTAGTTTTGTAATTAGTTTTGTTTTTAGATGGAGTGTTAAATTCAACCAAGTTATTTCAGTTGTAGTATTAATAGAAATGATTTGATTTCCTTAATGCTTATATGAGTGGCTACACATTACAATAATGCCAAAAGCTAAGAAAACACATTTCTTGAGGTAATTTCTTCAGAAAAATAAGAAAGTAATGAATTTCTTGGCAGATGCGTAGTAATGTAAAGTCAATGAAAGATAAGTATCCAAGTATTGATCCCTGAGGGGCGCAGTCACAGATAACACACTGGGAAAAAAATAAGCTCTGAATTGCAAGATGCAAATCATTGCACTGAAGAACTCTTGAACTTGTTGTATTTAGCTTGACGAATGAATGACCTAAATAATTGTCAAAGGACGTATCATCAAGGTGATTCTCAAGTTACTCACACCTGTAAGTGGATGAACAAGCGAATATGATGACATTAAACATCAGCATCATTTCCTATCATAAATCCTTGCTTGCAGCAATGCAGACAATGTCAAGAACTATGTCATTGTTTGAATTAGGATTAGTGCTAATAACCATTGAATCACGCAAATATTTTGGTGATCCACAGAAATTATGTGATTTCACCGAAAATAATAGTTTTGCAACTGTTTATCAACTACATTTTCAATTGACTAATTAGATTGGCAATAGCTGTTGCTTTGAGGTGAATTTACTAATGTCTAGAAGCTTCCAAATATCTAATTTCTGAGTAAACTGCTGTTTGAAATAAGCAGATTTTTAAAAAAAATTGCAAATATCAGCATTCTCAATGACTTTTGCAATTTTCTAAGCTGTAAAGGAAATAAAATGAATTGAAGTGAAATTGTAGCTATTGTAAATTGTGGGCAATATTTGTTTTAAAAATTATAATTGACCATACCCAATTCTGTATTAATAAATTTGCCTATTGATTTATTTAGATGAGGTTATTAATTTAAAACTATTGTTTAAAAAAGGAAATCAGTGTTTTAGATAGTTGTGGAACCGGAGAGTCAAGTTTTTGACTTTATATTAGATATTCAATAATGTGAGCACCTGTTGGAAGGAATAGACTATCAAGTATAGGGGACTTGCTGTTTTAGAGAGGACTTCATTCTGTTCTGAATAAAGTGGTCTATGTAATTCCTGATTGTCAGTAAATATATTGTGCAACATGGCTTTTAAAACATGTTTTAGTTGTCACGTTAATCAAATTGTTGTCCAAGACAAATGACTGCATTTGTCTAATGAATAGGAGATATTGCTTGAAGATAAATTAAGATGGAATTTTGATTCATCATAATTGTCCTTTCAATTATAACACTTTGACCAGAGTTGTCTTAATTCTTCTTACCATGAATGTTGTAGCAGAAAGAATAATTGCTGCGGATGATCAAGGGAACTGATTTTCTGTTCAGTAATTAAGGTTTGTACAACTGCACTGACCTCCTGTGCTAGTGCCTGGTAGGTTTGGTAGGAAGGTATGAGGAGGGAGTTGTGATGCGTGTGAAAGATCCTGTTTCTGTCACTTTTTGGATATCACTTTTTATCTGTAAATCTTGATCTTTGGATATAATTTGTGTTTTCCACATGGTGGTAATCCAACACTGCTCAAACTGCAGGTTATACCTGTGCAGACAGCCATGCATGCAGTATGTCTCGAAGTGAATGTTAATTTGTACTTTAATTTAATGTCATTTGAGCTCACATTCACTGGCTTATGTCTAGTGGATGGAATTTTAGTTATCAGTTGGGTACAGGGAAGGAATTCAAGATAAAATTGCTCTCAACTAATTGCAGGGGAAATGTTCTCATTTGCATTCTATCATGCCATTCGGTTCCGTTTCATAAAGTGAAGTTTTTCATGGTCAAAATATTTTTTGTTTGAAACACAATCGACCTTTTGACAATTCAACAATTCACAGCTATCACTTGTTTTCTTTTCCAGTTGTTTCCTCTACTGCAGTGATATGTGGGCTGTAAAATTCTTTAACAAACTACAGTCAGTTATTTTATTTGGCAGAGTTGACTTCAAAGCCTTCAATCTTTTTATAATGTATCTTTCTAATTTCTAGGTTTTTAAAAAAAAAATTCCCTTAACTCTACCAGTTTTTGACCTCTGGTAATTTTGAACAATTTAAGTGTTTTCTTGTTCCCTATTCTGCTTTTCTTTTGTGAAGTTACATTATTTATCTGATGGTGTCTGCAATTAGTGAGACATTAATTAAATGAAGAAGTGATGTAAGGCCACAGATCATTGTTGTCTTGTTTCTCCTGAAGACAATCGAGACACCTCTGACCAGAATGTTATGAATTAATTTCCCCAGGTGTCCCACAATACCCAAGTGGTTTGAACACAAGCCAGTTCCAATACAAAACAGTCCCAACTTTATTTGGAACAAACTTACAGTAATCTTTAATACTAAACTAATCTTTAATACTATTTGGCCCCTTCAGGTTACAATACCTCCTGAGTGTCTTGTAGATTTATGCAGTTGCTCTGTCTCTGGCTCTGTCTCTGGGTTTGCGAAGCTGCTTTCTTCCTCTCTGTCTCTGGATGGTCAGCTGCCCTCTGCCTCTTGCCATGCTGGTCTCCTCAGAAGGCCTCCGATGATTCCAAGAGCAGTTCCTAGAGAGGTCTGCAGGTAAACCCTGTTTTTATATCTCTTAGATGGTTTTCTGGAACTTTCTATTGTTCTGGACAATCAGGGAGATACACGTAATCGTTTGAAAGAAGAGTCAATCATTTAGATGGCATGCTACTGTTAGTTTCTTTCTGTAGCAGGACCTGGTGCCTTTCTGTCTGGGATCTCCTTTGTTCAATGGATAAGTTGTTAGGGGTATGTCTGTCCCGAATAACTGTTATGTGGAGGTGCCGGTGTTGGACTGGGGTGGACAAGGTCAGAAATCACATGGCACCAGGTTATAGTCCAACAGGTTTATTTGAAAACGCAAGCTTTTGGAGCATAGTGAAGGGGCTAGAGTCATTATAAGTTAAACATAACTGAACAGAAAAATTACTGTCTGCTATAAACTATACATTTCACATTAAGTCGGAGATACAACGAAGACAGATTTCTGCAAAAGTGAGTTTCCTGCTAAATAAAAACCAGAGGAACTGTGGATGCCATATATCAGAAACAGAAACAGAAATTGCTGGAAATTGCTCGGCAGGTCTGTGGAGAGAAATCAGAGTTAACATTTCGGGTCTGGTGGGGGTAGGGATAAGGACATGGAAGAAGGTGCTTAGGCCCTAAAATGATTGAACTCAACATTGAGTTCTGTAGGCTGCAGTGTCCCCAAGCAGAAAATAAGATGCTGTTCTGAGGAAGGGTCATCGGCCTGAAATGTTAACTCTGATTCCTCTTCACAGATGCTGCCAGACCTGCTGAGCTTTTCCAGCAACTTCTGTTTTAGTTTCTGAATTTCCTGTTGCCTGCCACTTCAACACACCACTGTGTTCCATAGCCAGTATCTCTGCCTTGGGCTTACTGCAGTGCTCCAGTAACACTCAATGCAAGCTGGAAGAACGGCATCTCATTTTCTGCTTGGGGACACTGCAGCCTTCAGGACACAATATTAAGTTCAATAATTTTAGGGCCTAAGCACTTCTTCCATGTCCTTACCTCAATCCCCACACACTAGGCCTTGTCCTCTCATGGGCTAAAATTATAACCATCCCATTGACAGCCACTAATGGTCCCTATTAGCAGCCATTGATTCTCCCAAGCTGACCTTTACCCATTCCTTTGTCTGCCCAACTGTGTTTTTCTCTCTCTGGGCTCCAACACCACTTATTGTTTGTTCCTTCTCCCTCCTTCCACCCCATCTACCAATCTTTTCCCAGCTACGATCAATTCTGAAGAAGGGTCACTGGACCCGAAACGTTACATCTGTCTACTCTCCACAGATGAATCTGCTGAGTTTCTTGGGAATTTCTGTTTTTGTTTTCAACTGTAAGTTTGCTGAGCAGTCCACACAGTATAAAGATCATGAAACTCAGTTAGAAAGTCCTTTGCAACTCTTTCTTCCATGCAAAGAAATTCACCCCATCTGCTTCTAATCAACAGCCAACAGAAGTGCATAACCAGTCAATATTTCCCACATGGTCTTCACCAAAAATTATACAAGTATCCAGAATTACCTCAACTCGGTCTGGATGGCAGAGGTCCATTAATGCCACCTTCAGATAACAGCAACTTATTCTCAGTTTTTGGATCTGGCCTTTGACTTCTACTGATTGATTTATTGTCACGTGCACCGAAGTACAGTGAAAAGCTTTGTTTATGAGCAGTACAGTCACTCATCAATGATACTTTATTGAACTTAGTTTGCTGCTGTTTCTAAAGCCTGAATGCATTTCAGTTTACTCAAAAGTTTTAGTTGCTTTTTCGGTTTTCATAAAAATAGGACGGTCATTGACCTTTCTCTGTTTCCTATCTTATTTTGCTTTTTCGATTTCCCTTTTCATTATTGGCTATCTCAAAAAGAAATAACGTTTGAAACCGTGGTAACCTTCTCAACAGCATTAATCAGATGCTGTGAATTAAAGACATTTTGAAGTTCATCTTCTGAAGAAATCTAGGAGCTCATAACACGACAGACAATTAAAAGTGAATTGAAGAAATGATTTTTTTTAGAAATAGGGAGTTATTTAAACTACATTGACTTAAGGCTAGGAAGACCATGCTGGAGTCCTCCAAGATATTGGCAGTTATTCAGGACACAGTCAAAGACTTAAATGTATGCAATTATACAAAGGGTTGCTAGACTCACTTTGCATTAAATATTGGGAAGTCAATATAAAAGGGCCATCAAATGAAAGATGGGATTCAACTTACAAAGAGCATGAACAATAAAGGTAAACAAAAAGTTGTGCAGGATGCAGAATGAAGCTCAGGATAGCAAGTTAAGGGATGGAGATGCAGGGGGCAGTGAAAGCCTCCATGAAAAAGAAGAGAGCAAGTAGGGCCTCACAGGGGAAGAGTCAAAATGAGAGGGGCATTGGAACAATGAGGGGTTGAAACTGGATTTTGAAGGTGGGGAATGGAATTGATGAGTCAAGGTTCTGGAGATGTCACCATCTGGTTTTCTGAGCTTGAACTGAGGCTAGAGTCACTGGCATGCATTTCTGAGCAGAGAACTATGTAGATAACATGCACAGAGAGGTGGTCACACCACGTGTTAGAGGCAAGCAGGCAGAAAGGGAGTGGGTGACTTCCAGGCAGTCTCAGAGAAACAGGTAGGTAACACAAGAGTCCCTGCAGGTCCCACTCACAGCTCTCAAACTGGTTTTCTATTCTGGATATTAGCGGGGGCGATTGGATGCTTGGATGTGCAGGAAGAACCAAGCCCATAACACTATTGGTGAGCCAGCTGCACAGGAGGAAAAAAGAAGAGCAAATAAAGAAGCACTGACAGAGGATTCTTTAATAGGAGAACAATTCCTGCTGATGTGCGTGCACTTTCCAGGGATCTGTCGCAACTCTTGAATTCTGGGAAGCTGCCAGGTTTGTCAAATGTGTTGATCTGCTGATCATATGTTGCCCATCTCTTTGCTCCCTTTGCAATAATAACTGCTTCTCAGTTTGCTACACAGAGCATCAGGCTGCAGTTATAAGGAATTATGTGGGTTGTGCATGTGTGACACAAATCATACTTTTGTAAGGAGCAATCCAATATTGCAGAGATTTAAAGGAACAAAGGACTACCATCTAACTTAGTTTCACAGGGTTTCATCTGCCGAGATAACACATTTTGGCAAGGTGGTGACATAGTCGTAATGTTACTGGACTAGTAACCTCGTAAACATTAATCTAGATCCCCAGGTTAATGTTCTGAGGATATGGGTTCAAATCTTACCATGGCAGATGGTGAAATGTGAATTCAAGAGCAAGTTTAATGGTAACCATGTGACCACTGTCAATTGTCAGAAAAAACCCATCTGGTTCACTCAAGCCCTTTCAGTAAGGAAACCTGCCATCCTAACTGCTCTTACCCACATGTGACTCTAGACTTAGAGCAGTACAGTTGACTCTGGGATGCCCTCTGAAATGGCCTAGCAAGTCACTTATTTGTATCGAACCCTTACCCAGTCTAAAAGAAGAATTTAAATGGGTAGACCACCTTGTATTAACTTATAGCCCAAAAGTAACAACAGAAAATACAGCTCTGTCACCAACATTGAGCACTATCTGCCTTTTAGGAAGCTGCACTGGCTTTCTCTGAACAACTGAAATCTGGGGAGTTGTGCCAAAATTGGGAGAACTGACTCACAGAATGGTCAAACAAGAGCTGACAGAGTCAAACTCATTGAATCATAATTTATAAAGTTCTTAACAGTACCGTCACCATCCCTGGGTACACCCTGTCCCACCAGCAGGACAGAAACATTTGCAGAGATGGTGGTATAGTGGCATACTCTTGGAAAGTGGTGGTCCTGGCAAACCTCAAGATTGACTCCAGATCTTATGAAATCTCATGGCATCAGGTGACACTCCAGCTGATCACCACATACTGTCATTTCCCCATTTCCCCATTTCCCTCCACCGCGGCCCCATCAGCTAATGAATCACTACTTGTCCATGTTGAACACCACTGTGGACAAGCACTGCAGGTAGCAAAAGCACAAAATAAACTCTGGGTTGGGGACATCAATCAGTGAACATCACTTAAAGGCAAGCAAATCAGACAATTCCAAACACGATCTTTGACTTACAGCCAGTAAAATTGAACCCAAACAATGAGTAGAGGTCATAGTCCACTCAATTTTCAATAACTGGATCTGGGTGTCAATCAGATTCCATCTGGCTTGGAAAATCCAACACAGCTGATCCCCTTCATGGAGAAGGAGATTTTCTTCCTCTCCAACGTTGCCATCATCCTCTTTGCAAGACTGCGCCTGTTCCCTGAATTCTTCATCATCCTATTGACTCTTCCAGTGGTGCATAGCACAGCATGCCAGGATGATGCAGCACATTCTGTTTGGACTGTACTGGAGGCAGCCCCCCCAGCAGATTAGTCCAAGCAGCGGTACCGCATCTGGAGCAGCCCCTTCGACTGGCCTACCATAGCCCAGGTTATAGCATGTTCACCAACTTGGTGAAAATTGCACAAGCTGAATAATCACCACATTACAACAATAAGTCTGTGTCTACCACAGTCTGATGCCCTTCCCATCCCAGACACACACAAATGATTCAAGGTTTCAGTGAAGTACATCATCATACTCATTGTATACTCCCCACAATGACCAGGGTCAAAAAAACTAGAAATTCTGGGAGACGTAATAAGGAATTTGTGAGTAGATTTCTATCAAAAAAGAAAATGGGAAATATCTGTGAAGCAACGCTTGTTGACAATTGTGCTGTGATGTAAGTTTACAAACTGCTCATTTGTAACTTTTCATTTTGGGAATAAATCTTGAACTGAGTGAAGATTGAATTCTGGTTTCCTCGTTCACCTTTTGTTTGTCAGAAGTTAAATGCTGCACACGATTTCTGCTCGTGAACAGGTCGGCCCATCCACGTTCAACATGGGCTGACTGAGTTGCAGATGCCTGTTGCACACCACCAGGGAAGTACATCGGAATATGAGCAGCTGCAACGACAGCAGTCACATTCCTGGAGCAGAGTTCAGAAGAGAGTTGCAAGTGACTGGAAGTGAGTGCAGGTACTAGTCTTTCGGACAGTTGTGAAAGTAGAATGAAGACTCCTGCTACTCCAAAATAGCAAAAAACTTATTTTTCTTGGAAGTCTTGAGCAGCCCTCTTAAGAACTGCCAGCCAGGCTATAGATAGATTTGGTTGTCATAAATACAGTAGGCCTTATGTGGATCTTTTGAGGGGCTATGTGGCTGCTGAGAGGAAACATTGGATAAGACCTACCTGAAATATGTATTTGCCCCTGTATTCAGGTACGTTAAAGGCCGAACGCCTTTCTCAGGCTTGTCCTTTGACAACTACACTTCAATCTTTACCAAAATGGTGGGTAATGTCCTTTTGGTGCCCAGTGTGTATCTGCATCCACTGTCCTCCATATTAGATCTCCATACTGAATGTTTAAGTGTCCCCTTTGCAGCTGTAAATCTCTGCAGCATTGGTGGATTTGCAAGTGGCTGTTTACCAGAATGTTGTTTACCACCGAGTTTCTAGTTAATGCAGTCACCCTCTGCTGTGGAGAATTCCATGTAACTTGAGGCACTGAAGGAAGTTACAACTTGTGCTTTTGGTAAAATGAATGTGATTTCTCTGCATCAGTGCTTGTAATTATGAACATCATGACCTTTCTTCTGTCTGACCATGATGTTGATTCTGATGTGTCAAAGAACTTCTCATTGTCCACTGCTGTTGGTCATTTTTTTCTCAAGGAAAGATAAAACTGGTTCCTAACAAAATGCCTAATTACCTATGTTTTGACTAAAAGCTGAGAAAAGATTCTCCAAGCTGTTATCATTATGCATTCCTTGTTTGAGAGCTGCTCTGTTCTGTAATTTTTCTCTTAATATAATGTGGAATCTTCTTAAATTACTCACTGTCCTCTGTAGTAACACTACCATACCCATCAGTAGAAGTGGTACATGTAGGGTTTGAAAGGTCAGCTAGGCTTTGGATACGAACACTTTTAGAAATGGTTCTACTTTGATTTTCTCATTCACACAAATTCACAGTTATTTGTAAATACCATTTGTGAAGATTATTGACCATCATCAAAAGGCAAAATTAGATACAACAACAAAGGGGACAATGGCTGCAAACTTCAAATAAAATGACATTTTGGTTAGTTAGTGGGTGTGAGATGGGGAGTTGAGTGGAGAGGATGCATAAGGAAACTTTTGAACAGAAACAAAGTTACTTATTCATGCCTGTTTCCCACTGCCTGGTGGAGGGTTTGGCAGTTCCATAATCAGACTGTCCATCTCGATAAAATTATTCATTACGACAAAAATTGTGCATCAAAAAAATTGAAGTTACATTGAACTTTATAAATATTTTTCCAATAATACCACTGAACCTTGAGAACACACTTAATTGGATGTTGACTTTTGTGTTCTTTCCGCTGCTGTTCGTAGTTCTGCTTTTGAAAGTTTTTGGAACAAAAACAAAGTTGCTGGAAAAGCTCAGCAGGTCTGGCAGCATCTGTGGAGGAGAAAACAGAGTCAACGTTTCGGGTCCAGTGACCCTTCCTCAGAGCAGCTCCTCACCGGATCTGAAAGGTTAACTCTGTTTTCTCCTCCACAGATGCTGCCAGACCTGGTGAGCTTTTCTAGCAACTTTGTTTTTGTTCCTGATTTACAGCATCCGCAGTTCTTTTGGTTTTTATTTGAAAGTTTTTGCTTGCTTTTGCAGTTTTAAATGCCTTTCTGATGAATCTTTAGATTGTACAGCTCCTTGTCAAGCCATGGGCTTTATCTGAAAGAGATTGAGGGGTGAGGTTTGTTTTGGGTGGTATTTCCCTCTACAGCAGTGAATTAACTCTGTGTGGTCACACTTTGCCCATTTGTCTCCTTCATGGACTCCAGTGGGAAAGAAAACAGAAGTAGTGTAAAATTGGGCTACTGATTCATCCTAATTGAGGCTGCAGTGACAAAACACCAGGAACATTTCAGTTGTTCAGAGAAAGCCAGTTCAGCTTTCTAAAAGGCAGATGGTGCTTGATGAACTTAATTGATTTTTTTTTTGATGGAGTAAGGCAGCAGGTTGATCAAGAGAAACTGATGAAGGAAAAGGAATGGAGGCTTTTTCTATAGATATGAAGAAAGCCTTTGTCAAAATATCACAGAAGGCCTGTTTAAAAAGAAAAATGGCTCCTTCAAATAGGAGGACTGAGTGTCAGCTTGGGTAAATGCTGTTTGGACAGAAACCAGTGAGATGCAGTTAGGTGGTTGTTTTACAGACTGGTGGAATGAAGGTGGTACACATTTCGATCATATTGTTTATATTTTGAAATTCAGACAAATTCACAGTAATTTGTAAACACCATATCTAAAGATTACTGACCATCATCAAAAGGCAAAATTTGATATGACAACTAAGGGGACTATGGCCACAAACTTCAAGTAAAATGACATTTTGGTTAGTTACTGAGATGGAGAGTTGAGTGGAGATGTTGAGTGGAGTCTATGTTGTTTATATTTTGATCATAACCACTGGAACCATCTGAGATGCTGTGTATAGATGCACTGTCACTAATCCTTCCTATTGACATTAATCCAAATGAGGAAGGATCCCTGCACAATATTTTCAACAGAAGAGAGGTTCAGTCTTGTGTGTAGGTCTATTACATCATACTTAATAGTGAGCTATGTGATATTTGAATTACAGGATAGTCTCTTGTAAGACCTCAGATCATAGTTAAGAGTAATTACATATTACTATTTAACTAAATGGAGATTAGTACTTAGACAACACCTTAGAGACTGGTATATTTCATTTCACCATGGTTATCGCCTCCTGGGAACAGTCCTTTGTATCCTGATGGAAGGAGCATATCTTTTGATGTCAGTTAACCCTTTCAGGTACTGACCGTCTCATGGAAAATGAGATATGGGGCTGCTTAGGTATTGTGCTCAGAAAAACAATGGCTTTTACATTAGAATACAGAGCAAAATTTCAAATTTTCCTAATTATTCCAAAATCAGAGTGATGATTATAAGAATTGACTGCAACTGCTGAAGATAGGCCAGTGGAATGACAGACAATTGACAGAAAGAAATGTGTGGTGTTGGACTTTAGTAGAAGATATCGGAAGAGGCGAAAGGGATTATTGGCACAATTTTAAAGAGTATACTGGATCAAAGGGTCCTGGGCATGTTTGTGCTTGGATCCTTAATGGTGGCAAAACATATTAAGAGAATAGTTAACATTTAATCTAACATATGAGATCTTGTCTCTATAAGTATAGCTATTAAGTGCCTGTATAAATATTTGATTAGGCCACAACTGGTATGCAGCATCCAGTTCTGTTTATCACGCTTGTGAAAAGTTGATAGGATGCAGCCATGATTAATTTGAGGTTCGTTTGGGAAAGGTGGATTTGTTGCTTTCAGCAAAAAGGATTAAACGGAGAGAGTTCATAACAGTGTACAAGGTCTTGACAGCTTTACATAATTTAGACAAAGAAAATCTATTAGCATTAGTTGATAGCACAAGGAGTAGGGGTCACTGATTTGAAAATTTGTGCAGAAAACGCAGAGCAGATGTGAGGGTGGTGGAAGAAGAGACAATTAGTGATAACAAATGGAAATTGGATAAACACTTGTGAAAAATACATCTCCTGGGCTACAACGATAGAGCAGGAGAATGAGCTAATTCAATTGCTCTCCAGAGAGTGTGCAAGGACTTAATGGACTGAATAGCCTCATCTTTTTGAGTCTATGACTCAATCTTGCTTTTCGAACTGAGGGCATGCAGTTGTTGGGTGAGGAAGTTTTTTTTAAATTTTGTACAAATCTAATGGGTTTTGTGGTTGAAAATTTGCATTAAATCTGCAGTTTAAATTTTGTAGTTGCCAGCCTTAAGCAGGGATGTTTTTAAAGGTTCCAGTGATAAAGCAGCTTAATTAAGAAAGAGCTGCAATTAGATCCTAATTGAGTGAGTCATATAGGCCTTTTGTGTGAGGAATGTCTAAAACTAGCCAAATTATTATGATGTAGCACTCGGGTACAACTTACAGTAGAGTACTGGAGTTACATGATTCAGACAGTTATGCAGAGGAAGGGAAGAAGTGTCCTGTTTCTTTTGCCTATAAGTTTTCAGCCTTGAGGAAATGATTCTAACTCTGTAACAGGAGAAGAAGCTGGTTAACTGTTAAGTATCTGGAAAGCAATTAAGATTTATTCTATTTCTAATGTTCAAAATATCAGCGTGTGATAATATTAGTAAGATATACAACAATATAACTAAATATAAAATTAAATACACTGATTCATGATTTCCTTAGAACACATTGATGATGGTAGGATGGACGATGTGTTGCAGTTCCTGGAATTGTCACAGTTCCTGGATGCCGGTTTTGTCTGGAGCAAGCATATCTGTGGCCCAAAGATGGGTTTGGACCACAGCATCACTATCTGTGCCACAGTTAGGACAAGGAGGCAGGTCCTAAATTTACTCCAGCTGGAATAGGGGTTGAAAACTGTTCTGTTGGTGCTGATCTGATCTATGCTGGCTGTGCATGCGACTGAGACAATTGGTCCTCCAAGGTGTCCATGTTATTGCACTAAGTTACATTTTTACATGAATGGTGGAACCTCGAGATCTGGAGAGTAATAATACTCCAACTTTCTTTCCGTTGGGTGGCTGACCAGGAGTTGCTCCCAAAATTACTGCCTGCAGTTGGCATGTGTGAAAAGGGTTTACAGTTTGATAGTCAACTTGCTTATCTGTGATTCGATTGCACATTCCTTGGCCATAAACTTTGATCCCAGGACTTGAACCCAGAATGGATATGTCAGAGGGAGAGATACTACCGACTGCACCCGTAGACCTCCTTAGAGATGTTATGCTACAGCAAAGCAACAATATAAAGCCTTAGTCAAATTACACCTGGAGTAGTGTGAGCAGTTCAGGACACCACATGTTAGGAAGGATATAGCAGCTTTGAAGGTATTGCAATGTAGATTTCTCAAAATAATACCGAGATGCAAAGTGATAAATTATGAAGAGATTACTTCCTGGAACCTTGAAGGTACAAGCAATCTGACTGAAGTTTTTGAGATATTAAAGGGAATCACTCAGGGCAATAGAAATTATTTCTGAGGATCAATCTGTGAAATAGCTGTGCTGGGAGTCTACTACTTGGGGGCATGGTCTTTTTTTAAGAACTATTCAAGGATGAAGTTAGAAAATACTTCTACAGGCAAAAGGTGATGATAATTGAATTTTTTCTGCAAAGGACAATTAATACAATTTTAAATGTTAGTTTAAAATCAGAAATTAATTGATTTTTGTTAATCAGTTATGAAGGAACATGCAAGGAAGGTGAATATATAGAATTAAGTCACAAATCAGCCACAATCTCATTGCACAGTATAGCAAGTTCAAGGTAGTAAATTATTAACTCCTTAGAATCCCTACAGTGTGGAAACAGGCCCTTTGGCCCAACAAGTCCACACTGCATCTCACCCAGACCCATCCCCTGATAACCAAACTAATCTACACATCCCTGAACACCATGGATAATATAGCCTGGCCAATCCACCTAGCCTGCACATCTCTGGATTGTGGGAGGAAACCCATGCAGACAATGTGCAAACTCCACACAGACAATCACTGAGGATGGAATCAAACCTGGGTCCCTGGTGCTTTGAGGCAGCAGTGCTGACACAGATTCGTGTCCGTGTGCAGCAAGACTGGGATAACATCCGGGCTTGGAATGATAAGTGGCATGGAACAGTTATGGCGCATGAGAACCAGGCAATGATCATCTGTGACAAGAGGAAATCTCCCCTTGACTTTGTTGTCATTACCGTCACTGAATCCCCCACTTTCAGTAGCTTGAGGTGAATAGAGTAGGTCAAAGGCTGGGGATTCTGCAGATTGGCAAGGTAGATGCAGAGAAGTTGTTTCCCTTGAAGGACAGTCAAGAACGAGAGGAAATAATATCCAAATAAGAGGTCACAAATTTGTGACCGAAATGAGAAGGAATTTCTTCTCTCAGATGGTAGTGAATCTGTGGAATTCTTTACTGCAAACATCTGTTGAGGCTTAGTTGCTAAGTATATTCAAGACTGAGACAGCCAGATTTTAATCAGTACAGGAACTAAAGGTTAAGGGAAAAAGGCACAGAAGTAAAGTTGAGGATTATCAGATCAACCATGATCTGATTGAAAAGTGAAGTGAATTCAATGGGCTGAATGGCCTACTTATGCTGTTGTGTCATATGGTCTTTTAAGTAACTCGCCTCCATCTCCCCAGTGCCTGTCCACCATTTACAAATGTGACCACATCTGTGCAAATAACATTCGAAATATAACTTCAGGTGGAAAGAAAGTGCTGGATTTGTACATGGGTATTGAACAGTTTCGCCACCATTTGTTTTAGTTCTCCACTGTGATTCACAACTCCTGTCAATCATTATCATTTTAAGAGGTTGGGTTCAATCACTTAAAATAAATTCCAAACTGTGCTGTTGTAACTTTTCCAACAATCTGTTGATTTATTTAAGTCTGAGCCGAGGTTAATCCCAGAAGCCAGTCAGAAAAGTGAAGGTTTCAGGTTGAACGTCATTTTACATCCAGTTTGATTTTTATTCACTGATGGAGTTTACCCCAAATTAGACCCATTAGTTAAAATTGGAGCTTTACTGTCATTGATGTGTGCAAAGTAATATCCAGATAAAAGTTTTCACCTTCATACATAGTTCAACAATTTACTTATTAACAGACCAAATTTAAAAAAAACACACACAGTCGGGCAAATTCAGAAATAACACAAAAATATAGCTTACTTTTTCATTTTTATCACTTTTTGTGACTGAAATTAAAATGTCCAATATCGTCAATTCATATTGTAAAAATCGTCTATTTATGAGATGGGTGAAGTTAATATTTAAACATTTTTTAAGAAACTCAAATGGAAGGATAAAATCAGTTCCACATGGCTGGATCAGGAGGGTTATTACAGGTGCATGTTTGTTCACACACTTATTGCTAACTTGTCCTTTTCCACAGCTCAGTTGAGTTATTCGTGACAAACCTGAGTTTCAGAATTAAAAATAAAGTATGTGAAAGGTAGACTTTGTTTTCAAATAAGTATTTGCTCCTGCGAATTCCAAATGATGAACTACCCCCCGACTCAAGCTTGAAGCAGATGTATATAAAGACACAGAACTGACAGATCTCCAGCGATTCTGACAAGATCGTTAAGCTTCTTTTAGCATTGAACTGCTGTGTGTGGGTTGTGGAGGGTGGTTTGGTTGAGAAAGCCAAGTCGTCACCCGCGCCTTGACAATTTCTTCACTTGGCTGCCTTCCCTTGTTGCCATGCAACAACTTATTATTTGCTCTTGGTTGGGTTGATTAAATTTCAATGAGTGAGATTTGAAAGCTTGAATCTTGAACTCAAGTACTTCTTGTTAGGCTTGGGGTCCATTCACAAATGATTTTTTTCTGTCACTTCAAACCTGAGCCTGTTACTGCTGTCTCCATTTCCATTTCTTTCTCTTGGCATCTCTTCTCTGATGACTACTCTGTGAAAGTAGCTGAGTCATGTCAGCTTACATTCCCATACTCTTTCCCTCCCATAACTTGTACCTGAGCCTATAATTACTTCTCTGTTTTCCTGTTCTGCTATCATTCCAGGTTTTAATTCATAGAAAAAATACCACAGCTGCCCTTAAATATTTTCTTGAAAGGTGCAGCAAAACATTTTGTCACTTTTTCCTTGGAACAGCCATTCTAAATGTTCCACCCTCTCCTCTCAAACTTGTTACTCAGTGTACCCATCATAATCTAATTATTAACTCTAATCTAATTATATCTTATATATCAGCAGTGCCTACTCCTACTTGAATGAAAGGTGCCATTTGTCCATGACTGTATTTTCTCTTTGCCATTCTCTTCAGAATACCTGTTAATTTCAGAACATGAGAGTCATAGAGGCATACAGCACAGAAACAGACCCTTCAGTTCAACCAGCCCACACCAACCATAATCCCAAACTAAAGTAGTCCCACCTGCCTGTGCTTGCCCATATCCCTGCAAATATTTCTTATTTACATGCTGCTTTAAATATTCTGAATTGCCTTACTGTCTGAGGGAAGCAATTTGTTCTCAACTCTATTAAGTGGGCAACAACTTACTTTGTGATTATACTTTTCCGTACTAGACTTGTCCACAAGAGGGAACAACCACCAACAATGTCAATGGGGGCTGTCGGCCACTAATAGTCCTCCTTAGTAGCTATTCGTTCTCCTACGCTGACAGTTGTCCACTCCTTTGTCTATCCAACTGTTCTTCTCCGTCCTTGGGCTCCATCTCCACCTATTGTTTACTCCTTATCTCCTACCTCCACTCTATCGTCTGCATAAAAGCTAACTTATTCCCAGCTACCATCAGTTCTGAGAAAGGATCACTGGACCAGAAACATTAACTCTGATTTCTCTCCACAGATGCTGCCAGACCTGCTGAGCTTTTTCAGCATCCCCAGTTCTTTTGGTTTTTATCTACCCTGTCAAGCTCCCAAAGAGCCTTGTGTGTTTCAATAGAGTCTTCTCTTATTCTTCTCAAATCTAATAAGTACAAGCCTAATCTCCTCAGCCATACTCGGAATCAAACTCGTGAACCTTCTCTGGATTGCTTCCAATGTTTGCATATCTTTCCGTGGAAAAAGTGAACAGGAGTGTTCCTATTTTCCCAGCTCTATTTTAACATTTTCAACAACTCCCCCTCCGCCCCCCCATCTTTATGCTCTATTCCCTTCAAAATAAAGCCCAACAATCGGTTTGCCTTCCCTATGACCTGCTGAACTTGGATGCCAGCTTTTTTGTGGTTTGTGCATTAGGACTCCCAAATCCCTGTGTGCTTCATCTGTCACTTTTTTGTGGATGATTATATTTGTATACTGCTGGTTCAGTCGTAATGTCCCTACCTCCGAGCCAGGAGATCCAAGTTCATGTCCCACCTGTTCCAGAGGTGTGTAATGGGTTGATTAAAAGATGGTAGACTGGTTAGTTAAGTTAGATGCGATCTCTCATGGGATCCAGGCAGAGCTAGCCAACTTGATACTACATTAGCTTGACAGTAGGGGATAGAGGGTGGTGGTAGACGGTTGTGGTTCAGACTGGAGGCTTGTGACTAGCAGTGTGTGCTGCAAGGATTGGAGTTGGGTACACTGTTATTCATCGTTTTCATGAACAATTTGGATGAGAATATACGAGGCACGGTTACTAAGTTTGCAGATGACTCAAATTGATGGTATAGTGGACGGTAAAGAAGGTTATCTAAGAGTACAATGGGATCTTGATCAACTGGACCAGTGGGACGAGGAATGGCAGATGGAGTTTAATTTAAATAAATGCAAGGTGTTGCATTTTGGTAAGACAAACCAAAGCAAGACTTACACAGTCAGTGATAAGGCCCTGGGGAGTGTTGTTGAGCAGAGAGACCTGGGGAGCAGGTACATAGATCCTTGGAAATGGAATCACAGGTAGACAGGGTAGTAGAAAAGGCTTCATCAGTCGGAGAACTGAGTACAGGAGTTGGGATGTCATGTTATGGCTGCACATGACATTGGTAAGGCCACACTTGGAGTACTGCATACAATTCTGGTCACCCTGCTATAGGAAGGATGTTATTGAACTGGAAAAGGTGCAGAAAAGATTTGCAAGGATGTTTCCGAGACTGGAAAGTTTGAGTTATAAGGAGAGGTTGGATAGGCTGGGACTTTTTTTCCAAAAGTGTAGGAGGCTGAGGGGTGACCTTACTGATGTTCATAAAATCAGGACAGGCATAGGTAAGGTGAAAAACAAAGTTTTTTTTCCCGGGGTAGAGGAGTCCAAAACTACAGGGCTTAGGGTTAAGATGAGAGGGGAAAGTTTTGAAAGGGACCTGAGGGGCAACTTTTTTCACATAGAAGGTGGTGTACATATGGAATGAGCTGCCAGTGGAAATAGTCGAGGCTAGTACAATTCCAACATTTCAAAGATATTTGGACATGTACATGGATAGGAAAAGGTTAAAGGGATATGGTCTAAATGCAGGTAAATGGACCTTGTTCAGTTTAGGGAACCTGTTTGGCCTGGACGAGTTCGACCGAAGGATCTGTTTCCATGCAATATGATTCTTTTGTAAAATCTCCAAAACTCAACACAAGTGGCAACATGTTGTCCATCAATGAAGCCTCCCTCCCTGCTTGCTTAAACCGTCAGGGAATGGTGTGAACCAATCACTAAATCACACAATGGCCTCCCCTATCTCCCTGGTGCCTCACCTTTTTCAATTTCCACCTTGGCTCACTTTTCCTCTGATTTTATCTGTTCCCTTTCTTACACCTTCATTGTCAATAATGCATCTAACCTATTGCCAGCCCTCTTGATCTTAATTCTTGTGGGTTTTATTACTGACAAGCTCATATCCAAGCACTTCCTTAGAAATGTCAATGTCAACACACCAATGCTTTTTAATCCCACTTTCTTCTCTGACCCTCCATGGATATTCTTACTCCCCCAAGTCAATTATTGCTGCTGTTTGAAATTCTTGCTTTCCCAGCTATTTGGTTGCCATTCACAATGTTATTTTTCGTGACAGTCGATTTGCTCAACCAATTCTTCACTTCCATGTCTGATGCTCTTTGTATATTCTCTATGGTAACACGTTTGCCAATCAGAGCTCACTTGCCAACTAATCAGCAATTGCCCCTTATGCAAGATAATTGTTGTTTTTTGTTTATGTTGGTACTTCTTGTGATTTGTCCTGATGAGAGTAGGTCAAAAATCTTTGACCAAATATGTCAATTTTCAGCAGTCTTCAAGTTCTGTACTACCGAAAGATTAATTCCAGCCGATGTCAGAGGGAATCTTGTGTTGTTCTTATATCTAGCGTTATATCTTCTTATACTCTCAAGTGAAACAAGGAAGCAAAATATCAAAAACATAGAAAAAACTGAAACAAAGTACATAAAATATTCAAAACTGTCAACAAAGCATTCAACATTTGTGACAAGAATGCATAAGCCAACGCTTTCGTATGGAGTGATCATTAGTACGAGGATTATTTACAGATGAACTAATTTTAAAGGTAACAGATGGCAGGGAAGAGACTGGGGGTATTGGTAGGGTGTGAGGGTGATTTACTGTTTGTTGGTATTACACAACTGGGTGCATATCCGCCCAAGACTTTCACCATCCTGACTTGGAAATACGTTGTCATTCCTTCATTGTCAGTGGGCCAAAATCCTGAAGTTCTCCCAAGTTGTGGGTCTAGCGACAGAACATGGACTGCAGCAGTTCAAGAAGGCAGCTCACCACCAGCTTCTCAAAGGTAACTAGGTGCAGAAAATAAATGCTGGCCCAGCCAGCAACACCCACATCCTGCGAGTGAATGCAAAAAATGAGATTAAGTCATTCTTGAGAAGGATTTTGTTCTGTATATTTATACAATTTGCACATTAAAACAATAAAGGACAACAGTGTAATGGAACAATTCCAGAAATGCTCGCCTAGCCTAATTGTGACAGATGAGTGACAATGGTGCATTTCCCTCATAAGATATTAAATCCATCAAGGAAGCAGCAGATATATGTGCACTAAAGAATCTTGCCATTTCAGAGGAAAGCTTGTGAACTAATTGAAGTGGTAAGGCTAGTAAGATGCTTGCAGTTGTTACATTTTTAACACTGTTTTTGTTGACTGCTCTTTTTCAATTTTATTAGCACCACATTGTCAGTTTTCCATTTTCATACTCAAGTTTTGAGCTGAGATTCCTGGAAGAGATATTTAATTGCCAGCAGTCTGGAGATGTGAATTTTATTGGAAGCCTGGGAGACCATCAATAATTATTGGTGAAGGAAGTGAATATTTCTCCCTGAGATGGATTTAAACTCTCCAGAGTTGGGGATCACAGACTTAGTCTGTTGTCGCACACAGCTGTGTCCTCACAGCTTTAAACATGTTCAATTCGCACAGGTAACCTTTTAAATCCATAATTGCCACATAGCTATTAATGTCTAAAAATACTATTTAATCTTCGCCATTTGTTGACAATTCTCTTCAAGGTGAAATATAATGAGAGATTATGATTGTAATGGCTTTATTATTTTCATGACAAGGATCCTTTTTTACCTCCATATCATCCATTTTACAGTTGTTCTAAATATCAAAAGCTTTATTACTGTGAGTTGAGTATGTTTTCATTCTTATTTACTCTATGCAACTGCGTTACATTTGAAGGCAGAATACAAATTTATGTGTTTGATGGGTATAATTTATGATTTAAAATCAACAATGAAAATGAAGTTTGACAACGAAGAACAATAGGTTGGTTTTCTTGTGCGAGTGAATTGGTTGGGAGATAATTCCTTATGCAAGTTCTGATCCAGCTACCCAGTTTACCAGAAAAAAAGGCAGCATAACTCTGAACATTTCACAACTTAAGCAAATTTCAAGATTCAATGCGCTTTATAGGATTACAACGTCGACGAGCATCAACAACCCGACATTCGCTGAAAGAAATTTTCCACAGGAATTTTTAATAAAGTGACTAGGAAAGAGTTAAAGGGATTCGGAACTCCTTTAGTGAGTGCTTAAGTGCAGTATTCTCCATAGCGAATGTAGGAGCTTGCTCATTAGTGAGTAATATTTGTCCTACTAAAAATCGGAGACTGACACTAATGGGATAAAGAATGTGATGGTTTGTAAAATTAAGATAAATCGTTGTGACATTCCTATATAATTTAAGTGACGCGGTGTGCTATGTTGTGGAAGTTATTATTTTATGCAACAAATGTGGTATTTTGGAACATTCAAGAGAACCTCCTGTTGCTATTTACAGAGATATCTGCAGGTACTTAACCAAACCGATCATTTTCCAGTCCATTTCATGCATAGTAATCATGTGGAAAAAATGATTTAATTGGTATCAATTTTTCTTAAGCTTACAAAATTTTGCATTTCCTATTTTAGATCGCAAGTGGACATTTACTAAATGAAGGTTAACTTTATTTTCTTAGAATTTGGCTATTAACTAATATTTAAGCATTGGACTCTGGAACTGTTTCAAAGATGCTCTTTTAGGGCAGTATTTACATATCTGGTTCATGACCGTTACAAGATGTTTAGACTCAACTGTTTTAGACTTGTACTTGCTCACATTTCTTTCTGGTTCCTTTTGATGTCCTTATTTAAATTGATGCTTCCTACATTGTCAGTATTGCAAAAATGTAATTATGCTCTTGCACTGGCGCCTTGTTTTGATCCCCTTTTCAGTAGTTCAGAGTTAGTTTTATTTTATTGAGGAAGTCTGCCATGTTGTGAGGAATGTCCTGTTCTTTTTTGCACTCATATAGTCAATGCTGTAGAAATTTGCTGCAAATTCCATTGTGACTGTTATTGAACTTTTAATTCAGTTCAACAACTCAAATATAATTTTTCAAGAAGCTTATATCTTTATCAACATGTTATGTGTTAATGGAATGCAGTCTCATTTATGAGCTCCAACCAGCCTTGGTCCATATCAGATGCACAGCATCTTATAGCTGAATACAATATACGCAAAACCCACCCTCCTCCTCACCCGCCACACCTCCCTTTACTCTGTAAAAAAAACAAGAAAATCCCTGCTGTAAATTGCAACAGTCAGCACAATTGGAGTTGAAACAGTGTCAAGATTTCCTGGCTGTAGTGTAGCTTAAATAAGCCATGTCTGTTAAGCACTGGGAGGAAAACGTCCCTCTGGATGGCATACTTTCTGGATGTTAATATATTCCTATTTCTATTGTCAGTTCCACTCTTTGGACTATTTAATAAAGAGCATTGTTAGTTGTCCATACTGGGAGCATGGGGAGCTTGAATTTGTTTTTCTTGATCAAAAATGGTTTTAAAATATTTCTCTGCTCCTTGATGAAGTGTCGCTTTTTGTTGGATAAGAACTTACATTGTTTTTCTTTGTTGCAGTGATTGATTTACATAATGCATTCATTAAATCCTCTTCTTGCTATTTTGTGGGAGGTGAGCCTCCCTGTTAAGGCTGGTGTTTGTTGTATGTCCCTGATTATTTTTGAGTAGGTGGTGGTGAGTCGAACCCTGGCCTTGCTGAAGTCCATGTGGTGCAGTTACTCACCGTGTTATCAAGTAAGGGGTTCCAGCAATAGTGAAAGATCAGTGACACAGTTCCAAGTCAGGATTGTGTACAGCTTGGAGGGCAACCTGCAGGTAGCCATGTTGCATCTGTTACCATTGTCCTTCTAGATGGTAGAGGTCACAATAACGGAAGGTGTTGTCAGAGAAGTTTTGGTAAGTATCTACAGTGCATTCTGTACATGGTACATACTTCTGCCATTGTGCACCAGTGATGTAGGGAGTGAATGTTTAAGGAGGTAAGTGGTGCTCTGGTCAAATAGGATGTTTTTTTTCCAGGATGGTATCAAGCTTCTTGAGTGTTCTTGTACTCATCCATCCATCCATCATAATTCTGGTTTGTGCCCTGTAGATGATGCACAGGCTCTGGGGAGAAAGGAGATGAATTACGCACAACATAATTTTTGGACTTTGATCTGCTCATGTAGTCACAGTATTTATGTGGCTGGCTTAGTTCAATGGTAACCTGAAGAATTTTCAGAATGGGAGATTCATTGAAGGCAATTACATTGATTGTCAAAGGCAGATGATTTGCACAGTTCAGCAGAACAGCAGATGGATCTGGTTGGTTTATAGGATGTGCTCATTTTTGACACATAACTTTTGTTTTTAAATCTCATGTTTGCAGAGATTGCATCCGTCAAATTCAATGACTGGTTTGGTATGTACTGTTACATTTTTGTGTTTTCACTTCAGCATTAAGCATGTGGAAAGCATCTAAAATTAGTGAAGAGTTGAGAAGAGCCCATTGCTTCATATGGCCATAATCTGATACTTTAACTAAGTATTTTAATAGAATTTTTTGGACCTAGTTTATTGGATACATTGTCTGCTGTGGATGGTAAGTTAAAGAGACAAAACATGCAGCTGTGAAAAGGTTTGATTCAGAGCTTTTCTATCGTAGAGATGGCCTTTAATTGGGCTGTTTATGTTTCCCTATGTAATTACATGGATTCCACCTAAATTGTTCCCTTTTACAGGCTTGTAACTACCAGATACATCTAGCATATTGGGTTATGTAAGATTCGTTGCCAGCGAGGGTGGCGAAAGTTGGGATGATAGGTCATTTCAACAGGAAATTGGATTAACACTCAAGGGAATTAAACTTGCAGAGCTGCAGGATAGATTGGGGGGAATGGGACATATTGCATAGTCCTACAGAGAAGCAGCAAGTGCACAATGCTGTGAATGGTTCCCTTCTGTCTCGTAATTACTCAGACTCTATAAAAAGGGTTGGGAATCAAGTTTGTATTTTTAACTTGTGAAACCTTCCACAAATAATGCAAATAATAACAATGGAATTAACTTGGAAATCATAGTCCAGAGTTGCTAAATTTATGAATTTGTGTTGGTTTAATTTGCTATCAGAGTCTAAAGGGGTTATAAGAGATCAAAGATGTAAGAAACACTGGCTAGGTTTTGTTACAAGTACAGTAATGTGTTTAATAGCTGCCACAAACCAAAGTGAAAACAAGTTACAGCAAAGGTAGAGATCACATGACTATGGCAACCCAACAGTACACAAAGTACAGTTGCATTTCTGCAAACATTCAGCTCTTAATATCACATACATATACATGTAAAAGTATGTATTGTCATTTACAAGTTAATTAAAATTGAGGGTCAACAAAGAACATTTTAATTCATTAACAAATTTGTGACAAAGCTCATCTGTTAGACTTTGATCAGTCTTTGTACATGCATTTCATCTGTTATTTTGACAGTATTAATGTATTTGAATGATGTGTTCAAGTTGTTATTGTCAGTTTGTTTGCTATCAGTGTTTTCCTGGGATAACATTTCTTCGCTGGGGAGTGTTACTGGCTTGGTCAACACTTCATCAGAGCAAGATGGTTCAGGTTTAATATCTCTGTTGGGTTGTTGACTTTCTGAGCGTGTCAAGCTGTTGTTGCTCATTTTTTTCAAGCGTAAGCTGCTTCTTGTTCTGTGCCACACTATCACGACACATCCTTAGTGGTGAAACTCTGATTTGCTATTTTGTGAACTGGCCTGATAAATGCAGGATGAAAAGATTCAATAAAATTTTACTCTTTTCAGCAATACGAAAGACAGTGAATTCAGCACCTCTCCCAAAGAATATTGCTATTAGTATAATTTTAAACTTGTCATCAAATTGAAAATGATGTTGGGTTTGTTCGGCAATTTATATTGCTTTGGCTTGGCCTATTAATTAACATTTGTGATGACTTGAATTAAGTGTAACTTTGAAGATTATTTTTGTTATTTTGCTAACATAGCTGTATAATATTACTTTAGGTGCTATATTAAATCCACTGAAATTCACATGTTCCTCTCAGATTTTGATCATTCTGTGGATCAGTACATTGTTTTTCCAAGCAAAGAGTGTCAAGAAATGTTGACTGTTTTACTCTGGTCTTGCAAATGATTGTCAGGTCGTACATTAACAACCCCTTCTTTCAGTCAGAGCTGAAAGCTGGTAGCTTGTGGTTAGGCCAAACTGATGATTTGAAACTGAACTTAATTGGCAGGAATGCAACTAGAAATGTTGGTATGCAGATTTCTCATAATCTTTTTGTGAAGAGCATTAAACAGACAATGACATTGCCCTGTTGGCTTAGGTTATTTAGTCATTTCTGAGACAATTCTATTTGTGTCACTAAGGTCAATCAGCCCAGTGGCCATTGTGATTTCGTCATTTTGTTTGATTCAGTACATCTTCAAAGTTTTAAGTGATTGCTATTGCTTTGGTACCAGGCTAGATGCAAAGATGATTTGTTTCTCTCCTGCTGGTGACGATCATTGCATGGCAATTAAGTGGTAAGTAACATTTGTCCAACACATCAGTCCCAGCCGGAATGTTGTCTAAATCTAGTTGAATATGACTGAGACCTAATTAGAGTGGTCATTTAATGTGTGAACCTAAGTTATAATGTAATCATTGTCATTGCCCTTGCCAAATGAGTAATTATCAGTTTAAACAAATAATGTATTCTGAAATATTCTGAAAATATTTTGCTAAATTATGAACAATCTGTGTTTGCAGTTGTAGATTTTCCTTTGTCTACCACAGAGCACCTAATAAAGGATTCATCGTTTAAAACTCAGTGAAAATATCTGGCACAAACAGGTAAGGCAACCTGTTGTCCATTGTTAATGGCTGTTGAGAAGGCACTGGCGAACCACTCTTGCACTGTTGTAGTCATTCTGGTGAAGATACACCCACAATGCTTTGGGGGGCATTGGAAGATTTTGATCCAGCAACCGTGGAGAAACAGTGACATAATTCCAAGTCTGGATGGTGTGTGACTTGGACAGGAGTCTGCAGGTTGTGGTGTTGCCATGTATTACTGTTTATTGGTCCTTCTGTGTGGTAGAGACCAAAAGTTTCAAAGAAGTCTTGGTGATTTGCTGCAGTGCATCCTGTAAATGTACGCAGTGCTACATGAGTGCACCAGTGATAATGGGAGTGAACGGTTAAGGCATTAGATGAAATATGAACTCCTTTGTCCTGGATGATGCTAAGGTTCTTGAGTATTGTTGGTCCTCTAAATTTGTTACTGTGATGCCCATTTCATGTACCACAAATTTTGATACCTTTCTCTCTAACATGATATCCAGTTCAAGATTCATTCTCTGACTCTAGCATCTGCAGAGGCTCAGTTTTGTTGTCAGGCTTAGAACGGAATACAAATAGTGTCCAGGTCTTCCATATTTATTTGTTTCATAATATATTGGAATAAATGAATCTGAGATTTTCTTGGAATAACTTTTTCATTCTGAATCCCTTGCATTCCCTTTAAAGCTAATGTTTGGCCACCAAATAAATTAAAGTGAGGCTGGCAAAGCCTGGCCATTATCTATCAATCATCATTTGTCCATTCTTGCCTCCAGTAATTGGAGTACTCTGGCCAACCAATCAGAACTGGTCCCTCAAAGAACAAAAATGCTGGATTCTTTTTCCCTTAGATTTGAACTTGCTGTGATAATAAATTGGGCTTGAATTTGGCTAGGTAGTTCACAAATCCAATAAATTGTTGCATTACATTCACATCTGTTGGTCACTACATCTATGATACAACTCTCACTTTGCCAAGATACAGACAAAGTATTTTCACTGTCAGGACATGACATAAGAACTCAACTTCATCATCAAGTGCACTTCTTGTTCTTTCCTTTTTTCTTGTCACACTTTTCCTTCAGTTAGTCTGTGATGACCATCTCTTCTGGTTGGTCTAACTTGACATTTGTATCAACGCATTAAAGAACAATTTCTTGGCCTTCCAATATTTGTTTCCATTTTTATGACCTCCTTGGTCAGTGGGACCAATGGTTCCTCCATCTTGCCTATCTCTGCTCTGCAGCTGCTCAGTTGGTCACACACTCTCATCCACTTTGAGATGATGTTCGTCAGAAAGATAGGCAAGGCCTATAAAAAAATCTTTGTAACCTTTTAACTTCAACAGTTAGTTTCAGACTGAGTGGCCTTCACAACACCCGTAAATCTCTTCTGCCATTTGCAGGGTTACCAGTCAAAGCTTGAGAGTTGTGTAAACTGAGATGAGTGGATTTTGCCTCCTGTCTACTCCTGATTGTCATTCTTCCCATGGCATTGGGATCTCAGCGTCACATGTCCTCTGAGGATGAGGGTCATCCATCATATAACCGTAACTTCAAGGGCTTCATTTTTGGGTCATATCTTCAGTCATTTTGCACAGGTCTCTTAAGCTCATTGATGTGGCATGAAGTACCAGTGTCTATCTGACACTTTACATTCACTTTATACACTGATTCTGCAGTTATCATTCTAACAGTCACAAAAACATTTATCACCTTGAGACCTGCCAATGACAACCTGCTGTATGGTGTAAAACGATTCATCCGAATCATCGACTGACAACTCTCCATAAGCCATCTTTCTCTGCTGCGATTCATTCTGGTTAAATATTTGTGTACAACATAAATCAGCTTCATGCACCCAGAGAGACATTGTCCTTGTGCTGGACATGCTTCCTTTTCTTTTATAAGATGATCTCCGAAATATGTAAATTCTCAAATGCTCAGATTGTGGGATCCCTTTGGCCTACACAGTGCTATCTCTGATAAGATCATCTTTCGGTTGTCTGAACTCAGAGGATTCAGCTAGAGATGTGTTTGTGCAATCACATACTGATCAGTTGGCTCCCTTTCCCCTTAACTCTGATGTTGAATACATGATTCATAAGTAACATCAGTCTGGGGTGCAAAGTATATCTGCAAAACTTCCGAAATCTGGGTTCTCTGCTCGGCTGTGATGTTTAGGGTGCAATATGTTTTGTAACACATCTTCTCCACTACTGAATACAAGTCTGTTACTCTTAATTGCTCAGATTTTTTAAATACGGTTCAGCAGCTTGTTCAACATTTTTCCATTGAGAATAGAAAAAATTCCAATTCTGTCTCATATCTTCTTTTACATCCTTAGCCACAAGGAGTGGAAAATACACTGAATTCTGACACACCCAATACTTCTGAGTTGCAGACTATGGTTTTAGTTCTTGGTTGGTGTTTCGTTTGAGAGTACTTGACTTTCTTCTGAAAATTGGTTCAATCTCAGTGTCACACGTCTGACATCATGTTTCAAGTAATGTGTTGAATGGATACAACCAGGCAATGCGGAAGCAAATTACATTGAGGTAGCAGTCTCATGACTATGGTAAGCCACCTAGTACACATGCTTTTCTCTAGATCACATCAGTTTGGCTGAGTATTTTGAATCTTTGACAATGATACTACAGTACACTAAGTTATTGTTACTTGTATTTATGAAAATACAGTAAAATGCATATGTCACCATCATGTGGTGCCATTTTATATAAATTATTAAAAGAAATAGTTCACACATTTTTTCTTCTTCCATCCACGGCTTCTTGTTTTCTGAAGTGGCAATGGGACTCCATCTCAATACCCAGCTGCCAATGCCTCCTCTGCGGCTACCACATGACAGACGAATCACGCTGAAGCAGCCCCTGCCTCTCATCATCTCTACTGGGCCCACTAAATCTCCTACGCTGAAGGCAACATAACCTGGAGAATATCCCAATTTCCAAAGACCGGGGCCCATCTGAACTTCAGAGGACGGGGGACCATCCAAAATAATTCCTGAGGACCAAAGGATTATTGTGTTCAAACATCATTTCAGGACTTTAGCATATTATCCAGACACAATGCTGTATTAGGTGATACTATGTTATTGGAAATGCTAGCTTAGGATGAGATGGGACGTTAAACAGAGAGCCCATTCAGCTGACTGCAAAGGATACAATGACATGATTTATATAGAAATACAAATCGCAACAGGAAACCACCTGACCTAACAGTCTTTGCTGTGTTTATCCTCTACACAAACAGTAATCCTAATCTTTTTTCAATGCTTTGTTCTGATATCTCTCTATTTCCTTTCATTACTCTGTCAATTCTGTACTAGAAGGAAAAGAGCGAGGATTTTCTTTTTCTTGAGTCCTAGCCAACATTCCTCCCTCAGCCGACACCAAAACAGATATACTGATTAATTATCTCCTTTATTGGTTTTTGGACTAGTTTAGCCCAAATTGGCTGCTGCATTTGCTCATTATCGTGCTTGGATTGGAAAATGAATTAATTGGCTAGGAAGCAATTAGTGCCATCTTGAGGATGTGAGAGAAACTACATAAATGCAATTCAGTTTTATTAAAATCTTAATGCACTGGTATGCTTAATGTGCAAGGTGTCTCTTTGCAATGTAAATTTTTATACTTTATAAATATATATAAATAGTCCAACCAAAATGTGGTTAGTCTTACACCTCCAGAATTATTAATTATTTCAAACTCATTTTACCCTTTCCATAATTAATTTGTTGTTACCCCCTACTTAAGAACTGATTCATTTTGTGCTTTAATGAATAATCATTATGTTTATTAATCTTAGTGTTATTTTATTTGAAGATTAAAAATGAAGATTTGCATCCAGATTTGGTGTGACAGTATCAGTTATGAGTTAAATTCATCATGCGTGTTTAAGATGCTGAAAGTGCAAACTGGTAATGGGTTCAGCAGGGGAACAGGACGTCTGAAACCAGAGTGAAACAGGACAAGCATCTGAATCTTCTAAATCAATCTGTTTGAAGGATTGCAAAGTAACCAGAGGAAGAACTGAGATGAAGGATGAAATAGAATGGGAAATTCAATGTCGTCAGTTAAAAAAAAAAGAAGATAAATGGGAACACTGTTGCCAACAAAAGGAGGCAGGTCGAGGTGTCTCTGAGGAACTCAATTTTCTGAAACTGCTGGTCAGAAATTCAGCATCATCCCACTCTCTTCTGGGTTTCACCCAGGTGGGTTTGAAAGTCAGCTGTCTTGCATTTCACTCTCCCTTTGTTGCCAGTTTTCATCACAAGATAGGAGCAGATGATGCAATTCTATCTTGAACCTCTCATGAAGAATAAAAGGAGCAGCGACATCCATAACAACACAACTGTGAGCAGCAGGAGGTGCACCAGTAACAGTTGCCTTCTTCTCAACCTCGTGCAGCTACACAGGGCAGAGAAAGATCTACCTCCAACTGGCAAAGAATCAGGTCTCCAGGTACATGTCAACAGCCATACCCCAAGAGACACAGATTTACATGATGAATCATTACTGACATCTGTAGTTTCCTGGAACTACTTTTCCAGTGGACCAGCTGAGCATTTATTGTCAGTACTTCTCTCTATGTGAGCTTCTACGTCTCTTGATTTGGTGTGTGTCCTTTTCTCCTCCTCGCAAAGAAAGCACAGAATTATGAATTTTGGACTTGGCTTGTATGGTTCATCGGGAATGACAACAGTTATGGAAGATGACAGTGGGGCGTGAATACAAAAAGAAATTAGGATATGAGAGTGAAAGACTGGTTGTTCAGACTAGGATGTGATTTGGAGAACACAGTGGCATAGAGGAATTTAGTTCCTGGGACATGAGTCACACAATGTTGACATGCTGATGTCGTAGGCGATTAAGAAGGCAAGTGGAATATTGTTATTTATTGCAAGGGGATTTGATTTGATTTAATTTATTGTTGTCACATGTACTGAAATACAGTGAAAAGTATTGTTTTGTGTAATCTACAGGCAGATCATACCATGCAAAGTGCATCAGGTAGCAGAGCAAGGTGCAGGATACAGTGTTATAGCCTCAGAGAAAGCGCAGAGAGAGAGATCAACACTAACATTTGAGAGGTCCATTCAAAAGTCTGATTACAGTGGGGAAAGAAGCTGTTCTTGACTCTTTTATTAGTTATGAGTTATGAGCTATCAGGGAAAAGTCATGTCACCATAGTTCCTCAGATTCCCCAACAAGACCTACAGGTAATAGTGAGAGATGCAGGAGACAATTGTTCCAGGTCTGCTCTCCATTCTTGTAACTCAGTAGGATTAACAATCCATGTGCAGTTCTGTCACTCTGGCTCCTGCCAGGCCCCCGCAATTTGGAATTCCTTCCTTTAGCAGACCTGGCGTGCAATCTGCCCATCTTCTCTGGTTGGGAAATGCTTCAGTTCAAGGGTTGCAGTAAAGTCCACTTCTTTGTCATTTTGTATTTCCTACCTACTACTGATCGTGTTGTTTTGTCAGAGACTCAGAATTGAAAATCTTACCCACAAAGAGGGCAATAAAGATTGGATGAAGAGAACAAAAAAGGAGTAGAAATGAAAAGTATTTTTAGGATGTATATTTTTAATTATTTTACTCAACCTGTTCAGGTGTACTGAGGCACACCTCTGGGGCAAGTTGGACTTGAGCTTGTACCTTCCAGCTCAGAGACAGGGACTCTACCACTGCGCTCAAGGCCCAACTATAACTTTTCAGATACTTCAACCAACCTGTTCAGGCATGGTATGACCAACCTGTAGCCCAGGTGAGACTTGAACCCAGGCCATCTGGCCTAGAGGTAGGGACAAAATCACTTTGCCATAACACCTCAAATGTAAACTTTTAAGTTTTTACATTTGAGATCTACAGCAATTACTCATTTTAGAGATGAGTCTTCACACTTTTAATTGCTCATGGCCTGCATCACATAGGTTAATTGGGTGTAATTAACAGTTAATGCATCATGAAAAGGATAATTATTCATGTAGATATTCCCAAATATCTGTCATGGTTTATTTTGCAGTTCTTGCACTGAGGCTTATTCTGTAGTTACTGAGCAAGTGCAGCAATGTCATAAAATTCCAATGGTTATTATTTAATCACACATATGCTACTCCCCTGAAGTTGAACCATTATGCATAAGTAACAGCAATTCCCATTAGGTGCACAGTTATTTTAATAATTTCCAGTCATAATATTAAAAAAAACTAAATTGGCAAGATGCTTGATGGAATGTCAGCTTTCAAGAGGAATTTTTGGAATGGTTCGTGGTTAAAAGCACTGAAATTGATGGTGTGCCAGAAAGCGAGGGTTAACTTCCATAGCTAACTATAACTAGTTTGTTATGATGCCTGGAACACCTTTTGTGGAAGGCAGATTGCCAATTTAACTGTGTTAATACCATATTAACAAGAATTATCAACTTGAACTCCAGAACCAACAAGTAAGAGTAATTGTGATACTGAAGGAATTATGGGTAAAAAGCCATTGCAATCTCATGTCTTTTTCCAGGCTATGAGAAAAGGCACTTGCTCAGAGTATTTGTGTTGACAGTTTGCTTTTACTAAGTTGAAGGAGGTTCCCATTACTTTGGAGGTACCTTTCCGACTTTTGATGTCACATCCCCTGTATTATCCATAGTGTCCAGGGATGTGCCGGCTATGTGGATCAACCATGGGAGATGCAGAATTACAGGGATAGGGTAGGGGAGTGTGTCTGGGTGGGATGCTCTTTGGAAGGATGTAGACTCGATGGACTGGATGGCCTGCTTCCACACTGTAGTGATTCTATGAATATTCTGTGAATATTGGATATTTGCACACCTGATTTCCTCTTTGCAACTGACATACAGAAGATCAGCCTGGGTGCTACTTTACTTTGAATGTCAGATGAACAGCAGCAAGGATACCAGTGGAACCAGTAGCTGTTGCTATCGATCTACTGTTCCACAAGAGAGAGGGTCTGAACAAAGTAATTCAGCTCACATCACAGTGTACGCTGGCAGAGGATCAGCTGGTTTCATCATGTATAAAACTCAGTACCTCATGAGGCTTGGCATGCCTGCCAGGTGGTCACAGACATTTGCAGCCAACTGAAGGAAAACATGTTGCCAAATGGACCTGGTAAGCAAGCTTTGCCAGTGCCTGCCAACGTGATTATTATCCTCAATTATTTTATGTCAGGCTCATCCTCAGTCATCAAAGAAAATATTTACAGATTATCACAGTCAGTCATTGCACATGGATGCTGCAAACGGATATTAACTGTCCAAAATAGTGCACAGATAGAGGTTTATGAGCTTATAAATGTGCGCAGTCTGAAACTGATTTTTAGGCCAGGAGGTACTTGCTTGTGTGATGATCCACATGTTGGCCCATCAGCCTGTATTTTCTGCTGTGCAATTTGCCTTTAAGATCAGAATGGCCAAGGAATATTCTGAAGGAGGATTAATTGTATTCCTGATTGTGACATCACTGAATTTCAGTAAATGCTATGTGACTTGAAGCCACATAGGGCTGAACAGCTCAGGAGCTAAGGATAAATAGAAAGCCAATTGCAATTGATGTTAACCCATTCTGTGTTTTCTGTTTAAAAGTTCGGCGCAGAGTCAGAATTTGTGCAAAAAAGAAACAAGCAAGGTTCTCTCTGAATGGAACAGTTTTCCGTTTGACAATCTCGGTGGTATAGCATATATCTAAGAATAGAATGTAAGAATGCACATATTAAATGAGATCTATTATACAGTTGGAAAGAGCAGACAACTGAAGACAGGGAGAGCAATGACCATATAAGAACCATTGTTGTTTTTGTGATCCCATCTAAAAGAGTTTACAAGGGAGTCTCTGGTGATTCTGCGCAATCAAGACTGTTGTGACCCGAGTCAAAGAGGCTGAACAGATATTCACCTTTTTCATGTTAATGGGGGGACAGTGACTGGAACGTGGCTACAACTGAATATGACTCGAAGGCTAAAATGTTGGAGTGGGAGGTGCAAGCATCTGCAGAGGAGGGTCTGATTTGAAAACCATGCCAGATTTCATTTTCTCACATGTTCATATGGGAAGAAATGAGAATGCTAATAACTATATGAAGTACAGTTTTCTTATCAGCTATTTGAAGGAAAATTTGCCCTTTTTATTCAACATATCTTTCATTTGTTAGGTAATTTTTGAATTATGTGAATTTTAGTTGATTTATGTTTTAAAAATAAAATCTTATTCACCAATTCTTTTTCCATTGACTTCATGGAGATTATTTTCTATTCAAAAGTAAACATCTGCTTGGAAATATGATTGAAGAACGGTTCCGTGTCTATCCTTCACCTGGTTGTTTGGAATATAACAGCAAAAGGTAGTTGCATAAAGCTGAAGGATGGAAGCTATAAAAAGAAATTGAGAGTGAAATTACATTTCTAGTAATTATTGTGGAAAGTGACAGAAAGCATGCGTAAATTGGTGACAAATAATTACCTTCAATGCTCTTGGAGTCTGAACCACATATCCAATGAAAGAATGAAGTAGATATGTAAACATGCGATGTGTTCCGACCAAAGAGAAAGCATGACAGGGGACCTGGTGTTGTACCTTCCCAAAGAAGAAATGTAAGAATACATTGTGAATGAGATGGCCATCATTTGGATCATCCTGATGTGGAGATGCTGGTGTTGGACTGGGGTGGACAATGTCAGAAGTTACACATCACCAAGTTACAGTCCAACAGGTTTATGTGAAATCACAAGCTGTTGTAGCTTTGCTCCTTCGTCAGGAAGGAGTTCACCTGATGAAAGAGCAGTGCTCTGAAAGCTTGTGATTTCAGATAAACCTGTTGGACTACAACCTAATTTAGATGGTGACGTATATTTGGATTTATCAGAGGTCTCGACTAACATTTAGAAGAAACATGATCTGTTAAGTGGCCATAATGCTTGGTAAAATTTGGATAGTTTTGGGGGAAAAAAAGCATTTCTGGAAGAACTACTTACCACATCTACCCAATGTGCCGTTGCACCTGATGATAACCTGATTCTACACCCTTGCTGTACCAGGAAGAAATTGCCACTGCCTGGATATCTCAGAATAGACCAGCATCCTTGGTGCCTGCTCTATCTTTAAAAGGCTTTCATGCACCTGCACAAACACATAGTTGCCCTGCATGGTTCACAATATTTGCACTGGGTAGAAGCTGGCACGACTGCTTGCTGTCTGGAGATCCTGGTGGTTGGGGTATTGTAGAGTAGGAGGTGTCTTCTTCAGCAGGACCATCAGTGAAGGCCACACCATCAGACCTTAGCAGCTTGGGGTGAGGTTGCCACCCAGCTCATGCTCGGTCGGCCAGTGTAATGGCCACTATCTTCACTCTGCTGCCTGACACTCACTCCACCTCTGCTACTGCACCCAATTCCCAACATGGCATATGCTGTATTCCTCTCATTATTACTTGCAACATCTTCCAACACTTGCACTCACCCACCCCAATCCCCTTCACTCCTAATCCTGTGCCATCTCTGCACTGTCTACTCACTCCCTCGGAAAACCTTATCATCTTTCCCCATGTGCACCAGCGTGAGCAAACGTGCCAGCCACTTCCATCTCACATTCTCTCACTCAAGGAGAAAAATGCCCACAATAGGTCAGGAAGAGCCAAGGTGGGTGGTGTGCTGCCAGCCATTGGGCTCTTCACTGTTAATGCGAAAAAGATCCAGACCCTGACTGCCCTGAGTAGTTGACTGACTGTGTCCAATCCCCTAGACTGGCATTGGAGGCTGCCCTTGATGCACTGTGCTGGAAATCCCTGAATGAAATTTGTGTCCCTGGACAAGACTGAGGACATCTGAAAACTACGACAAGTTTCCGAAATTTGTGTCTGTGCTAAATGACAAGGTAATACAGAAGTACGGTGAGCCTGGTAGCTGTGGCACAGCTCTGGGGTCACACTGTAACAGGGTAGGGCAGGACAAGAGAAAGCAGGGATGCACTGAACATTCAGGTATGCTCAAGGGATGCAGCCTGGTCCAATCCATGAGCTGGGTGCCTGTTCATGTGAGTAAAGTGTCCTTGCAGCAGCATTACAATGACTGCTCCTACTGCTCCCCTATGTCCATCTTTAAAAGTGCAGAAGTTGACTGTAAGTGGATTGGAGATATACTACGATGATGCAGGGAGTCTGGCACATGTCGGATGCGAATGCCTGTTGATGGGGGAAGAGGGAAGTGCTTTTAGCTGTTACCCATAGTATGCCCTGAGATAGTGGTCCTGGATGTCCACGATGAGGTACAAGAGGAGAAATCAGCAAGTTGCAACCAGGTGCCCAGGCTGTCTTTCACGTTGGGAATTATTGACATCTAGTATTCTCACAGCGAGCAGTAGGATAGGAAGTTACAATTAATAAGGCAAAATGTAGTTAATGAGGCTACTAATAACCAATAATCCGCCTTAATAGACATCTCACTGCTACCCAGTGAAACTCTCATCTCGATGCCCAGAACTCTGTTTGAAAGTGCAATGAGTTGCTCTTGGTGTCAATGGAACTCCCCACTTGATTCTCCTGATTTCACACCTTAGCTCATGTCATTCAAGGCCTTATAAGATTCAGTCCTATAAGTTTCTTACACATGATTAGTAAGAATTGATTACAATCTTTAGTAACCACTCCCTGAAATGTTTGTGTTATGTAGTGTTAGCCCCATGAGCTGGATAATGGTAACATGAATGATTATGCCACATAGCTATTGATTCCAAGTACTCAAAGAGCACTTGGGTGACATGTATTCCAGAGTGGTTTATCGAATTGGATTGTGATAAATTATCAAGTGTTGGAAAATGTACTGGCAAATTTTAATACAACTTGAATATTCAGGATGATGGCGAAGAAGTGAGATTGATAGGCTGGCAAAAAGGGGAATGGGGAATGGAGAACGAGACAGTGCAGTGGAAGTACTGTTCCATCAGAAAATTGTCAACTGTCCAGAGGAGAGTCCTAACAGAGATAGGAGTGCATGCTGAGGCCAGAGCTTGAAAAGTTTAGAAAGTGAGATTCAGGCTATAGATAGTCTCAGCTCAGGAGTAGAAACATAAGTTCTCATAATCATGAGATGTTGGTAGTTGCCAATAAAGTCAATAAACTGAAAAGAGGAGTAATGCAAAGGAAGTCTGATCGATAATGTGCAAGTGAATTTAAAGGGCAGACTGGAGTTTTTCCAGGATAAAGCATACCTCAGGATATAATTGAATATTGCCATTTTGTTCAAGTATCCCTCCCTTATTAGTTTGTACTACTTTCAGTACTTTAGACTCAGAAATGTTCAGCCCTGAAGGAGGCTGTTCAGCCCTTCTTCTTTGTACCAGTCAACAAAGATTGATTACATCAAACCTATTTTCCATATTTTGACCCATAGCCTTGGAGGAAGATCTGGCAATGCAAATGAGTATCTAAATACTGATTAAATGTTACAACAGTATTGATTGATGGCAACATCCGTCAATTTACTGATGACCGAGAGTAGAATGATGAACTGTTATTTGGTCAGGATGGATTTGTCATGCTTTTTGTACACAGGACATACCTGGGCAACTTTTCAAACTGTCAGCGAGATGTGAGTGTTGTAGCTGTACTCAAACAGCTAAGCTAGGGGCGCAGCAAGTTCTGGAGCACAACATCTTCAGTAATGTTGCCAGAAAGTTGTAAGATCCTGCAGCTTTTTCAGTATCCAGTGCCTCCAACCATTTATAGATATCACATAGAGTGAATAGAATTGTCTGAAGGGCTGGCATCTTTGATGCTGGTGATCTGTAGAGGAGGACAAGATGGATTGTCTACTTGGCGCTTCTGGCTAAAGATTATTCCAAGTACTTCAGCTTTATTTTATTGTAGTGATTTGATGGGGTTCCCTGTTATTAAGGTAAGGGATATTTATGGAGTCTGTTGCTTGTTGTCTACTTGCCCTCTCCCATCCACGACTGGATGAGCAGAACTTCAGAGCTTAGGACTGGGCTGTTGGTTGTTGACAGAGCTAAGTGATTCTATCACTTGCTGCATAAACTGTTTGCCATGCAAGTCATCCTGTTTTGTAGCTTCACCAGGTTGACTCCCCATTTCCAGGTGTGCCTGGTGTTGCTCTCTCCTGCGCTCTTCATTGAATCAAGATTAATCCCCTGGCCTCTTGGGCCATGAAATTGATTGCGCCTGAGTAAAATTCTGCTGCTGCTGGTGGCCCACGGGATTTCATGAATGCCCAGTCTTGAGCTGCTGAAGCTGTTAAACTCGATCCCCTTGAGCACTGTGATAGTACCAAACAACATGGTCGAAAGTGTTACAGAGATAGTAGGAACTGCTGATGCTGGAGAATCTGAGATAACAAGCTGTAGAGCTGGATGAACACAGCAAGCCAAGCGGCATCAGAGGAGCAGGAAAGCCGACGTTTCGGGTCGAGACCCTTCTTTAGAAAAGAAGGTCAGCTTTCCTGCTCCTCTGATGCTGCTTGGCCAGCTGTGTTCATTCAGCTCTACACCTTGTTATCTATGGTAGAAAGTGTCCTCAGTTTGAAGATGAGACTTTGTCTCCACAAGGACTGCGAGGTGGTCACTTTTACTAGTAATGTAAGGGACCAAAGCATCTGTGGTTGGCACGTTGATGAGGTTGAGTTCAAGTCTGGTCTTCAATCTTGTTGGTTCCCTCACCGCAAGCTACAGATTCATTCTAGCTGCTATGCCCTTTATCCTGCGTGCATATCCTATGACCCAACTGGCTTATTCAGTAGTAGTACTGCTGAGCCACTCTTAGTGACAGACACCCACCCAGAGAACATATGCACCCTTGTCAACAGTAGTCTTTCCTTCAAATTGTGTTCAGCACAGAGGAGAACTGATTCATCAGCTGAGTAGGTCGATGTATGTTGTATATATCAATCAGCAAGAGATTTTGTACCAACGTTTGACCTGATGCACAGGAGTTTATGGAGTTCAGAGTCAATGTTGAGGATTCCCAAGGCAACTCCCTCAAGAGTGTATATCATTATGCCACTACCCCTTCTGGATTTGTCCTGCCAGTCATACGCAGGCTTGGTGATGGTGTTATCCGCTTGTTATAGGTAAGATATGATTCCATGAGTCGGACACTGTCAGGCTACTGCTTGACGAGTCTGTGAAACAGCTCACCCAACTTTGGCACATGTTCCCTTGGTGAGGATGACTTTGCAGTGTCAACAGGGCTGGGTTTGCCCTTGCTGATACTATATTTTCTGTCTGGTTTCATTTCTTTTTTTTAATGCTTTCTTGCAAGTTTAGAGGCTTTGTAGAACAGGCTTACTTATAAAATAGTAAAGGTTACTATCCTGCTATTTTGTCATACACTGAATGCCCTCCACCATTTCATTTACGGGATGAGGACATCTCTGGCTTGGCCAGCATTTGTTGCCCATCCCAGGGGGCAGTTAAGAGTCAACCACATTATTGCGGATCTGGAGTCACATAAAAGCCAGACCAGGTAAGGATGATGGTTTTCCTTCCCTAAAGTAAACCAGGCAGGCTTTTTACAGCAATTGTTCCATTTGACTTGTGATTCCAGATTTTTATTGCATTCAGTTTTATTGGATTCAAACCCTTTTCTCAAAATATTAGAAACACCAAAAAAAAAACAGAAATCGCTGGAGATTCTCAGCACGTCTGGGAGCATCTATGGACAGAAAACAGAGTTCACGTTTTGAGTCAAATGACACTTCTTAAAAACTTTTGAAAAGGGTTACTGGACTCAAAATATTAACTCCCTATTTTTTCTTCACTGATGCTACCAGTCCCTTTGTGTTTCCCCAGAAATTTCTGTTTTGTGTGTTTCAGATCTCCAGCACCTGCAGTTCTTTGTTTAATTCCTCAGAACATTATCTGGATCTCTGGATTACTAGTCAGCAACAACGCCATCACGCAATCACCTCCTCAACAGTGAGATAACTTGACTCCTGTTTTGTTTCAGGAGATTCAATTTGGTCTTACTGGGACAGCTGTTAGGGGGAGGCAATGGCCTAGTGGTATTATCACTGGACTATTAATCCAGAGACTCAGATAACGTTCTGGGGATCCAGGATCAAATCCTGCTGTTCTACATGGTGAAATTTGAATTTAATAAATATCTGGAGTTAACAGTCTAATGATGAGCACAAATCCCTTGTCAATTGTTGGAAAAACCCATCTAGTTCACTAATGTATTTTAGGGAAGGAAACTGCCATCTTTACCTTGTCTGGCCTCCATGTGATTCTGGACCCACAGCAATGTGGTTGACTCTTAACTGCCCTCTGGGCAATTAGGGATGGGCAATAAATGCTGCCTAGCCAGTGACGCCCTCATCCCGTGAATAAATAAAGGAAAAGGTTAACCGCTCATGCAAAGGACTGTACTGGTGATTGTGCAGGTTTCTGTCAACATGCATTGATTTGTCAACCTGATTATTTATTCATCAAACGCAGGACTCTCTCTCTCTTACAGGCAGAAATACTCCCATTGAATGAAGACTGGTATCTAATCACCCAACAACTGGTTATGGTGTAATACCTTTGCAGATTGGATATTGCAGGTTCCTGTCCCTGAAACACAACAATTGAAGTACATGCAAATTGACAGGGACGCTATCACTTTATCACTAAATTCACAATAGGTGATCTATGGAAGCCTATCATCTAGAGAATTTAGTAGGTTTTGAAGGTTCAATGATGAGTAGAAATTGCATTTCTTTCTGTGGGACGTGATCACTATCAGGTAACTGTTGCATTGCTTCAGTTTATGTACAGACACTCCTGTGGGTATATATTAAAGCAAAAGGAAAGTACCAGAAGGCAACCCTTTACAATTTGGTGCAATCTCATAATCTCATCACATCACAGACAGTTGTTTTATTTTATTGACTTGTATTTATATCAAACCTTATACAGCATAAAGCATCCCACAACACTGAGCAGAATGACAGAAAGAATTGTATAACATGTCAAAGGGGTGACCAACAGCCTCAGAATTTTCAGGATCTTCTCAAATTTGAGGCCCATTTCTTGTGTTCTTGATTGTCTCCTGCTGGGAATTGTTGCTCCTGTAATTTTGTGTTTCCATCTATGTGCACAGGTGGCATGTCTTTGCGCACTTTCTGATGGCCTTTCGTAACAGGATCAGCAGCAACTCTCATGACTAATGTCTAATAATTACTAACTTATTTCTGGTAAATGTTATGGGATATTTTACCATGTTTAACGTATGACATAAATACTTCTATTGACTAAAAAAAAAATGTTGTAATGCATCAGCCTGCAATCTGACAAGATTTCAAGGTGTCACTGAACATTAAGATTTTTTGAGATAGTAGGAACTGCAGATGCTGGAGAATCTGAGATAACAAGGTGTAGAGCTGGATGAATACAGCAGGCCAAGCAGCATCACAGGAGCAGGTAGGCTGACGTTTCGGGCCTCGACCCTTCATCAGAAATGGGGGAGGGGAAGGGGGTTCTGAAATAAATAGGGAGAGAGGGGGAGGCGGATAGAAAATGAAATAATAAATGAAGAGTCTCGGCCCGAAACGTCAGCCTTCCTGCTCCTATGATGCTGCTTGGCCTGCTGTGCTCATCCAGCTCTACACCATGTTATTAAGATTTTTTGAGTTTGTTTTTCCTTGTTGGTTTAATATACATGTCCTTATTTTTACAGCTGCAGTAGCACCTGACTGGCTTGGATGTCAAAGTGTCATGAAATTTAATGCCTAAGAGTGAGGCACCCTGATTTGAGATACACCAAAGTTAGAAGTAGCATTCTGTTCTCACATCAGGGGACTACCAGAGATAGTAAGAACTGCCGATGCTGGAGTCTGAGGTAACACAGTATGGAGCTGGAGGAACACAGCAGGCCAGGCAGCATCCGAGGAGCAGGTAATGCTGATGGTTCGGCTCGGGACCCTTCTTCAGAAAGGGTCTGAAGAAGGGTCCCCTGGCCCAAAATGTCAGCTTTCCTGCTCCTTGGATGCTGCCTGGCCTGCTGTGTTCCTCCAGCTCCACACTGTGTTATAGGAGACTACCAGAGTTGTGATGTATAGATTATAAATGTAAACATAAATATTTTCTCATGAAAACAAGTTTGAGGAAATGAGGACTGATTACCTCTGAATTAGTTGCCTCAATGTTGAAAATTGAATTGATTTGAATTGGATTAGCTCTATTGTCGCATGCACCCAAATGAGAACAGTGAAAAGTTTGTAATGTCACCTCTTTGGCGCCATCTTAAGTACATGGGAACCTAGGTACAGATACTTCAGTATATGGTACAGACTTGAAGCAATGACAAATAAAAATTCAGCATCAGAATAAAGAAGTTTTCTTTTTAAAAAATATTCAAAAACAGCTATTTATCAGTCTTGAAACATATTGATTGTGATCCGTTGCTCCTCGTTGTTAATTCTTTGACTCTTCAGCTCGTTGCACATCATACTTTCATGAATGAACTTGTTTTACACTCTTTGCAAAATAGCTTTATGCAGAAACTCTGTCAACCTTCTATCTCTGTCCATCCGCATTCCTTCACCAACCAATAAGGTTCTTGTATTTTCCCTCTGCTCTCTGCTGTTTAAGAAACATGCTGCACATTTGTAGGATTTAAATAATTGTTTTATTTGTCTTAAACTAATTAAGTGTCTTCAGTGGAGATGCTAGGTCAACCTTTATGTAATTCTTTTCAAATCTATCTTTGTGGAAGACTTGAATTGATTCATAATTGGAAGTTTGAAATTATTCAGCTATGTTAAAAGACTTATTTTGAATACATCACTGTTATTATACTCCCAGTTAACTGTCTCAACTCTTTATTTCATTGCTGCACCATTTCATCTCACTCCATCTTCCTTTCATCCTGTGCCCATATTTCCATACCAAAGATCTCACAGGAAATGAGTTTTTTTTTTGTTTGCCCCTTAAGAAAGGCGTTCTATGCAAAATGCTTATAATATTTTATAGACACTATGTAAAATCTGATGCAATTCTCATATATGGTACATGTCTGTTAGAGGAAATAAGGAAAGAAATTTATGGACCACTCACTGTTGTCATTAAAAATCATTGGGCACTGGTGCGGTTCCAGGAAAATGAAACATGCAGACACAGAATTTTTTTTTAACAAGAGCAACAAATCAAACTTAAGCAAAGTATAGGTGCAGCAGCAGCAACAAATCTAAAAATAAATAATGGAAACTTGTCATTTTGTCTTGCTGTTATTACTTTGTTGATATTTATAACAAAATAAAACACAATTTCCCAAAACAAACCAGTTTCTTCTTTGAAATGAAATCCCTTTCTGCCCTCCGTGTCATGAGTGGCCAAATTAGCCACAAGATTAACAATCACCCATTTACCTCAGGGCCATTCATTGAAGATGAAGGTTGAAATTGTGTTCTGAGGATATGATTATGTTCTGAGCTCTGCCTCACTGTCAAGACATCTGGCTGGGTAATCTTCATAGAGGTGGCCAAATAAGAGGCTCCTTGCTCCATTGCCAATTAAAGATGGTTGGTGGTGTCCTCAATCTGTGTCCGACTACCAGCCGCCAAGATGATGGGCCATGGCTAGAGATTTGTGCTGCCATTGTTAGAAGGGGATCATGACGGTACCTCTAATGATGGCTTTGCCTTGAAAAGGTTTGGCATTTGGTTTTTAGAAACGCATTCTGTACAGATTGGTCACAGCTGCCATAATACCTCTGCAGCTCCTCTGCGGAATAACCAGAGACCTAAGCGGTGGTGCACTGGTGCTTATTGGCTCTGGTGGAGATGTTTGAAACAGGAGGTCTTGTGGGCCCTCCAGTAGCAGCAAATTACCTCAGCACTCTGACGGACTTGGACATCAGTAGGTAGCCCTTCTACTGCCAGGAACATTCTAGTGTCATGCCTTGGCAGAATTCTCAGTCAGTCCAAAATACCAAGTTAACTTTACAGATTGGCTACTGAGTGCTGCAGATAGGTACTGCCTATTGGGAATGACATTTTGGAGACAAGAATGAGTTGGCCCAGTGATCTGGTGTCAACTTTTGTGAAATTCCTCCAGCCTTGAAACTATTCCCAAATGACTGGGAAGATTCTGTCGAATTCATGTGTCATTTTGTTATAAATTAAGATAGTTAGACGGTAACAGGAAGATGCAAGATACCAATAACACTCAACAACAACAAAAATGCCATGTTCACAAGAATTTATGTACTTTGTTGTAAAATTGTAAAAAATTGTTCAAAATGTATTTCTTACGTAGCACAGTGAAACTGTGAGTGACAGATTTTGTAGAGATCCGGAGAAATATTTACTCATTCATGGCTGGCCTCATATTTTCTGCTGTCAAATGGGGTCCTATCATCAAATTCAGACACAGCTATAACAATGATAAGTTGCTGCATCTTGAGCAAACCAGATCGTGAGAAAGAGACTTTAAGCATTTGAGTGATAGACACAATAATAGATAGATTTAGTGCATAGAATCAGTTGATGAATTGCTACTCATACGCATGGCAAGTCTTTCATGATTAATTAATGTTTTTAGTCTGATTAAGTAGAGGATGATTTGTGATGTCATTGCAAACTGTAGATCAAAAGACCTGCAGTGTTAAGGAGATGTTTCGAGAGGATTTGCATTGGGATCAGTGTTTTGAGCGATGTTGTTGAAAATCTGCAGGAATGATTCTTGATTGAGAATTCAAATGTAACTGGTCAAATTTGTAGGAAGCAATAAATATCGAGAGCAGTGCAGAGATGATGTACTTCAAAAACGTATCAATGAAATAGATAAATTATGCAACTGGGCAGAGAAATTGCAAATTGAATTTGACAGTGGAAACTGTGAATTATTACATATTGAGTAGAAAATGTTTGATATGGGGGCAGAGAATGAGTAAACCAAATTAGCACAGAGAGACTCATAAAGGGATGTGGAGTTGTGGTCAACTCACCACTTTTGGTGCTGTATGTCATGGCAAATCAATGAAAAATGCTTAGTCACAAGAGTAAAGTTCAAACCTACAGAGCTAATGAGAATATTTTATAATGCACTAAGCAGGTATCACATGAAATATAATGTTCTCTTTTGGCTCCGACATCACAAAAGGGTTTGTGCGCACTAAAGATGATAATAGAGAAAATAATACTTGTAAATGTGCAGTATAAGAGTTGCAAGAAGAAATTCAAGTTGTCTTGTTAGTTCCAGACTTAACCTCTGAACATAGCTTTGCACAACCAACCAAATGGCATGGGTATATTACCTTTTGTTATTTCTTCAAAATATCCAACTAACTAGGCAAACTTTTCTGTGCTGAAAGCTGTTAGATATTCAGAATAGAATAGAAAATAGGAGTAGGAGTAGGCCATTCAGCTCTTCGAGTCTGCTCTACCATTCAATATGATCATAGCTGATTATCCAACTCAGTACCCAGTTAGATGAGGTGATAGAGCTAAAATATTAGTGACTTTCAAAGTACAGTTTGATGCTAGAATTGAGAGTTTTGGATAAAAGATGACCTGCAATGAACTGAATACATTTTTATTCTATTTTTGAGAATTATTATGTTCTTAGAAATCACAACTTTCTTAATTATTCATGGAGTTTATGAATTAATGGAATATTGGTGTGATGTACAGGGGATTTGTAGGTTTGAAAAAATGACTTTAAAAGCAAGTTTGTTTCTTTTTCTGTTTTTAAAAATGTCATGTTGGAGTTCAGTTGGAGGATATGTTCAGAAATAATACGGACAGGAAATGAAATGTTTTCATCCAGTTTTGGTATCCTTATCTGAGGAAAGATGTACTGGCATTGGAGACAGTCCAGAGAAGGTTCAGTAGATTGATCCTGGGTCTGGAGAGATTTTCTGATGAGAAAATGGGAAAAGGTAGGAACAGAAGCAAGTATGCCCTGCTTCTGTTCCTGTGTCTTCTAATCCTATGGAGTAACTTCTGAACAGTATTGGAGTTGAACAGGGCATAAATATACCTTAACTCAGTCTCTGTCTCCACAGATATTGAGAGACCCTTTGAATATTTCAACCATTTTCAGTTCTTATTTATTTTAGTTCTTGAATATATACATTTGTACAAAGAGTTGTAACAATGAGGTTATTCTGCTCGATTTTGAACATAACTCCAATGTATGAAATTTATACTGTAGCTTCCAGTGTATCTAAACCAATTGCAGAATTGAGTTAACCATTTGAAACACTAACTCTGTTTTCTCCCATAGAGTCTGCCAGACCTGCTGACTTCCTCCAGCAATTTTTGTTTTTGTTTTGGGTTTCATCTATACATGTTTTTTTTTTCAGTTCTGATTGACCTGAAACATAAAGAATTGTTTTTCCTTTCCTTTCAACAGGAGCTACCTAACCTGCTGCATATTTCCAGAATCTATTGTATTTTGCTTTGGCAGCTACAATCCCTCAGGCATAGAACCATTCCAAAAAATTCTTCTGTCCTCTCTCTAAAGCTTTGACATCCTTCCTAAAGTGTGATGCCAGAATTACAGACAGTATTTTATCTGGAACTGAACTAATGTTTTCTATAGTTTTTAGAATAGCTTCCTGGGTTTTGTTCAGTTTCCATTTATATTGTCTAGAATCCCATATGCTTTGCTTACTGCTTTATTACTTAGCCCTTCCACTTTCAAAGATTTGAGCATAAACACCTGCAGTCCATGTAACCATATTAATGTTAGACTGTTTAAATTATATCACATCCCATTTTTTTCGAGGCAAATTGTAGCACCTCGCAATTTGTCCCCCCATATTCCACCAGCCCATCTATGTTTTCTTGCAAGTCTATTAAAATATTCCTTACTGTTGATGACGTTTCTATGTTTTGTGCTATCTGCAAATTTCAGAAGATTTTCTGTATCCCCAAATGATGTTCAGTTGTGAATTATATTAAGAAATATCGTATCTCTGGTATCCAGCCTTGGGAAATGCCATGGTGTTCCCAATGTGAAAATCTGACATTTACCACAAATAATTTCAAAAATGACCAATTGATAGAAAGCATCAATGCTGCTACTAACTAACCCTTTCATTCCATAATCTTAACTATTGGGGTGAGTCTAATGTATGGCATTGTAATGAAACTTCTTTTGAAAATCCATGTACATATCATCAACTACACCATACTTCTCCACCCACTATTATCTCAACAAAAATCTCAATGAAGTCCATGTAAATGCATTTTTTTGGTTTAAGTATATAGTATCCCATAATTAGGAATGCAATTGAAGAAAAGGCATGAAGTACAAATTGATTGTCACTGCTGACAGCTAGTGGTATTTACCATGTGTGCCAACATGTGGCTGAGGGCACCGGTGTTTGAGGTAGATCACAGCCATCAATTATTCTTTGTCTGTACTGTGTCTTAGGTCTATATAGCTGTCAGAGGTAGGTGATAGACCACTGGTGAGTGAATAGAATAGGTACTTTTCATAGTTAAAAAGATAGGTTATTGCATCAAAGCAACAGCTGGAGTTTACTCTACTGGTCAGGCATAATTATGAAGAGCTCTTGAGATCTGTGCAGAATACATGTATTTACTGTGAAGGGTGGTATATAACTTTTCTTAACACAGTGTGTGATACCATTAGCTTGGGTAGAGCTAATGTAACTTCTGCATTAACTCTTTCAGAACCATAATCTTATACACAGAATACCTTATGTACTGTACAACGTTAATTAGATTCCGTTGAGTCAGTGATATCAGACAGCAATTTGTATTTTTTTAAATCTAAAATTGTTGACTATTCCAATTTTAAATGAGCAACTGTACCACATAGTATTATCTATCAGATACTTTGCTGATTTAATTTCCCTTCTCTTCAGTTTTTTTTTGCCTTATTGCCCCCATTCCCTTGAAGTCGTTCAAAGTTGTCTTGCATTCAAGTGTCTATTGTCTCTGCTTGACAGGAGCGCAACCAGATTATTTGATCTAAAGTGTTTGATGGGGGGAGTCACAATCAGATATGATTCTCTAATCAGCCAATTTCCACAGAGGTACAGTTCCAACTGAGTTTTAGTGTCATGGACAACAGAGGCAGAATAACTCTCCAAGCTCTGAGGTACAAGGCCAATTAGTGAGCCTTCGCTTCCCACTTTGTTCTAATTGGCACAGGCTAGTGACAGAAGTTGGAATTTTCAGGATCTGTAACAGTACCTTCATCAGAGATGTCAGGTGGACATTTAGATCTTAAAAAAAATGAACCTATTTTTAGGATTCCAAATGTATAATTGCTATAGTTATATCAGATGTGATGGTCTTGATTGTCCAAATTACTTTGCCTGATTAAATTAGAACTTTGTGCATAATGTTTGATAAGAAGGTTGATTGGAGCTAATTATAAATATGATTGCTCCTCAAGTAACTGAGAACAAAGTGTAGTTTCTGAAAATCATCCCTGGTGCTGCTGATAATTTGAATAAAACACTGGCCACAGATTAAGTAAAGTTGTTGGTACAATGCGATTTACATCAACTGTTTGTTCATTATTAAATATTGTGGGCAGGTATGCAAACAGGATCTGAATAAATCTTTGAATATACACAATAAACAAAACAATAAACATGTCACAACTTGTAATCAGATTTACAATTATCAACCACTAATTTATATCAAGGACAATTAGTATCGGCATGAGACATTAACACCAAAGGAACAAATTGTTCTCCTTTGACAATTTGAGATGCAAGGACCAAGTTATCATCTGGAAATCATTCTCTGGTTTAGCTGAAGAATACCTTTGAAAGGCATAATTTGGATAGTCAAGGTCTGATTAGAGACAGTCAGCATGGATTTGCACACAGGAAGTCATGTCTGACAAATCTTTTAGAGTTTTTCAATGAGGTAACCAAAAGGATGGATTAGGTTAGGGCAGTGAATGTTGTCTGTATGGATTTTAGTAAGGCCTTTGACAAGGTTCCCCACAAACGTACCCTGGTTAGTCATGAAGGTTAGGTCACATGGGATCCAGGAAAAGCTAGCTAATTGGATTCAAAACTGGCT